>NW_026600267.1:0-318615 GCF_029448725.1 Salvelinus fontinalis
CCAAAAAACAAGCTCCAAATCATGTTGTAATACAGAAATTAACACTTTTCCAAAAACAAGTTCCAAATCATGTTGAAATACAGAAATAAACACTTTTCCAAAAACAAGCTCTAAATCATGTTGAAATACAGAAATAAACACTTTTCCAAAACAAGTTCCAAATCATGTTGAAACACAAAAAAATAAACACTTTTCCAAAAAACAAGCTCCAAATCATGTTGTAATACAGAAATTAACACTTTTCCAAAAACAAGCTCCAAATCATGTTGAAATACAGAAATAAACACTTTTCCAAAAACAAGCTCTAAATCATGTTGAAATACAGAAATAAACAGTTTTCCAAAACAAGTTCCAAATCATGTTGAAATGCAGAAATAAACACTTTCCAAAAACAAGCACTAAATCATGTTTGATGCACTCTGTAAGTGAATTTTTTTCAGTACTGTTTAATCAGGATAATAGTAACACTGTGGACAGTTTTCAGCAAGTTACAATATTGAAATACAGAAATAAACACTTTTCCAAAAACAAGCTCCGAATCATGTTGAAATACAGAAAAAAAAAACTTTTCCAAAAACAAGCTCCAAATCATGTTGAAATACAGAAATAAACACTTTTCCAAAAACAAGCTCTAAATCATGTTGAAAAACAGAAATAAACACCTTTACAAAAACAAGCTCCAAATCATGTTGAAATACAGAAATAAACACTTTTCCAAAAACAAGCTCTAAATCATGTTGAAACACAGAAAAATAAACACTTTTCCAAAAAACAAGCTCCAAATCATGTTGTCATACAGAAATTAACACTTTTCCAAAAACAAGTTCCAAATCATGTTGAAATACAGAAATAAACACTTTTCCAAAAACAAGCTCTAAATCATGTTGAAATACAGAAATAAACACTTTTCCAAAAAACAAGCTCCGAATCATGTTGAAATACAGAAAAAAAAAACTTTTCCAAAAACAAGCTCCAAATCATGTTGAAATACAGAAATAAACACTTTTCCAAAAACAAGCTCTAAATCATGTTGAAATACAGAAATAAACAATTTTCCAAAACAAGTTCCAAATCATGTTGAAATGCAGAAATAAACACTTTCCAAAAACAAGCTCTAAATCATGTTTGATGCACTCTGTAAGTGAATTTTTTTCAGTACTGTTTAATCAGGATAATAGGAACACTGTGGACAGTTTTCAGCAAGTTGCAATATTGAAATACAGAAATAAACACTTTTCCAAAAACAAGCTCTAAATAATGTTGAAATACAGAAATAAACACTTTTTCCAAAAACAAGCTCTAAATCATGTTGAAATACAGAAATAAACACTTTTCCAAAAAACAAGCTCCAAATCATGTTGAAATACAGAAATAAACACTTTTCCAAAAACAAGCTCTAAATCATGTTGAAATACAGAAATAAACAGTTTTCCAAAACAAGTTCCAAATCATGTTGAAATGCAGAAATAAACACTTTTCCAAAAACAAGCTCCGAATCATGTTGAAATACAGAAAAAAAAAACTTTTCCAAAAACAAGCTCCAAATCATGTTGAAATACAGAAATAAACAGTTTTCCAAAACAAGTTCCAAATCATGTTGAAATGCAGAAATAAACACTTTCCAAAAACAAGCTCTTAATCATGTTTGATGCACTCTGTAAGTGAATTTTTTTCAGTACTGTTTAATCAGGATAATAGGAACACTGTGGACAGTTTTCAGCAAGTTGCAATATTGAAATACAGAAATAAACACTTTTCCAAAAACAAGCTCCAAATCATGTTGAAATACAGAAGAAAAAAAACTTTTCCAAAAAACAAGCTCCAAATCATGTTGTAATATAGAAATAAACACTTTCCAAAAACAAGCTCCAAATCATGTTGAAATACAGAAATAAACACTTTTCCAAAAACAAGCTCCAAATCATGTTGAAATACAGAAATAAACACTTTTCCAAAAACAAGCTCTAAATCATGTTGAAACACAGAAATAAACACTTTTCCAAAAAACAAGCTCCAAATCATGTTGAAATACAGAAATAAACACTTTTCCAAAAAACAAGCTCCAAATCATGTTGTAATATAGAAATAAACACTTTCCAAAAACAAGCTCCAAATCATGTTGAAATACAGAAATAAACACTTTTCCAAAAACATGCTCTAAATCATGTTTGATGCACTCTGTAATTTAATTTTTTTCAGTACTGTTTAATCAGGATAATAGGAACACTGTGGACATTTTTCAGCAAGTTGCAACATTGAAAATCAGAAATAAACACTTTTCCAGAAAACAAGCTCTAAATCTTGTTGAAATACAGAAATAAACACTTTTCCAAAAACAAGCTCTAAATCATGTTGTAATATAGAAATAAACACTTTTCCAAAAACAAGCTCTAAATCATGTTGAAACACAGAAATAAACACTTTTACAAAAATCAAGCTCCAAATCATGTTGAAATACATAAATAAACACTTTTCCAAAAACAAGCTCTAAATCATGTTGAAACACAGAAATAAACACTTTTCCAAAAAACAAGCTCCAAATCATGTTGAAATACAGAAATAAACACTTTTCCAAAAAACAAGCTCCAAATCATGTTGTAATATAGAAATAAACACTTTCCAAAAACAAGCTCCAAATCATGTTGAAATACAGAAATAAACACTTTTCCAAAAACAAGCTCTAAATCATGTTAAAACACAGAAATAAACACTTTTCCAAAAACATGCTCTAAATCATGTTTGATGCACTCTGTAATTTAATTTTTTTCAGTACTGTTTAATCAGGATAATAGGAACACTGTGGACATTTTTCAGCAAGTTGCAACATTGAAAAACAGAAATAAACACTTTTCCAGAAAACAAGCTCTAAATCTTGTTGAAATACAGAAATAAACACTTTTCCAAAAACAAGCTCTAAATCATGTTGTAATATAGAAATAAACACTTTTCCAAAAACAAGCTCTAAATCATGTTGAAACACAGAAATAAACACTTTTACAAAAAACAAGCTCCAAATCATGTTGAAATACATAAATAAACACTTTTCCAAAAACAAGCTCTAAATCATGTTGAAATACAGAAATAAACACTTTTCCAAAAAACAAGCTCCAAATCATGTTGAAATACAGAAATAAACACTTTTCCAAAAACAAGCTCTAAATCATGTTGAAATACAGAAATAAACAGTTTTCCAAAACAAGTTCCAAATCATGTTGAAATGCAGAAATAAACACTTTTCCAAAAACAAGCTCCGAATCATGTTGAAATACAGAAAAAAAAAACTTTTCCAAAAACAAGCTCCAAATCATGTTGAAATACAGAAATAAACACTTTTCCAAAAACAAGCTCTAAATCATGTTGAAATACAGAAATAAACACTTTTCCAAAACAAGTTCCAAATCATGTTGAAATGCAGAAATAAACACTTTCCAAAAACAAGCTCTAAATCATGTTTGATGCACTCTGTAAGTGAATTTTTTTCAGTACTGTTTAATCAGGATAATAGGAACACTGTGGACAGTTTTCAGCAAGTTGCAATATTGAAATACAGAAATAAACACTTTTCCAAAAACAAGCTCTAAATAATGTTGAAATACAGAAATAAACACTTTTCCAAAAAACAAGCTCCAAATCATGTTGAAATACAGAAATAAACACTTTTCCAAAAACAAGCTCTAAATCATGTTGAAATACAGAAATAAACACTTTTCCAAAAAACAAGCTCCAAATCATGTTGAAATACAGAAATAAACACTTTTCCAAAAACAAGCTCTAAATCATGTTGAAATACAGAAATAAACACTTTTCCAAAAAACAAGCTCCAAATCATGTTGAAATACAGAAATAAACACTTTTCCAAAAACAAGCTCTAAATCATGTTGAAATACAGAAATAAACAGTTTTCCAAAACAAGTTCCAAATCGTGTTGAAATGCAGAAATAAACACTTTTCCAAAAACAAGCTCCGAATCATGTTGAAATACAGAAAAAAAAAACTTTTCCAAAAACAAGCTCCAAATCATGTTGAAATACAGAAATAAACACTTTCCAAAAACAAGCTCTAAATCATGTTTGATGCACTCTGTAAGTGAATTTTTTTTCAATACTGTTCAATCAGGATGATAGGAACACTGTGGACAGTTTTCAGCAAGTTGCAATATTGAAATACAGAAATAAACACTTTTCCAAAAACAAGCTCCAAATCATGTTGAAATACAGAAATAAACACTTTTCCAAAAACAAGCTCTAAATCATGTTGAAATACAGAAATAAACACTTTTCCAAAACAAGTTCCAAATCATGTTGAAATACAGAAATAAACACTTTTCCAAAACAAGCTCTAAATCATGTTGAAACACAGAAATAAACACTTTTCCAAAAAACAAGCTCCAAAAAATGTTGTAATACAGAAATTAACACTTTTCCAAAAACAAGCTCCAAATCATGTTGAAATACAGAAATAAACACCTTTACAAAAACAAGCTCCAAATCATGTTGAAATACAGAAATAAACACTTTTCCAAAAACAAGCTCTAAATCATGTTGAAACACAGAAAAATAAACACTTTTCCAAAAAACAAGCTCCAAATCATGTTGAAATACAGAAATAAACACTTTTCCAAAAACAAGCTCCAAATCATGTTGAAATACAGAAATAAACACTTTTCCAAAAACAAGCTCTAAATCATGTTGAAACACAGAAATAAACACTTTTCCAAAAAACAAGCTCCAAATCATGTTGAAATACAGAAATAAACACTTTTCCAAAAAACAAGCTCCAAATCATGTTGTAATATAGAAATAAACACTTTCCAAAAACAAGCTCCAAATCATGTTGAAATACAGAAATAAACACTTTTCCAAAAACAAGCTCTAAATCATGTTGAAATACAGAAATAAACACCTTTACAAAAACAAGCTCTAAATCATGTTTGATGCACTCTGTAAGTGAATTTTTTTTCAATACTGTTCAATCAGGATGATAGGAACACTGTGGACAGTTTTCAGCAAGTTGCAATATTGAAATACAGAAATAAACACTTTTCCAAAAACAAGCTCCAAATCATGTTGAAATACAGAAATAAACACTTTTCCAAAAACAAGCTCTAAATCATGTTGAAATACAGAAATAAACACTTTTCCAAAACAAGTTCCAAATCATGTTGAAATACAGAAATAAACACTTTTCCAAAAAACAAGCTCCAAATCATGTTGAAAAACAGAAATAAACACTTTTCCAAAAACAAGCTCTAAATCATGTTGAAACACAGAAATAAACACTTTTCCAAAAAACAAGCTCCAAAAAATGTTGTAATACAGAAATTAACACTTTTCCAAAAACAAGCTCCAAATCATGTTGAAATACAGAAATAAACACCTTTACAAAAACAAGCTCCAAATCATGTTGAAATACAGAAATAAACACTTTTCCAAAAACAAGCTCTAAATCATGTTGAAACACAGAAAAATAAACACTTTTCCAAAAAACAAGCTCCAAATCATGTTGAAATACAGAAATAAACACTTTTCCAAAAACAAGCTCCAAATCATGTTGAAATACAGAAATAAACACTTTTCCAAAAACAAGCTCTAAATCATGTTGAAACACAGAAATAAACACTTTTCCAAAAAACAAGCTCCAAATCATGTTGAAATACAGAAATAAACACTTTTCCAAAAAACAAGCTCCAAATCATGTTGTAATATAGAAATAAACACTTTCCAAAAACAAGCTCCAAATCATGTTGAAATACAGAAATAAACACTTTTCCAAAAACAAGCTCTAAATCATGTTAAAACACAGAAATAAACACTTTTCCAAAAACATGCTCTAAATCATGTTTGATGCACTCTGTAATTTAATTTTTTTCAGTACTGTTTAATCAGGATAATAGGAACACTGTGGACATTTTTCAGCAAGTTGCAACATTGAAAAACAGAAATAAACACTTTTCCAGAAAACAAGCTCTAAATCTTGTTGAAATACAGAAATAAACACTTTTCCAAAAACAAGCTCTAAATCATGTTGTAATATAGAAATAAACACTTTTCCAAAAACAAGCTCTAAATCATGTTGAAACACAGAAATAAACACTTTTACAAAAAACAAGCTCCAAATCATGTTGAAATACATAAATAAACACTTTTCCAAAAACAAGCTCTAAATCATGTTGAAATACAGAAATAAACACTTTTCCAAAAAACAAGCTCCAAATCATGTTGAAATACAGAAATAAACACTTTTCCAAAAACAAGCTCTAAATCATGTTGAAATACAGAAATAAACAGTTTTCCAAAACAAGTTCCAAATCATGTTGAAATGCAGAAATAAACACTTTTCCAAAAACAAGCTCCGAATCATGTTGAAATACAGAAAAAAAAAACTTTTCCAAAAACAAGCTCCAAATCATGTTGAAATACAGAAATAAACACTTTTCCAAAAACAAGCTCTAAATCATGTTGAAATACAGAAATAAACACTTTTCCAAAACAAGTTCCAAATCATGTTGAAATGCAGAAATAAACACTTTCCAAAAACAAGCTCTAAATCATGTTTGATGCACTCTGTAAGTGAATTTTTTTCAGTACTGTTTAATCAGGATAATAGGAACACTGTGGACAGTTTTCAGCAAGTTGCAATATTGAAATACAGAAATAAACACTTTTCCAAAAACAAGCTCTAAATAATGTTGAAATACAGAAATAAACACTTTTCCAAAAAACAAGCTCCAAATCATGTTGAAATACAGAAATAAACACTTTTCCAAAAACAAGCTCTAAATCATGTTGAAATACAGAAATAAACACTTTTCCAAAAAACAAGCTCCAAATCATGTTGAAATACAGAAATAAACACTTTTCCAAAAACAAGCTCTAAATCATGTTGAAATACAGAAATAAACAGTTTTCCAAAACAAGTTCCAAATCGTGTTGAAATGCAGAAATAAACACTTTTCCAAAAACAAGCTCCGAATCATGTTGAAATACAGAAAAAAAAAACTTTTCCAAAAACAAGCTCCAAATCATGTTGAAATACAGAAATAAACACTTTCCAAAAACAAGCTCTAAATCATGTTTGATGCACTCTGTAAGTGAATTTTTTTTCAATACTGTTCAATCAGGATGATAGGAACACTGTGGACAGTTTTCAGCAAGTTGCAATATTGAAATACAGAAATAAACACTTTTCCAAAAACAAGCTCCAAATCATGTTGAAATACAGAAATAAACACTTTTCCAAAAACAAGCTCTAAATCATGTTGAAATACAGAAATAAACACTTTTCCAAAACAAGTTCCAAATCATGTTGAAATACAGAAATAAACACTTTTCCAAAAAACAAGCTCCAAATCATGTTGAAAAACAGAAATAAACACTTTTCCAAAAACAAGCTCTAAATCATGTTGAAACACAGAAATAAACACTTTTCCAAAAAACAAGCTCCAAAAAATGTTGTAATACAGAAATTAACACTTTTCCAAAAACAAGCTCCAAATCATGTTGAAATACAGAAATAAACACCTTTACAAAAACAAGCTCCAAATCATGTTGAAATACAGAAATAAACACTTTTCCAAAAACAAGCTCTAAATCATGTTGAAACACAGAAAAATAAACACTTTTCCAAAAAACAAGCTCCAAATCATGTTGAAATACAGAAATAAACACTTTTCCAAAAACAAGCTCCAAATCATGTTGAAATACAGAAATAAACACTTTTCCAAAAACAAGCTCTAAATCATGTTGAAACACAGAAATAAACACTTTTCCAAAAAACAAGCTCCAAATCATGTTGTAATATAGAAATAAACACTTTCCAAAAACAAGCTCCAAATCATGTTGAAATACAGAAATAAACACTTTTCCAAAAACAAGCTCTAAATCATGTTAAAACACAGAAATAAACACTTTTCCAAAAACATGCTCTAAATCATGTTTGATGCACTCTGTAATTTAATTTTTTTCAGTACTGTTTAATCAGGATAATAGGAACACTGTGGACATTTTTCAGCAAGTTGCAACATTGAAAAACAGAAATAAACACTTTTCCAGAAAACAAGCTCTAAATCTTGTTGAAATACAGAAATAAACACTTTTCCAAAAACAAGCTCTAAATCATGTTGTAATATAGAAATAAACACTTTTCCAAAAACAAGCTCTAAATCATGTTGAAACACAGAAATAAACACTTTTACAAAAAACAAGCTCCAAATCATGTTGAAATACATAAATAAACACTTTTCCAAAAACAAGCTCTAAATCATGTTGAAATACAGAAATAAACACTTTTCCAAAAAACAAGCTCCAAATCATGTTGAAATACAGAAATAAACACTTTTCCAAAAACAAGCTCTAAATCATGTTGAAATACAGAAATAAACAGTTTTCCAAAACAAGTTCCAAATCATGTTGAAATGCAGAAATAAACACTTTTCCAAAAACAAGCTCCGAATCATGTTGAAATACAGAAAAAAATTTTTTTTCCAAAAACAAGCTCCAAATCATGTTGAAATACAGAAATAAACACTTTTCCAAAAACAAGCTCTAAATCATGTTGAAATACAGAAATAAACACTTTTCCAAAACAAGTTCCAAATCATGTTGAAATGCAGAAATAAACACTTTCCAAAAACAAGCTCTAAATCATGTTTGATGCACTCTGTAAGTGAATTTTTTTCAGTACTGTTCAATCAGGATAATAGGAACACTGTGGACAGTTTTCAGCAAGTTGCAATATTGAAATACAGAAATAAACACTTTTCCAAAAACAAGCTCTAAATAATGTTGAAATACAGAAATAAACACTTTTCCAAAAAACAAGCTCCAAATCATGTTGAAATACAGAAATAAACACTTTTCCAAAAACAAGCTCTAAATCATGTTGAAATACAGAAATAAACACTTTTCCAAAAAACAAGCTCCAAATCATGTTGAAATACAGAAATAAACACTTTTCCAAAAACAAGCTCTAAATCATGTTGAAATACAGAAATAAACACTTTTCCAAAAAACAAGCTCCAAATCATGTTGAAATACAGAAATAAACACTTTTCCAAAAACAAGCTCTAAATCATGTTGAAATACAGAAATAAACAGTTTTCCAAAACAAGTTCCAAATCATGTTGAAATGCAGAAATAAACACTTTTCCAAAAACAAGCTCCGAATCATGTTGAAATACAGAAAAAAAAAACTTTTCCAAAAACAAGCTCCAAATCATGTTGAAATACAGAAATAAACACTTTTCCAAAAACAAGCTCTAAATCATGTTGAAATACAGAAATAAACACTTTTCCAAAACAAGTTCCAAATCATGTTGAAATGCAGAAATAAACACTTTCCAAAACAAGTTCCAAATCATTTTGAAATACAGAAATAAACACTTTTCCAAAAACAAGCTCTAAATCATGTTGAAATACAGAAATGAACACTTTTCCAAAAACAAGCTCTAAATTATGTTTAATGCACTCTGTAAGTGAACATTTTTCAGGACTCTTTAATCAGGATGACAGGAACACTGTGGACAGTTTTCAGCAAGTTGCAAAATTGTAATACAGAAATAAACACTTTTCCAAAAACAAGCTCCAAATCATGTTGAAATACAGAAATAAACACTTTTCCAAAAAATTGCTCCAAATCATGTTGTAATATAGAGATAAACACTTTCCAAAAACAAGCTCCAAATCATGTTGAAATGCGGAAATAAACACTTTCCAAAAACAAGCTCTAAATCATGTTTGATGCACTCTGTAAGTGAATTTTTTTTCAATACTGTTCAATCAGGATGATAGGAACACTGTGGACAGTTTTCAGCAAGTTGCAATATTGAAATACAGAAATAAACACTTTTCCAAAAACAAGCTCCAAATCATGTTGAAATACAGAAATAAACACTTTTCCAAAACAAGTTCCAAATCATGTTGAAATGCAGAAATAAACACTTTCCAAAAACAAGCTCTAAATCATGTTTGATGCACTCTGTAAGTGAATTTTTTTCAGTACTGTTTAATCAGGATAATAGGAACACTGTGGACAGTTTTCAGCAAGTTGCAATATTGAAATACAGAAATAAACACTTTTCCAAAAACAAGCTCTAAATAATGTTGAAATACAGAAATAAACACTTTTCCAAAAAACAAGCTCCAAATCATGTTGAAATACAGAAATAAACACTTTTCCAAAAACAAGCTCTAAATCATGTTGAAATACAGAAATAAACACTTTTCCAAAAAACAAGCTCCAAATCATGTTGAAATACAGAAATAAACACTTTTCCAAAAACAAGCTCTAAATCATGTTGAAATACAGAAATAAACACTTTTCCAAAAAACTAGCTCCAAATCATGTTGAAATACAGAAATAAACACTTTTCCAAAAACAAGCTCTAAATCATGTTGAAATACAGAAATAAACAGTTTTCCAAAACAAGTTCCAAATCATGTTGAAATGCAGAAATAAACACTTTTCCAAAAACAAGCTCCGAATCATGTTGAAATACAGAAAAAAAAAACTTTTCCAAAAACAAGCTCCAAATCATGTTGAAATACAGAAATAAACACTTTTCCAAAAACAAGCTCTAAATCATGTTGAAATACAGAAATAAACACTTTTCCAAAACAAGTTCCAAATCATGTTGAAATGCAGAAATAAACACTTTCCAAAACAAGTTCCAAATCATTTTGAAATACAGAAATAAACACTTTTCCAAAAACAAGCTCTAAATCATGTTGAAATACAGAAATGAACACTTTTCCAAAAACAAGCTCTAAATGATGTTTAATGCACTCTGTAAGTGAACATTTTTCAGGACTCTTTAATCAGGATGACAGGAACACTGTGGACAGTTTTCAGCAAGTTGCAAAATTGTAATACAGAAATAAACACTTTTCCAAAAACAAGCTCCAAATCATGTTGAAATACAGAAATAAACACTTTTCCAAAAAATTGCTCCAAATCATGTTGTAATATAGAGATAAACACTTTCCAAAAACAAGCTCCAAATCATGTTGAAATGCGGAAATAAACACTTTCCAAAAACAAGCTCTAAATCATGTTTGATGCACTCTGTAAGTGAATTTTTTTTCAATACTGTTCAATCAGGATGATAGGAACACTGTGGACAGTTTTCAGCAAGTTGCAATATTGAAATACAGAAATAAACACTTTTCCAAAAACAAGCTCCAAATCATGTTGAAATACAGAAATAAACACTTTTCCAAAAACAAGCTCTAAATCATGTTGAAACACAGAAATAAACACTTTTCCAAAAAACAAGCTCCAAATCATGTTGAAATACAGAAATAAACACTTTTCCAAAAAACAAGCTCCAAATCATGTTGTAATATAGAAATAAACACTTTCCAAAAACAAGCTCCAAATCATGTTGAAATACAGAAATAAACACTTTTCCAAAAACAAGCTCTAAATCATGTTAAAACACAGAAATAAACACTTTTCCAAAAACATGCTCTAAATCATGTTTGATGCACTCTGTAATTTAATTTTTTTCAGTACTGTTTAATCAGGATAATAGGAACACTGTGGACATTTTTCAGCAAGTTGCAACATTGAAAAACAGAAATAAACACTTTTCCAGAAAACAAGCTCTAAATCTTGTTGAAATACAGAAATAAACACTTTTCCAAAAACAAGCTCTAAATCATGTTGTAATATAGAAATAAACACTTTTCCAAAAACAAGCTCTAAATCATGTTGAAACACAGAAATAAACACTTTTACAAAAAACAAGCTCCAAATCATGTTGAAATACATAAATAAACACTTTTCCAAAAACAAGCTCTAAATCATGTTGAAATACAGAAATAAACACTTTTCCAAAAAACAAGCTCCAAATCATGTTGAAATACAGAAATAAACACTTTTCCAAAAACAAGCTCTAAATCATGTTGAAATACAGAAATAAACACTTTTCCAAAACAAGTTCCAAATCATGTTGAAATGCAGAAATAAACACTTTCCAAAAACAAGCTCTAAATCATGTTTGATGCACTCTGTAAGTGAATTTTTTTCAGTACTGTTTAATCAGGATAATAGGAACACTGTGGACAGTTTTCAGCAAGTTGCAATATTGAAATACAGAAATAAACACTTTTCCAAAAACAAGCTCTAAATAATGTTGAAATACAGAAATAAACACTTTTCCAAAAAACAAGCTCCAAATCATGTTGAAATACAGAAATAAACACTTTTCCAAAAACAAGCTCTAAATCATGTTGAAATACAGAAATAAACACTTTTCCAAAAAACAAGCTCCAAATCATGTTGAAATACAGCAATAAACACTTTTCCAAAAACAAGCTCTAAATCATGTTGAAATACAGAAATAAACACTTTTCCAAAAAACAAGCTCCAAATCATGTTGAAATACAGAAATAAACACTTTTCCAAAAACAAGCTCTAAATCATGTTGAAATACAGAAATAAACAGTTTTCCAAAACAAGTTCCAAATCATGTTGAAATGCAGAAATAAACACTTTTCCAAAAACAAGCTCCGAATCATGTTGAAATGCAGAAATAAACACTTTCCAAAACAAGTTCCAAATCATTTTGAAATACAGAAATAAACACTTTTCCAAAAACAAGCTCTAAATCATGTTGAAATACAGAAATGAACACTTTTCCAAAAACAAGCTCTAAATGATGTTTAATGCACTCTGTAAGTGAACATTTTTCAGGACTCTTTAATCAGGATGACAGGAACACTGTGGACAGTTTTCAGCAAGTTGCAAAATTGTAATACAGAAATAAACACTTTTCCAAAAACAAGCTCCAAATCATGTTGAAATACAGAAATAAACACTTTTCCAAAAAATTGCTCCAAATCATGTTGTAATATAGAGATAAACACTTTCCAAAAACAAGCTCCAAATCATGTTGAAATGCGGAAATAAACACTTTCCAAAAACAAGCTCTAAATCATGTTTGATGCACTCTGTAAGTGAATTTTTTTTCAATACTGTTCAATCAGGATGATAGGAACACTGTGGACAGTTTTCAGCAAGTTGCAATATTGAAATACAGAAATAAACACTTTTCCAAAAACAAGCTCCAAATCATGTTGAAATACAGAAATAAACACTTTTCCAAAAACAAGCTCCAAATCATGTTGAAATACAGAAATAAACACTTTTCCAAAAACAAGCTCTAAATCATGTTGAAATACAGAAATAAACACTTTTCCAAAACAAGTTCCAAATCATGTTGAAACGCAGAAATAAACACTTTCCAAAAAAAAGCTCTAAATCATATTTGATGCACTCTGTAAGTGAATTTTTTTCAATACTGTTCAATCAGGATGATAGGAACACTGTGGACAGTTTTCAGCAAGTTGCAATATTGAAATACAGAAATAAACACATTTCCAAAAACAAGCTCTAAATAATGTTGAAATAAAGAAATAAACACTTTTCCAATAAACAAGCTCCAAATCATGTTGAAATACAGAAATAAACACTTTTCCAAAAACAAGCTCTAAATCATGTTGAAATACAGAAATAAACACTTTTCCAAAAAACAAGCTCCAAATCATGTTGAAATACAGAAATAAACACTTTTCCAAAAACAAGCTCTAAATCATGTTGAAACACAGAAATAAACACTTTTCCAAAAAACAAGCTCCAAAAAATGTTGTAATACAGAAATTAACACTTTTCCAAAAACAAGCTCCAAATCATGTTGAAATACAGAAATAAACACCTTTACAAAAACAAGCTCCAAATCATGTTGAAATACAGAAATAAACACTTTTCCAAAAACAAGCTCTAAATCATGTTGAAACACAGAAAAATAAACACTTTTCCAAAAAACAAGCTCCAAATCATGTTGTAATACAGAAATTAACACTTTTCCAAAAACAAGTTCCAAATCATGTTGAAATACAGAAATAAACAGTTTTCCAAAACAAGTTCCAAATCATGTTGAAATGCAGAAATTAACACTTTTCCAAAAACAAGCTCTAAATCATGTTGAAATACAGAAATAAACAGTTTTCCAAAACAAGTTCCAAATCATGTTGAAATGCAGAAATTAACACTTTCCAAAAACAAGCTCCAAATCATGTTTGATGCACTCTGTAAGTGAATTTTTTTCAGTACTGTTTAATCAGGATAATAGGAACACTGTGGACAGTTTTCAGCAAGTTACAATATTGAAATACAGAAATAAACACTTTTCCAAAAACAAGCTCTAAATCATGTTGAAATACAGAAATAAACAGTTTTCCAAAACAAGTTCCAAATCATGTTGAAACACAGAAAAATAAACACTTTTCCAAAAAACAAGCTCCAAATCATGTTGTAATACAGAAATTAACACTTTTCCAAAAACAAGCTCCAAATCATGTTGAAATACAGAAATAAACACTTTTCCAAAAACAAGCTCTAAATCATGTTGAAATACAGAAATAAACAGTTTTCCAAAACAAGTTCCAAATCATTTTGAAATGCAGAAATTAACACTTTCCAAAAACAAGCTCCAAATCATGTTTGATGCACTCTGTAAGTGAATTTTTTTCAGTACTGTTTAATCAGGATAATAGGAACACTGTGGACAGTTTTCAGCAAGTTACAATATTGAAATACAGAAATAAACACTTTTCCAAAAACAAGCTCCGAATCATGTTGAAATACAGAAAAAAAAAACTTTTCCAAAAACAAGCTCCAAATCATGTTGAAATACAGAAATAAACACTTTTCCAAAAACAAGCTCTAAATCATGTTGAAAAACAGAAATAAACACTTTTCCAAAACAAGTTCCAAATCATGTTGAAATGCAGAAATAAACACTTTCCAAAAACAAGCTCTAAATCATGTTTGATGCACTCTGTAAGTGAATTTTTTTCAATACTGTTCAATCAGGATGATAGGAACACTGTGGACAGTTTTCAGCAAGTTGCAATATTGAAATACAGAAATAAACACTTTTCCAAAAACAAGCTCCAAAAAATGTTGTAATACAGAAATAAACATTTTTCCAAAAACAAACTCTAAATCATGTTGAAATACAGAAATAAACACTTTTCCAAAAAACAAGCTCCAAATCATGTTGAAATACAGAAATAAACACTTTTCCAAAAACAAGCTCTAAATCATGTTGAAACACAGAAATAAACACTTTTCCAAAAAACAAGCTCCAAAAAATGTTGTAATACAGAAATTAACACTTTTCCAAAAACAAGCTCCAAATCATGTTGAAATACAGAAATAAACACCTTTACAAAAACAAGCTCCAAATCATGTTGAAATACAGAAATAAACACTTTTCCAAAAACAAGCTCTAAATCATGTTGAAACACAGAAAAATAAACACTTTTCCAAAAAACAAGCTCCAAATCATGTTGTAATACAGAAATTAACACTTTTCCAAAAACAAGTTCCAAATCATGTTGAAATACAGAAATAAACACTTTTCCAAAAACAAGCTCTAAATCATGTTGAAATACAGAAATAAACACTTTTCCAAAACAAGTTCCAAATCATGTTGAAACACAGAAAAATAAACACTTTTCCAAAAAACAAGCTCCAAATCATGTTGTAATACAGAAATTAACACTTTTCCAAAAACAAGCTCCAAATCATGTTGAAATACAGAAATAAACACTTTTCCAAAAACAAGCTCTAAATCATGTTGAAATACAGAAATAAACAGTTTTCCAAAACAAGTTCCAAATCATGTTGAAATGCAGAAATAAACAGTTTCCAAAAACAAGCACTAAATCATGTTTGATGCACTCTGTAAGTGAATTTTTTTCAGTACTGTTTAATCAGGATAATAGGAACACTGTGGACAGTTTTCAGCAAGTTACAATATTGAAATACAGAAATAAACACTTTTCCAAAAACAAGCTCCGAATCATGTTGAAATACAGAAAAAAAAAACTTTTCCAAAAACAAGCTCCAAATCATGTTGAAATACAGAAATAAACACTTTTCCAAAAACAAGCTCTAAATCATGTTGAAAAACAGAAATAAACACTTTTCCAAAACAAGTTCCAAATCATGTTGAAATGCAGAAATAAACACTTTTCCAAAAACAAGCTCTAAATCATGTTGAAATACAGAAATAAACACTTTTCCAAAAAACAAGCTCCAAATCATGTTGAAATACAGAAATAAACACTTTTCCAAAAACAAGCTCTAAATCATGTTGAAATACAGAAATAAACAGTTTTCCAAAACAAGTTCCAAATCATGTTGAAATGCAGAAATAAACACTTTTCCAAAAACAAGCTCCGAATCATGTTGAAATACAGAAAAAAAAAACTTTTCCAAAAACAAGCTCCAAATCATGTTGAAATACAGAAATAAACACTTTTCCAAAAACAAGCTCTAAATGATGTTTAATGCACTCTGTAAGTGAATATTTTTCAGGACTCTTTAATCAGGATGACAGGAACACTGTGGACAGTTTTCAGCAAGTTGCAAAATTGTAATACAGAAATAAACACTTTTCCAAAAACAAGCTCCAAATCATGTTGAAATACAGAAATAAACACTTTTCCAAAAAATTGCTCCAAATCATGTTGTAATATAGAGATAAACACTTTCCAAAAACAAGCTCCAAATCATGTTGAAATGCGGAAATAAACACTTTCCAAAAACAAGCTCTAAATCATGTTTGATGCACTCTGTAAGTGAATTTTTTTTCAATACTGTTCAATCAGGATGATAGGAACACTGTGGACAGTTTTCAGCAAGTTGCAATATTGAAATACAGAAATAAACACTTTTCCAAAAACAAGCTCCAAATCATGTTGAAATACAGAAATAAACACTTTTCCAAAAACAAGCTCCAAATCATGTTGAAATACAGAAATAAACACTTTTCCAAAAACAAGCTCCAAATCATGTTGAAATACAGAAATAAACACTTTTCCAAAAACAATCTCTAAATCATGTTTGATGCACTCTGTAAGTGAATTTTTTTCAGTACTGTTTAATCAGGGTAATAGGAACACTGTGGACAGTTTTCAGCAAGTTGCAATATTGAAATACAGAAATAAACACTTTTCCAAAAACAAGCTCCAAATCATGTTGAAATACAGAAAAAAAAAACTTTTCCAAAAACAAGCTCCAAATCATGTTGAAATACAGAAATAAACACTTTTCCAAAAACAAGCTCTAAATCATGTTGAAATACAGAAATAAACACTTTTCCAAAACAAGTTCCAAATCATGTTGAAACGCAGAAATAAAAACTTTTCCAAAAACAAGCTCCAAATCATGTTGAAATACAGAAATAAACACTTTTCCAAAAACAAGCTCTAAATCATGTTAAAACACAGAAATAAACACTTTTCCAAAAACATGCTCTAAATCATGTTTGATGCACTCTGTAATTTAATTTTTTTCAGTACTGTTTAATCAGGATAATAGGAACACTGTGGACATTTTTCAGCAAGTTGCAACATTGAAAAACAGAAATAAACACTTTTCCAGAAAACAAGCTCTAAATCTTGTTGAAATACAGAAATAAACACTTTTCCAAAAACAAGCTCTAAATCATGTTGTAATATAGAAATAAACACTTTTCCAAAAACAAGCTCTAAATCATGTTGAAACACAGAAATAAACACTTTTACAAAAAACAAGCTCCAAATCATGTTGAAATACATAAATAAACACTTTTCCAAAAACAAGCTCTAAATCATGTTGAAATACAGAAATAAACACTTTTCCAAAAACAAGCTCTAAATCATGTTGAAATACAGAAATAAACAGTTTTCCAAAACAAGTTCCAAATCATGTTGAAATGCAGAAATAAACACTTTTCCAAAAACAAGCTCCGAATCATGTTGAAATACAGAAAAAAAAAACTTTTCCAAAAACAAGCTCCAAATCATGTTGAAAAACAGAAATAAACACTTTTCCAAAAACAAGCTCTAAATCATGTTGAAATACAGAAATAAACACTTTTCCAAAACAAGTTCCAAATCATGTTGAAATGCAGAAATAAACACTTTCCAAAAACAAGCTCTAAATCATGTTTGATGCACTCTGTAAGTGAATTTTTTTCAGTACTGTTTAATCAGGATAATAGGAACACTGTGGACAGTTTTCAGCAAGTTGCAATATTGAAATACAGAAATAAACACTTTTCCAAAAACAAGCTCTAAATAATGTTGAAATACAGAAATAAACACTTTTCCAAAAAACAAGCTCCAAATCATGTTGAAATACAGAAATAAACACTTTTCCAAAAACAAGCTCTAAATCATGTTGAAATACAGAAATAAACACTTTTCCAAAAAACAAGCTCCAAATCATGTTGAAATACAGAAATAAACACTTTTCCAAAAACAAGCTCTAAATCATGTTGAAATACAGAAATAAACACTTTTCCAAAAAACAAGCTCCAAATCATGTTGAAATACAGAAATAAACACTTTTCCAAAAACAAGCTCTAAATCATGTTGAAATACAGAAATAAACAGTTTTCCAAAACAAGTTCCAAATCATGTTGAAATGCAGAAATAAACACTTTTCCAAAAACAAGCTCCGAATCATGTTGAAATACAGAAATAAACACTTTTCCAAAAACAAGCTCTAAATCATGTTGAAATACAGAAATGAACACTTTTCCAAAAACAAGCTCTAAATGATGTTTAATGCACTCTGTAAGTGAACATTTTTCAGGACTCTTTAATCAGGATGACAGGAACACTGTGGACAGTTTTCAGCAAGTTGCAAAATTGTAATACAGAAATAAACACTTTTCCAAAAACAAGCTCCAAATCATGTTGAAATACAGAAATAAACACTTTTCCAAAAAATTGCTCCAAATCATGTTGTAATATAGAGATAAACACTTTCCAAAAACAAGCTCCAAATCATGTTGAAATGCAGAAATAAACACTTTCCAAAAACAAGCTCTAAATCATGTTTGATGCACTCTGTAAGTGAATTTTTTTTCAATACTGTTCAATCAGGATGATAGGAACACTGTGGACAGTTTTCAGCAAGTTGCAATATTGAAATACAGAAATAAACACTTTTCCAAAAACAAGCTCCAAATCATGTTGAAATACAGAAATAAACACTTTTCCAAAAACAAGCTCCAAATCATGTTGAAATACAGAAATAAACACTTTTCCAAAAACAAGCTCCAAATCATGTTGAAATACAGAAATAAACACTTTTCCAAAAACAATCTCTAAATCATGTTTGATGCACTCTGTAAGTGAATTTTTTTCAGTACTGTTTAATCAGGGTAATAGGAACACTGTGGACAGTTTTCAGCAAGTTGCAATATTGAAATACAGAAATAAACACTTTTCCAAAAACAAGCTCCAAATCATGTTGAAATACAGAAAAAAAAAACTTTTCCAAAAACAAGCTCCAAATCATGTTGAAATACAGAAATAAACACTTTTCCAAAAACAAGCTCTAAATCATGTTGAAATACAGAAATAAACACTTTTCCAAAACAAGTTCCAAATCATGTTGAAATGCAGAAATAAACACTTTCCAAAAACAAGCTCTAAATCATGTTTGATGCACTCTGTAAGTGAATTTTTTTCAATACTGTTCAATCAGGATGATAGGAACACTGTGGACAGTTTTCAGCAAGTTGCAATATTGAAATACAGAAATAAACACTTTTCCAAAAACAAGCTCTAAATCATGTTGAAACATAGAAATAAACACTTTTCCAAAAAACAAGCTCCAAAAAATGTTGTAATACAGAAATAAACACTTTTCCAAAAACAAGCTCTAAATCATGTTGAAATACAGAAATAAACACTTTTCCAAAAAACAAGCTCCAAATCATGTTGAAATACAGAAATAAACACTTTTCCAAAAACAAGCTCTAAATCATGTTGAAACACAGAAATAAACACTTTTCCAAAAAACAAGCTCCAAAAAATGTTGAAATACAGAAATTAACACTTTTCCAAAAACAAGCTCCAAATCATGTTGAAATACAGAAATAAACACCTTTACAAAAACAAGCTCCAAATCATGTTGAAATACAGAAATAAACACTTTTCCAAAAACAAGCTCCAAATCATGTTGAAATACAGAAATAAACACTTTTCCAAAAACAAGCTCTAAATCATGTTGAAATACAGAAATAAACAGTTTTCCAAAACAAGTTCCAAATCATGTTGAAATGCAGAAATAAACACTTTCCAAAAACAAGCACTAAATCATGTTTGATGCACTCTGTAAGTGAATTTTTTTCAGTACTGTTTAATCAGGATAATAGGAACACTGTGGACAGTTTTCAGCAAGTTACAATATTGAAATACAGAAATAAACACTTTTCCAAAAACAAGCTCCGAATCATGTTGAAATACAGAAAAAAAAAACTTTTCCAAAAACAAGCTCCAAATCATGTTGAAATACAGAAATAAACACTTTTCCAAAAACAAGCTCTAAATCATGTTGAAAAACAGAAATAAACACTTTTCCAAAACAAGTTCCAAATCATGTTGAAATGCAGAAATAAACACTTTTCCAAAAACAAGCTCTAAATCATGTTGAAATACAGAAATAAACACTTTTCCAAAAAACAAGCTCCAAATCATGTTGAAATACAGAAATAAACACTTTTCCAAAAACAAGCTCTAAATCATGTTGAAATACAGAAAAAAAAAACTTTTCCAAAAACAAGCTCCAAATCATGTTGAAATACAGAAATAAACACTTTTCCAAAAACAAGCTCTAAATCATGTTGAAATACAGAAATAAACACTTTTCCAAAACAAGTTCCAAATCATGTTGAAATGCAGAAATAAACACTTTCCAAAACAAGTTCCAAATCATGTTGAAATACAGAAATGAACACTTTTCCAAAAACAAGCTCTAAATGATGTTTAATGCACTCTGTAAGTGAACATTTTTCAGGACTCTTTAATCAGGATGACAGGAACACTGTGGACAGTTTTCAGCAAGTTGCAAAATTGTAATACAGAAATAAACACTTTTCCAAAAACAAGCTCTAAATCATGTTGAAATACAGAAATAAACAGTTTTCCAAAACAAGTTCCAAATCATGTTGAAATGCAGAAATAAACACTTTTCCAAAAACAAGCTCCGAATCATGTTGAAATACAGAAATAAACACTTTTCCAAAAACAAGCTCTAAATCATGTTGAAATACAGAAATGAACACTTTTCCAAAAACAAGCTCTAAATGATGTTTAATGCACTCTGTAAGTGAACATTTTTCAGGACTCTTTAATCAGGATGACAGGAACACTGTGGACAGTTTTCAGCAAGTTGCAAAATTGTAATACAGAAATAAACACTTTTCCAAAAACAAGCTCCAAATCATGTTGAAATACAGAAATAAACACTTTTCCAAAAAATTGCTCCAAATCATGTTGTAATATAGAGATAAACACTTTCCAAAAACAAGCTCCAAATCATGTTGAAATGCAGAAATAAACACTTTCCAAAAACAAGCTCTAAATCATGTTTGATGCACTCTGTAAGTGAATTTTTTTTCAATACTGTTCAATCAGGATGATAGGAACACTGTGGACAGTTTTCAGCAAGTTGCAATATTGAAATACAGAAATAAACACTTTTCCAAAAACAAGCTCCAAATCATGTTGAAATACAGAAAAAAAAAACTTTTCCAAAAACAAGCTCCAAATCATGTTGAAATACAGAAATAAACACTTTTCCAAAAACAAGCTCTAAATCATGTTGAAATACAGAAATAAACACTTTTCCAAAACAAGTTCCAAATCATGTTGAAATGCAGAAATAAACACTTTCCAAAAACAAGCTCTAAATCATGTTTGATGCACTCTGTAAGTGAATTTTTTTCAATACTGTTCAATCAGGATGATAGGAACACTGTGGACAGTTTTCAGCAAGTTGCAATATTGAAATACAGAAATAAACACTTTTCCAAAAACAAGCTCTAAATCATGTTGAAACATAGAAATAAACACTTTTCCAAAAAACAAGCTCCAAAAAATGTTGTAATACAGAAATAAACACTTTTCCAAAAACAAGCTCTAAATCATGTTGAAATACAGAAATAAACACTTTTCCAAAAAACAAGCTCCAAATCATGTTGAAATACAGAAATAAACACTTTTCCAAAAACAAGCTCTAAATCATGTTGAAACACAGAAATAAACACTTTTCCAAAAAACAAGCTCCAAAAAATGTTGTAATACAGAAATTAACACTTTTCCAAAAACAAGCTCCAAATCATGTTGAAATACAGAAATAAACACCTTTACAAAAACAAGCTCCAAATCATGTTGAAATACAGAAATAAACACTTTTCCAAAAACAAGCTCCAAATCATGTTGAAATACAGAAATAAACACTTTTCCAAAAACAAGCTCTAAATCATGTTGAAATACAGAAATAAACACTTTTCCAAAACAAGTTCCAAATCATGTTGAAATGCAGAAATAAACACTTTCCAAAAACAAGCACTAAATCATGTTTGATGCACTCTGTAAGTGAATTTTTTTCAGTACTGTTTAATCAGGATAATAGGAACACTGTGGACAGTTTTCAGCAAGTTACAATATTGAAATACAGAAATAAACACTTTTCCAAAAACAAGCTCCGAATCATGTTGAAATACAGAAAAAAAAAACTTTTCCAAAAACAAGCTCCAAATCATGTTGAAATACAGAAATAAACACTTTTCCAAAAACAAGCTCTAAATCATGTTGAAAAACAGAAATAAACACTTTTCCAAAACAAGTTCCAAATCATGTTGAAATGCAGAAATAAACACTTTTCCAAAAACAAGCTCTAAATCATGTTGAAATACAGAAATAAACACTTTTCCAAAAAACAAGCTCCAAATCATGTTGAAATACAGAAATAAACACTTTTCCAAAAACAAGCTCTAAATCATGTTGAAATACAGAAATAAACAGTTTTCCAAAACAAGTTCCAAATCATGTTGAAATGCAGAAATAAACACTTTTCCAAAAACAAGCTCCGAATCATGTTGAAATACAGAAAAAAAAAACTTTTCCAAAAACAAGCTCCAAATCATGTTGAAATACAGAAATAAACACTTTTCCAAAAACAAGCTCTAAATCATGTTGAAATACAGAAATAAACACTTTTCCAAAACAAGTTCCAAATCATGTTGAAATGCAGAAATAAACACTTTCCAAAACAAGTTCCAAATCATGTTGAAATACAGAAATGAACACTTTTCCAAAAACAAGCTCTAAATGATGTTTAATGCACTCTGTAAGTGAACATTTTTCAGGACTCTTTAATCAGGATGACAGGAACACTGTGGACAGTTTTCAGCAAGTTGCAAAATTGTAATACAGAAATAAACACTTTTCCAAAAACAAGCTCCAAATCATGTTGAAATACAGAAATAAACACTTTTCCAAAAACAAGCTCCAAATCATGTTGAAATACAGAAATAAACACTTTTCCAAAAACAAGCTCCAAATCATGTTGAAATACAGAAATAAACACTTTTCCAAAAACAATCTCTAAATCATGTTTGATGCACTCTGTAAGTGATTTTTTTTCAGTACTGTTTAATCAGGGTAATAGGAACACTGTGGACAGTTTTCAGCAAGTTGCAATATTGAAATACAGAAATAAACACTTTTCCAAAAACAAGCTCCAAATCATGTTGAAATACAGAAAAAAAAACTTTTCCAAAAACAAGCTCCAAATCATGTTGAAATACAGAAATAAACACTTTTCCAAAAACAAGCTCTAAATCATGTTGAAATACAGAAATAAACACTTTTCCAAAACAAGTTCCAAATCATGTTGAAACGCAGAAATAAACACTTTCCAAAAAAAAGCTCTAAATCATATTTGATGCACTCTGTAAGTGAATTTTTTTCAATACTGTTCAATCAGGATGATAGGAACACTGTGGACAGTTTTCAGCAAGTTGCAATATTGAAATACAGAAATAAACACTTTTCCAAAAACAAGCTCCAAATCATGTTGAAATACAGAAATAAACACTTTTCCAAAAACAAGCTCTAAATCATGTTGAAACACAGAAATAAACACTTTTCCAAAAAACAAGCTCCAAATCATGTTGAAATACAGAAATAAACACTTTTCCAAAAAACAAGCTCCAAATCATGTTGTAATATAGAAATAAACACTTTCCAAAAACAAGCTCCAAATCATGTTGAAATACAGAAATAAACACTTTTCCAAAAACAAGCTCTAAATCATGTTAAAACACAGAAATAAACACTTTTCCAAAAACATGCTCTAAATCATGTTTGATGCACTCTGTAATTTAATTTTTTTCAGTACTGTTTAATCAGGATAATAGGAACACTGTGGACATTTTTCAGCAAGTTGCAACATTGAAAAAGAGAAATAAACACTTTTCCAGAAAACAAGCTCTAAATCTTGTTGAAATACAGAAATAAACACTTTTCCAAAAACAAGCTCTAAATCATGTTGTAATATAGAAATAAACACTTTTCCAAAAACAAGCTCTAAATCATGTTGAAACACAGAAATAAACACTTTTACAAAAAACAAGCTCCAAATCATGTTGAAATACATAAATAAACACTTTTCCAAAAACAAGCTCTAAATCATGTTGAAATACAGAAATAAACACTTTTCCAAAAAACAAGCTCCAAATCATGTTGAAATACAGAAATAAACACTTTTCCAAAAACAAGCTCTAAATCATGTTGAAATACAGAAATAAACAGTTTTCCAAAACAAGTTCCAAATCATGTTGAAATGCAGAAATAAACACTTTTCCAAAAACAAGCTCCGAATCATGTTGAAATACAGAAAAAAAAAACTTTTCCAAAAACAAGCTCCAAATCATGTTGAAATACAGAAATAAACACTTTTCCAAAAACAAGCTCTAAATCATGTTGAAATACAGAAATAAACACTTTTCCAAAACAAGTTCCAAATCATGTTGAAACGCAGAAATAAACACTTTCCAAAAAAAAGCTCTAAATCATATTTGATGCACTCTGTAAGTGAATTTTTTTCAATACTGTTCAATCAGGATAATAGGAACACTGTGGACAGTTTTCAGCAAGTTGCAATATTGAAATACAGAAATAAACACTTTTCCAAAAACAAGCTCCAAATCATGTTGAAATACAGAAATAAACACTTTTCCAAAAACAATCTCTAAATCATGTTGAAACACAGAAATAAACACTTTTCCAAAAAACAAGCTCCAAATCATGTTGAAATACAGAAATAAACACTTTTCCAAAAAACAAGCTCTAAATCATGTTGAAACACAGAAATAAACACTTTTCCAAAAAACAAGCTCCAAATCATGTTGAAATACAGAAATAAACACTTTTCCAAAAAACAAGCTCCAAA
The DNA here is from genome assembly GCF_029448725.1 of Salvelinus fontinalis. NCBI lineage: Eukaryota > Metazoa > Chordata > Actinopteri > Salmoniformes > Salmonidae > Salvelinus > Salvelinus fontinalis. The sequence continues at coordinate 25,309 of NW_026600267.1, forward strand.
TCATGTTGTAATATAGAAATAAACACTTTCCAAAAACAAGCTCCAAATCATGTTGAAATACAGAAATAAACACTTTTCCAAAAACAAGCTCTAAATCATGTTAAAACACAGAAATAAACACTTTTCCAAAAACATGCTCTAAATCATGTTTGATGCACTCTGTAATTTAATTTTTTTCAGTACTGTTTAATCAGGATAATAGGAACACTGTGGACATTTTTCAGCAAGTTGCAACATTGAAAAAGAGAAATAAACACTTTTCCAGAAAACAAGCTCTAAATCTTGTTGAAATACAGAAATAAACACTTTTCCAAAAACAAGCTCTAAATCATGTTGTAATATAGAAATAAACACTTTTCCAAAAACAAGCTCTAAATCATGTTGAAACACAGAAATAAACACTTTTACAAAAAACAAGCTCCAAATCATGTTGAAATACATAAATAAACACTTTTCCAAAAACAAGCTCTAAATCATGTTGAAATACAGAAATAAACACTTTTCCAAAAAACAAGCTCCAAATCATGTTGAAATACAGAAATAAACACTTTTCCAAAAACAAGCTCTAAATCATGTTGAAATACAGAAATAAACAGTTTTCCAAAACAAGTTCCAAATCATGTTGAAATGCAGAAATAAACACTTTTCCAAAAACAAGCTCCGAATCATGTTGAAATACAGAAAAAAAAAACTTTTCCAAAAACAAGCTCCAAATCATGTTGAAATACAGAAATAAACACTTTTCCAAAAACAAGCTCTAAATCATGTTGAAATACAGAAATAAACACTTTTCCAAAACAAGTTCCAAATCATGTTGAAACGCAGAAATAAACACTTTCCAAAAAAAAGCTCTAAATCATATTTGATGCACTCTGTAAGTGAATTTTTTTCAATACTGTTCAATCAGGATAATAGGAACACTGTGGACAGTTTTCAGCAAGTTGCAATATTGAAATACAGAAATAAACACTTTTCCAAAAACAAGCTCCAAATCATGTTGAAATACAGAAATAAACACTTTTCCAAAAACAATCTCTAAATCATGTTGAAACACAGAAATAAACACTTTTCCAAAAAACAAGCTCCAAATCATGTTGAAATACAGAAATAAACACTTTTCCAAAAAACAAGCTCCAAATCATGTTGTAATATAGAAATAAACACTTTCCAAAAACAAGCTCCAAATCATGTTGAAACACAGAAATAAACACTTTTCCAAAAACATGCTCTAAATCATGTTTGATGCACTCTGTAATTTAATTTTTTTTCAGTACTGTTTAATCAGGATAATAGGAACACTGTGGACATTTTTCAGCAAGTTGCAACATTGAAAAACAGAAATAAACACTTTTCCAGAAAACAAGCTCTAAATCTTGTTGAAATACAGAAATAAACACTTTTCCAAAAACAAGCTCTAAATCATGTTGTAATATAGAAATAAACACTTTTCCAAAAACAAGCTCTAAATCATGTTGAAACACAGAAATAAACACTTTTACAAAAAACAAGCTCCAAATCATGTTGAAATACATAAATAAACACTTTTCCAAAAACAAGCTCTAAATCATGTTGAAATACAGAAATAAACACTTTTCCAAAAAACAAGCTCCAAATCATGTTGAAATACAGAAATAAACACTTTTCCAAAAACAAGCTCTAAATCATGTTGAAATACAGAAATAAACACTTTTCCAAAACAAGTTCCAAATCATGTTGAAATGCAGAAATAAACACTTTCCAAAACAAGTTCCAAATCATGTTGAAATACAGAAATGAACACTTTTCCAAAAACAAGCTCTAAATGATGTTTAATGCACTCTGTAAGTGAACATTTTTCAGGACTCTTTAATCAGGATGACAGGAACACTGTGGACAGTTTTCAGCAAGTTGCAAAATTGTAATACAGAAATAAACACTTTTCCAAAAACAAGCTCCAAATCATGTTGAAATACAGAAATAAACACTTTTCCAAAAACAAGCTCCAAATCATGTTGAAATACAGAAATAAACACTTTTCCAAAAACAAGCTCCAAATCATGTTGAAATACAGAAATAAACACTTTTCCAAAAACAATCTCTAAATCATGTTTGATGCACTCTGTAAGTGATTTTTTTTCAGTACTGTTTAATCAGGGTAATAGGAACACTGTGGACAGTTTTCAGCAAGTTGCAATATTGAAATACAGAAATAAACACTTTTCCAAAAACAAGCTCCAAATCATGTTGAAATACAGAAAAAAAAACTTTTCCAAAAACAAGCTCCAAATCATGTTGAAATACAGAAATAAACACTTTTCCAAAAACAAGCTCTAAATCATGTTGAAATACAGAAATAAACACTTTTCCAAAACAAGTTCCAAATCATGTTGAAACGCAGAAATAAACACTTTCCAAAAAAAAGCTCTAAATCATATTTGATGCACTCTGTAAGTGAATTTTTTTCAATACTGTTCAATCAGGATGATAGGAACACTGTGGACAGTTTTCAGCAAGTTGCAATATTGAAATACAGAAATAAACACTTTTCCAAAAACAAGCTCCAAATCATGTTGAAATACAGAAATAAACACTTTTCCAAAAACAAGCTCTAAATCATGTTGAAACACAGAAATAAACACTTTTCCAAAAAACAAGCTCCAAATCATGTTGAAATACAGAAATAAACACTTTTCCAAAAAACAAGCTCCAAATCATGTTGTAATATAGAAATAAACACTTTCCAAAAACAAGCTCCAAATCATGTTGAAATACAGAAATAAACACTTTTCCAAAAACAAGCTCTAAATCATGTTAAAACACAGAAATAAACACTTTTCCAAAAACATGCTCTAAATCATGTTTGATGCACTCTGTAATTTAATTTTTTTCAGTACTGTTTAATCAGGATAATAGGAACACTGTGGACATTTTTCAGCAAGTTGCAACATTGAAAAAGAGAAATAAACACTTTTCCAGAAAACAAGCTCTAAATCTTGTTGAAATACAGAAATAAACACTTTTCCAAAAACAAGCTCTAAATCATGTTGTAATATAGAAATAAACACTTTTCCAAAAACAAGCTCTAAATCATGTTGAAACACAGAAATAAACACTTTTACAAAAAACAAGCTCCAAATCATGTTGAAATACATAAATAAACACTTTTCCAAAAACAAGCTCTAAATCATGTTGAAATACAGAAATAAACACTTTTCCAAAAAACAAGCTCCAAATCATGTTGAAATACAGAAATAAACACTTTTCCAAAAACAAGCTCTAAATCATGTTGAAATACAGAAATAAACAGTTTTCCAAAACAAGTTCCAAATCATGTTGAAATGCAGAAATAAACACTTTTCCAAAAACAAGCTCCGAATCATGTTGAAATACAGAAAAAAAAAACTTTTCCAAAAACAAGCTCCAAATCATGTTGAAATACAGAAATAAACACTTTTCCAAAAACAAGCTCTAAATCATGTTGAAATACAGAAATAAACACTTTTCCAAAACAAGTTCCAAATCATGTTGAAACGCAGAAATAAACACTTTCCAAAAAAAAGCTCTAAATCATATTTGATGCACTCTGTAAGTGAATTTTTTTCAATACTGTTCAATCAGGATAATAGGAACACTGTGGACAGTTTTCAGCAAGTTGCAATATTGAAATACAGAAATAAACACTTTTCCAAAAACAAGCTCCAAATCATGTTGAAATACAGAAATAAACACTTTTCCAAAAACAATCTCTAAATCATGTTGAAACACAGAAATAAACACTTTTCCAAAAAACAAGCTCCAAATCATGTTGAAATACAGAAATAAACACTTTTCCAAAAAACAAGCTCCAAATCATGTTGTAATATAGAAATAAACACTTTCCAAAAACAAGCTCCAAATCATGTTGAAACACAGAAATAAACACTTTTCCAAAAACATGCTCTAAATCATGTTTGATGCACTCTGTAATTTAATTTTTTTTCAGTACTGTTTAATCAGGATAATAGGAACACTGTGGACATTTTTCAGCAAGTTGCAACATTGAAAAACAGAAATAAACACTTTTCCAGAAAACAAGCTCTAAATCTTGTTGAAATACAGAAATAAACACTTTTCCAAAAACAAGCTCTAAATCATGTTGTAATATAGAAATAAACACTTTTCCAAAAACAAGCTCTAAATCATGTTGAAACACAGAAATAAACACTTTTACAAAAAACAAGCTCCAAATCATGTTGAAATACATAAATAAACACTTTTCCAAAAACAAGCTCTAAATCATGTTGAAATACAGAAATAAACACTTTTCCAAAAAACAAGCTCCAAATCATGTTGAAATACAGAAATAAACACTTTTCCAAAAACAAGCTCTAAATCATGTTGAAATACAGAAATAAACAGTTTTCCAAAACAAGTTCCAAATCATGTTGAAATGCAGAAATAAACACTTTTCCAAAAACAAGCTCCGAATCATGTTGAAATACAGAAAAAAAAAACTTTTCCAAAAACAAGCTCCAAATCATGTTGAAATACAGAAATAAACACTTTTCCAAAAACAAGCTCTAAATCATGTTGAAATACAGAAATAAACACTTTTCCAAAACAAGTTCCAAATCATGTTGAAATGCAGAAATAAACACTTTCCAAAAACAAGCTCTAAATCATGTTTGATGCACTCTGTAAGTGAATTTTTTTCAGTACTGTTTAATCAGGATAATAGGAACACTGTGGACAGTTTTCAGCAAGTTGCAATATTGAAATACAGAAATAAACACTTTTCCAAAAACAAGCTCTAAATAATGTTGAAATACAGAAATAAACACTTTTCCAAAAAACAAGCTCCAAATCATGTTGAAATACAGAAATAAACACTTTTCCAAAAACAAGCTCTAAATCATGTTGAAATACAGAAATAAACACTTTTCCAAAACAAGTTCCAAATCATGTTGAAATGCAGAAATAAACACTTTCCAAAACAAGTTCCAAATCATTTTGAAATACAGAAATAAACACTTTTCCAAAAACAAGCTCTAAATCATGTTGAAACACAGAAATAAACACTTTTCCAAAAAACAAGCTCCAAATCATGTTGAAATACATAAATAAACACTTTTCCAAAAACAAGCTCTAAATCATGTTGAAATACAGAAATAAACACTTTTCCAAAAAACAAGCTCCAAATCATGTTGAAATACAGAAATAAACACTTTTCCAAAAACAAGCTCTAAATCATGTTGAAATACAGAAATAAACACTTTTCCAAAACAAGTTCCAAATCATGTTGAAATGCAGAAATAAACACTTTCCAAAACAAGTTCCAAATCATTTTGAAATACAGAAATAAACACTTTTCCAAAAACAAGCTCTAAATCATGTTGAAACACAGAAATAAACACTTTTCCAAAAAACAAGCTCCAAAAAAATGTTGTAATACAGAAATTAACACTTTTCCAAAAACAAGCTCCAAATCATGTTGAAATACAGAAATAAACACCTTTACATGATTTAGAGCTTGTTTTTGGAAAAGTGTTTATTTCTGTATTTCAACATGATTTGGAGCTTGTTTTTTGGAAAAGTGTTTATTTCTGTATTTCAACATTATTTAGAGCTTGTTTTTGGAAAAGTGTTTATTTCTGTATTTCAATATTGCAACTTGCTGAAAACTGTCCACAGTGTTCCTATTATCCTGATTAAACAGTACTGAAAAAAATTCACTTACAGAGTGCATCAAACATGATTTAGAGCTTGTTTTTGGAAAGTGTTTATTTCTGCATTTCAACATGATTTGGAACTTGTTTTGGAAAAGTGTTTATTTCTGTATTTCAACATGATTTAGAGCTTGTTTTTGGAAAAGTGTTTATTTCTGTATTTCAACATGATTTGGAGCTTGTTTTTGGAAAAGTTTTTTTTTTCTGTATTTCAACATGATTCGGAGCTTGTTTTTGGAAAAGTGTTTATTTCTGCATTTCAACATGATTTGGAACTTGTTTTGGAAAACTGTTTATTTCTGTATTTCAACATGATTTAGAGCTTGTTTTTGGAAAAGTGTTTATTTCTGTATTTCAACATGATTTGGAGCTTGTTTTTTGGAAAAGTGTTTATTTCTGTATTTCAACATGATTTAGAGCTTGTTTTTGGAAAAGTGTTTATTTCTGTATTTCAACATGATTTGGAGCTTGTTTTTTGTAAAGGTGTTTATTTCTGTATTTCAACATGATTTGGAGCTTGTTTTTGGAAAAGTGTTAATTTCTGTATTACAACATTTTTTGGAGCTTGTTTTTTGGAAAAGTGTTTATTTCTGTGTTTCAACATGATTTAGAGCTTGTTTTTGGAAAAGTGTTTATTTCTGTATTTCAACATGATTTGGAGCTTGTTTTTTGGAAAAGTGTTTATTTCTGTATTTCAACATGATTTAGAGCTTGTTTTTGGAAAAGTGTTTATTTCTGTATTTCAATATTGCAACTTGCTGAAAACTGTCCACAGTGTTCCTATCATCCTGATTGAACAGTATTGAAAGAAATTCACTTACAGAGTGCATCAAACATGATTTAGAGCTTGTTTTTGGAAAGTGTTTATTTCTGCATTTCAACATGATTTGGAACTTGTTTTGGAAAAGTGTTTATTTCTGTTTTTCAACATTATTTAGAGCTTGTTTTTGGAAAAGTGTTTATTTCTGTATTTCAACATGATTTGGAGCTTGTTTTTGGAAAAGTTTTTTTTTTCTGTATTTCAACATGATTCGGAGCTTGTTTTTGGAAAAGTGTTTATTTCTGTATTTCAATATTGTAACTTGCTGAAAACTGTCCACAGTGTTCCTATTATCCTGATTAAACAGTACTGAAAAAAATTCACTTACAGAGTGCATCAAACATGATTTAGTGCTTGTTTTTGGAAAGTGTTTATTTCTGCATTTCAACATGATTTGGAACTTGTTTTGGAAAACTGTTTATTTCTGTATTTCAACATGATTTAGAGCTTGTTTTTGGAAAAGTGTTTATTTCTGTATTTCAACATGATTTGGAGCTTGTTTTTGGAAAAGTGTTAATTTCTGTATTACAACATGATTTGGAGCTTGTTTTTTGGAAAAGTGTTTATTTTTCTGTGTTTCAACATGATTTGGAACTTGTTTTGGAAAAGTGTTTATTTCTGTATTTCAACATGATTTAGAGCTTGTTTTTGGAAAAGTGTTTATTTCTGTATTTCAACATGATTTGGAACTTGTTTTTGGAAAAGTGTTAATTTCTGTATTACAACATGATTTGGAGCTTGTTTTTTGGAAAAGTGTTTATTTTTCTGTGTTTCAACATGATTTAGAGCTTGTTTTTGGAAAAGTGTTTATTTCTGTATTACAACATGATTTGGAGCTTGTTTTTTGGAAAAGTGTTTATTTTTCTGTGTTTCAACATGATTTAGAGCTTGTTTTTGGAAAACTGTTTATTTCTGTATTTCAACATGATTTGGAGCTTGTTTTTGTAAAGGTGTTTATTTCTGTATTTCAACATGATTTAGAGCTTGTTTTTGGAAAAGTGTTTATTTCTGTATTTCAATATTGCAACTTGCTGAAAACTGTCCACAGTGTTCCTATCATCCTGATTGAACAGTATTGAAAAAAATTCACTTACAGAGTGCATCAAACATGATTTGGAGCTTGTTTTTGGAAAGTGTTAATTTCTGCATTTCAACATGATTTGGAACTTGTTTTGGAAAACTGTTTATTTCTGTATTTCAACATGATTTAGAGCTTGTTTTTGGAAAAGTGTTTATTTCTGTATTTCAACATGATTTGGAACTTGTTTTTGGAAAAGTGTTAATTTCTGTATTACAACATGATTTGGACCTTGTTTTTTGGAAAAGTGTTTATTTTTCTGTGTTTCAACATGATTTAGAGCTTGTTTTTGTAGAGGTGTTTATTTCTGTATTTCAACATGATTTAGAGCTTGTTTTTGGAAAAGTGTTTATTTCTGTATTTCAACATGATTTGGAACTTGTTTTTGGAAAAGTGTTAATTTCTGTATTACAACATGATTTGGACCTTGTTTTTTGGAAAAGTGTTTATTTTTCTGTGTTTCAACATGATTTAGAGCTTGTTTTTGTAAAGGTGTTTATTTCTGTATTTCAACATGATTTAGAGCTTGTTTTTGGAAAAGTGTTTATTTCTGTATTTCAACATGATTTGGAACTTGTTTTTGGAAAAGTGTTAATTTCTGTATTACAACATGATTTGGACCTTGTTTTTTGGAAAAGTGTTTATTTTTCTGTGTTTCAACATGATTTAGAGCTTGTTTTTGTAAAGGTGTTTATTTCTGTATTTCAACATGATTTGGAGCTTGTTTTTGGAAAAGTGTTAATTTCTGTATTACAACATTTTTTGGAGCTTGTTTTTTGGAAAAGTGTTTATTTCTGTGTTTCAACATGATTTAGAGCTTGTTTTTGGAAAAGTGTTTATTTCTGTATTTCAACATGATTTGGAGCTTGTTTTTTGGAAAAGTGTTTATTTCTGTATTTCAACATGATTTAGAGCTTGTTTTTGGAAAAGTGTTTATTTCTGTATTTCAATATTGCAACTTGCTGAAAACTGTCCACAGTGTTCCTATCATCCTGATTGAACAGTATTGAAAGAAATTCACTTACAGAGTGCATCAAACATGATTTAGAGCTTGTTTTTGGAAAGTGTTTATTTCTGCATTTCAACATGATTTGGAACTTGTTTGGAAAACTGTTTATTTCTGTATTTCAACATGATTTAGAGCTTGTTTTTGGAAAAGTGTTTATTTCTGTATTTCAACATGATTTGGAGCTTGTTTTTGGAAAAGTGTTAATTTCTGTATTACAACATGATTTGGAGCTTGTTTTTTGGAAAAGTGTTTATTTTTCTGTGTTTCAACATGATTTGGAACTTGTTTTGGAAAAGTGTTTATTTCTGTATTTCAACATGATTTAGAGCTTGTTTTTGGAAAAGTGTTTATTTCTGTATTTCAACATGATTTGGAACTTGTTTTTGGAAAAGTGTTAATTTCTGTATTACAACATGATTTGGAGCTTGTTTTTTGGAAAAGTGTTTATTTTTCTGTTTCAACATGATTTAGAGCTTGTTTTTGGAAAAGTGTTTATTTCTGTATTTCAACATGATTTGGAGCTTGTTTTTGTAAAGGTGTTTATTTCTGTATTTCAACATGATTTGGAGCTTGTTTTTGGAAAAGTGTTAATTTCTGTATTACAACATTTTTTGGAGCTTGTTTTTTGGAAAAGTGTTTATTTCTGTGTTTCAACATGATTTAGAGCTTGTTTTTGGAAAAGTGTTTATTTCTGTATTTCAACATGATTTGGAGCTTGTTTTTTGGAAAAGTGTTTATTTCTGTATTTCAACATGATTTAGAGCTTGTTTTTGGAAAAGTGTTTATTTCTGTTTTACAACATTTTTTGGAGCTTGTTTTTTGGAAAAGTGTTTATTTCTATGTTTCAACATGATTTAGAGCTTGTTTTTGGAAAAGTGTTTATTTCTGTATTTCAATATTGCAACTTGCTGAAAACTGTCCACAGTGTTCCTATCATCCTGATTGAACAGTATTGAAAAAAATTCACTTACAGAGTGCATCAAACATGATTTAGAGCTTGTTTTTGGAAAGTTTTTATTTCTGCATTTCAACATGATTTGGAACTTGTTTTGGAAAAGTGTTTATTTCTGTTTTTCAACATGATTTAGAGCTTGTTTTTGGAAAAGTGTTTATTTCTGTATTTCAACATGATTTGGAGCTTGTTTTTGGAAAAGTTTTTTTTTTCTGTATTTCAACATGATTCGGAGCTTGTTTTTGGAAAAGTGTTTATTTCTGTATTTCAATATTGTAACTTGCTGAAAACTGTCCACAGTGTTCCTATTATCCTGATTAAACAGTACTGAAAAAAATTCACTTACAGAGTGCATCAAACATGATTTGGAGCTTGTTTTTGGAAAGTGTTAATTTCTGCATTTCAACATGATTTGGAACTTGTTTTGGAAAACTGTTTATTTCTGTATTTCAACATGATTTAGAGCTTGTTTTTGGAAAACTGTTTATTTCTGTATTTCAACATGATTTAGAGCTTGTTTTTGGAAAAGTGTTAATTTCTGTATTACAACATGATTTGGAGCTTGTTTTTTGGAAAAGTGTTTATTTTTCTGTGTTTCAACATGATTTGGAACTTGTTTTGGAAAAGTGTTTATTTCTGTATTTCAACATGATTTAGAGCTTGTTTTTGGAAAAGTGTTTATTTCTGTATTTCAACATGATTTGGAACTTGTTTTTGGAAAAGTGTTAATTTCTGTATTACAACATGATTTGGAGCTTGTTTTTTGGAAAAGTGTTTATTTTTCTGTTTCAACATGATTTAGAGCTTGTTTTTGGAAAAGTGTTTATTTCTGTATTTCAACATGATTTGGAGCTTGTTTTTGTAAAGGTGTTTATTTCTGTATTTCAACATGATTTGGAGCTTGTTTTTGGAAAAGTGTTAATTTCTGTATTACAACATTTTTTGGAGCTTGTTTTTTGGAAAAGTGTTTATTTCTGTGTTTCAACATGATTTAGAGCTTGTTTTTGGAAAAGTGTTTATTTCTGTATTTCAACATGATTTGGAGCTTGTTTTTTGGAAAAGTGTTTATTTCTGTATTTCAACATGATTTAGAGCTTGTTTTCTGGAAAAGTGTTTATTTCTGTTTTACAACATTTTTTGGAGCTTGTTTTTTGGAAAAGTGTTTATTTCTATGTTTCAACATGATTTAGAGCTTGTTTTTGGAAAAGTGTTTATTTCTGTATTTCAATATTGCAACTTGCTGAAAACTGTCCACAGTGTTCCTATCATCCTGATTGAACAGTATTGAAAAAAATTCACTTACAGAGTGCATCAAACATGATTTAGAGCTTGTTTTTGGAAAGTGTTTATTTCTGCATTTCAACATGATTTGGAACTTGTTTTGGAAAAGTGTTTATTTCTGTTTTTCAACATGATTTAGAGCTTGTTTTTGGAAAAGTGTTTATTTCTGTATTTCAACATGATTTGGAGCTTGTTTTTGGAAAAGTTTTTTTTTTCTGTATTTCAACATGATTCGGAGCTTGTTTTTGGAAAAGTGTTTATTTCTGTATTTCAATATTGTAACTTGCTGAAAACTGTCCACAGTGTTCCTATTATCCTGATTAAACAGTACTGAAAAAAATTCACTTACAGAGTGCATCAAACATGATTTGGAGCTTGTTTTTGGAAAGTGTTAATTTCTGCATTTCAACATGATTTGGAACTTGTTTTGGAAAACTGTTTATTTCTGTATTTCAACATGATTTAGAGCTTGTTTTTGGAAAAGTGTTTATTTCTGTATTTCAACATGATTTGGAGCTTGTTTTTGGAAAAGTGTTAATTTCTGTATTACAACATGATTTGGAGCTTGTTTTTTGGAAAAGTGTTTATTTTTCTGTGTTTCAACATGATTTGGAACTTGTTTTGGAAAACTGTTTATTTCTGTATTTCAACATGATTTAGAGCTTGTTTTTGGAAAAGTGTTTATTTCTGTATTTCAACATGATTTGGAGCTTGTTTTTGGAAAAGTGTTAATTTCTGTATTACAACATTTTTTGGAGCTTGTTTTTTGGAAAAGTGTTTATTTCTGTGTTTCAACATGATTTAGAGCTTGTTTTTGGAAAAGTGTTTATTTCTGTATTTCAACATGATTTGGAGCTTGTTTTTTGGAAAAGTGTTTATTTCTGTATTTCAACATGATTTAGAGCTTGTTTTTGGAAAAGTGTTTATTTCTGTATTTCAACATGATTTGGAGCTTGTTTATTGGAAAAGTGTTTATTTCTTTATTTCAACATTATTTAGAGCTTGTTTTTGGAAAAGTGTTTATTTCTGTATTTCAATATTGCAACTTGCTGAAAACTGTCCACAGTGTTCCTATCATCCTAATTGAACAGTATTGAAAATAATTCACTTACAGAGTGCATCAAATATGATTTAGAGCTTTTTTTTGGAAAGTGTTTATTTCTGTATTTCAACATGATTTAGAGCTTGTTTTTGGAAAAGTGTTTATTTCTGTATTTCAACATGATTTGGAGCTTGTTTTTGGAAAAGTTTTTTTTTTCTGTATTTCAACATGATTTGGAGCTTGTTTTTGGAAAAGTGTTTATTTCTGTATTTCAATATTGCAACTTGCTGAAAACTGTCCACAGTGTTCCTATTACCCTGATTAAACAGTACTGAAAAAAATTCACTTACAGAGTGCATCAAACATGATTTAGAGATTGTTTTTGGAAAAGTGTTTATTTCTGTATTTCAACATGATTTGGAGCTTGTTTTTGGAAAAGTGTTTATTTCTGTATTTCAACATGATTTGGAGCTTGTTTTTGGAAAAGTGTTTATTTCTGTATTTCAACATGATTTGGAGCTTGTTTTTGGAAAAGTGTTTATTTCTGTATTTCAATATTGCAACTTGCTGAAAACTGTCCACAGTGTTCCTATCATCCTGATTGAACAGTATTGAAAAAAAATTCACTTACAGAGTGCATCAAACATGATTTAGAGCTTGTTTTTGGAAAGTGTTTATTTCCGCATTTCAACATGATTTGGAGCTTGTTTTTGGAAAGTGTTTATCTCTATATTACAACATGATTTGGAGCAATTTTTTGGAAAAGTGTTTATTTCTGTATTTCAACATGATTTGGAGCTTGTTTTTGGAAAAGTGTTTATTTCTGTATCACAATTTTGCAACTTGCTGAAAACTGTCCACAGTGTTCCTGTCATCCTGATTAAAGAGTCCTGAAAAATGTTCACTTACAGAGTGCATTAAACATCATTTAGAGCTTGTTTTTGGAAAAGTGTTCATTTCTGTATTTCAACATGATTTAGAGCTTGTTTTTGGAAAAGTGTTTATTTCTGTATTTCAAAACTATTTGGAACTTGGTTTGGAAAGTGTTTATTTCTGCATTTCAACATGATTTGGAACTTGTTTTGGAAAAGTGTTTATTTCTGTATTTCAACATGATTTAGAGCTTGTTTTTGGAAAAGTGTTTATTTCTGTATTTCAACATGATTTGGAGCTTGTTTTTGGAAAAGTTTTTTTTTTCTGTATTTCAACATGATTCGGAGCTTGTTTTTGGAAAAGTGTTTATTTCTGCATTTCAACATGATTTGGAACTTGTTTTGGAAAACTGTTTATTTCTGTATTTCAACATGATTTAGAGCTTGTTTTTGGAAAAGTGTTTATTTCTGTATTTCAACATGATTTGGAGCTTGTTTTTTGGAAAAGTGTTTATTTCTGTATTTCAACATGATTTAGAGCTTGTTTTTGGAAAAGTGTTTATTTCTGTATTTCAACATGATTTGGAGCTTGTTTTTTGGAAAAGTGTTTATTTCTGTATTTCAACATGATTTAGAGCTTGTTTTTGGAAAAGTGTTTATTTCTGTATTTCAACATGATTTGGAGCTTGTTTTTTGGAAAAGTGTTTATTTCTGTATTTCAACATTATTTAGAGCTTGTTTTTGGAAAAGTGTTTATTTCTGTATTTCAATATTGCAACTTGCTGAAAACTGTCCACAGTGTTCCTATTATCCTGATTAAACAGTACTGAAAAAAATTCACTTACAGAGTGCATCAAACATGATTTAGAGCTTGTTTTTGGAAAGTGTTTATTTCTGCATTTCAACATGATTTGGAACTTGTTTTGGAAAAGTGTTTATTTCTGTATTTCAACATGATTTAGAGCTTGTTTTTGGAAAAGTGTTTATTTCTGTATTTCAACATGATTTGGAGCTTGTTTTTGGAAAAGTTTTTTTTTTCTGTATTTCAACATGATTCGGAGCTTGTTTTTGGAAAAGTGTTTATTTCTGCATTTCAACATGATTTGGAACTTGTTTTGGAAAACTGTTTATTTCTGTATTTCAACATGATTTAGAGCTTGTTTTTGGAAAAGTGTTTATTTCTGTATTTCAACATGATTTGGAGCTTGTTTTTTGGAAAAGTGTTTATTTCTGTATTTCAACATGATTTAGAGCTTGTTTTTGGAAAAGTGTTTATTTATGTATTTCAACATGATTTGGAGCTTGTTTTTTGTAAAAGTGTTTATTTCTGTGTTTCAACATGATTTAGAGCTTGTTTTTGGAAAAGTGTTTATTTCTATATTACAACATGATTTAGAGCTTGTTTTTGGAAAAGTGTTTATTTCTGTATTTCAACAAGATTTAGAGCTTGTTTTCTGGAAAAGTGTTTATTTCTGTTTTTCAATGTTGCAACTTGCTGAAAAATGTCCACAGTGTTCCTATTATCCTGATTAAACAGTACTGAAAAAAATTAAATTACAGAGTGCATCAAACATGATTTAGAGCATGTTTTTGGAAAAGTGTTTATTTCTGTGTTTTAACATGATTTAGAGCTTGTTTTTGGAAAAGTGTTTATTTCTGTATTTCAACATGATTTGGAGCTTGTTTTTGGAAAGTGTTTATTTCTATATTACAACATGATTTGGAGCTTGTTTTTTGGAAAAGTGTTTATTTCTGTATTTCAACATGATTTGGAGCTTGTTTTTTGGAAAAGTGTTTATTTCTGTGTTTCAACATGATTTAGAGCTTGTTTTTGGAAAAGTGTTTATTTCTGTATTTCAACATGATTTGGAGCTTGTTTTTGGAAAAGTGTTTATTTCTGTATTTCAACATGATTTGGAGCTTGTTTTTTGGAAAAGTGTTTATTTTTCTGTGTTTCAACATGATTTAGAGCTTGTTTTTGGAAAAGTGTTTATTTCTGTATTTCAACATGATTTGGAGCTTGTTTTTGTAAAGGTGTTTATTTCTGTATTTCAACATGATTTGGAGCTTGTTTTTGGAAAAGTGTTAATTTCTGTATTACAACATTTTTTGGAGCTTGTTTTTTGGAAAAGTGTTTACTTCTGTATTTCAACATGATTTAGAGCTTGTTTTTGGAAAAGTGTTTATTTCTGTATTTCAACATGATTTGGAGCTTGTTTATTGGAAAAGTGTTTATTTCTTTATTTCAACATTATTTAGAGCTTGTTTTTGGAAGGGTGTTTATTTCTGTATTTCAATATTGCAACTTGCTGAAAACTGTCCACAGTGTTCCTATCATCCTGATTGAACAGTATTGAAAAAAATTCACTTACAGAGTGCATCAAATATGATTTAGAGCTTTTTTTTGGAAAGTGTTTATTTCTGCGTTTCAACATGATTTGGAACTTGTTTTGGAAAAGTGTTTATTTCTGTATTTCAACATGATTTAGAGCTTGTTTTTGGAAAAGTGTTTATTTCTGTATTTCAACATGATTTGGAGCTTGTTTTTGGAAAAGTTTTTTTTTTCTGTATTTCAACATTTTTTGGAGCTTGTTTTTTGGAAAAGTGTTTACTTCTGTATTTCAACATGATTTGGAGCTTGTTTTTTGGAAAAGTGTTTATTTCTGTATTTCAACATGATTTGGAGCTTGTTTTTGGAAAAGTGTTTATTTCTGTATTTCAACAGGATTTGGAGCTTGTTTTTGGAAAAGTGTTTATTTCTGTATTTCAACATGATTTGGAGCTTGTTTTTGGAAAAGTGTTTATTTCTGTATTTCAATATTGCAACTTGCTGAAAACTGTCCACAGTGTTCCTATCATCCTGATTGAACAGTATTGAAAAAAAATTCACTTACAGAGTGCATCAAACATGATTTAGAGCTTGTTTTTGGAAAGTGTTTATTTCCGCATTTCAACATGATTTGGAGCTTGTTTTTGGAAAGTGTTTATCTCTATATTACAACATGATTTGGAGCAATTTTTTGGAAAAGTGTTTATTTCTGTATTTCAACATGATTTGGAGCTTGTTTTTGGAAAAGTGTTTATTTCTGTATCACAATTTTGCAACTTGCTGAAAACTGTCCACAGTGTTCCTGTAATCCTGATTAAAGAGTCCTGAAAAATGTTCACTTACAGAGTGCATTAAACATCATTTAGAGCTTGTTTTTGGAAAAGTGTTCATTTCTGTATTTCAACATGATTTAGAGCTTGTTTTTGGAAAAGTGTTTATTTCTGTATTTCAAAACGATTTGGAACTTGGTTTGGAAAGTGTTTATTTCTGCATTTCAACATGATTTGGAACTTGTTTTGGAAAAGTGTTTATTTCTGTATTTCAACATGATTTAGAGCTTGTTTTTGGAAAAGTGTTTATTTCTGTATTTCAACATGATTTGGAGCTTGTTTTTGGAAAAGTTTTTTTTTTCTGTATTTCAACATGATTCGGAGCTTGTTTTTGGAAAAGTGTTTATTTCTGCATTTCAACATGATTTGGAACTTGTTTTGGAAAACTGTTTATTTCTGTATTTCAACATGATTTAGAGCTTGTTTTTGGAAAAGTGTTTATTTCTGTATTTCAACATGATTTGGAGCTTGTTTTTTGGAAAAGTGTTTATTTCTGTATTTCAACATGATTTAGAGCTTGTTTTTGGAATAGTGTTTATTTCTGTATTTCAACATGATTTGGAGCTTGTTTTTTGGAAAAGTCTTTATTTCTGTATTTCAACATGATTTAGAGCTTGTTTTTGGAAAAGTGTTTATTTCTGTATTTCAACATGATTTGGAGCTTGTTTTTTGGAAAAGTGTTTATTTCTGTATTTCAACATTATTTAGAGCTTGTTTTTGGAAAAGTGTTTATTTCTGTATTTCAATATTGCAACTTGCTGAAAACTGTCCACAGTGTTCCTATTATCCTGATTAAACAGTACTGAAAAAAATTCACTTACAGAGTGCATCAAACATGATTTAGAGCTTGTTTTTGGAAAGTGTTTATTTCTGCATTTCAACATGATTTGGAAATTGTTTTGGAAAAGTGTTTATTTCTGTATTTCAACATGATTTAGAGCTTGTTTTTGGAAAAGTGTTTATTTCTGTATTTCAACATGATTTGGAGCTTGTTTTTGGAAAAGTTTTTTTTTCTGTATTTCAACATGATTCGGAGCTTGTTTTTGGAAAAGTGTTTATTTCTGCATTTCAACATGATTTGGAACTTGTTTTGGAAAACTGTTTATTTCTGTATTTCAACATGATTTAGAGCTTGTTTTTGGAAAAGTGTTTATTTCTGTATTTCAACATGATTTGGAGCTTGTTTTTTGGAAAAGTGTTTATTTCTGTATTTCAACATGATTTAGAGCTTGTTTTTGGAAAAGTGTTTATTTATGTATTTCAACATGATTTGGAGCTTGTTTTTTGTAAAAGTGTTTATTTCTGTGTTTCAACATGATTTAGAGCTTGTTTTTGGAAAAGTGTTTATTTCTATATTACAACATGATTTAGAGCTTGTTTTTGGAAAAGTGTTTATTTCTGTATTTCAACAAGATTTAGAGCTTGTTTTCTGGAAAAGTGTTTATTTCTGTTTTTCAATGTTGCAACTTGCTGAAAAATGTCCACAGTGTTCCTATTATCCTGATTAAACAGTACTGAAAAAAATTAAATTACAGAGTGCATCAAACATGATTTAGAGCATGTTTTTGGAAAAGTGTTTATTTCTGTGTTTTAACATGATTTAGAGCTTGTTTTTGGAAAAGTGTTTATTTCTGTATTTCAACATGATTTGGAGCTTGTTTTTGGAAAGTGTTTATTTCTATATTACAACATGATTTGGAGCTTGTTTTTTGGAAAAGTGTTTATTTCTGTATTTCAACATGATTTGGAGCTTGTTTTTTGGAAAAGTGTTTATTTCTGTGTTTCAACATGATTTAGAGCTTGTTTTTGGAAAAGTGTTTATTTCTGTATTTCAACATGATTTGGAGCTTGTTTTTGGAAAAGTGTTTATTTCTGTATTTCAACATGATTTGGAGCTTGTTTTTTGGAAAAGTGTTTATTTTTCTGTGTTTCAACATGATTTAGAGCTTGTTTTTGGAAAAGTGTTTATTTCTGTATTTCAACATGATTTGGAGCTTGTTTTTGTAAAGGTGTTTATTTCTGTATTTCAACATGATTTGGAGCTTGTTTTTGGAAAAGTGTTAATTTCTGTATTACAACATTTTTTGGAGCTTGTTTTTTGGAAAAGTGTTTACTTCTGTATTTCAACATGATTTAGAGCTTGTTTTTGGAAAAGTGTTTATTTCTGTATTTCAACATGATTTGGAGCTTGTTTATTGGAAAAGTGTTTATTTCTTTATTTCAACATTATTTAGAGCTTGTTTTTGGAAGGGTGTTTATTTCTGTATTTCAATATTGCAACTTGCTGAAAACTGTCCACAGTGTTCCTATCATCCTGATTGAACAGTATTGAAAAAAATTCACTTACAGAGTGCATCAAATATGATTTAGAGCTTTTTTTTGGAAAGTGTTTATTTCTGCGTTTCAACATGATTTGGAACTTGTTTTGGAAAATTGTTTATTTCTGTATTTCAACATGATTTAGAGCTTGTTTTTGGAAAAGTGTTTATTTCTGTATTTCAACATGATTTGGAGCTTGTTTTTGGAAAAGTTTTTTTTTTCTGTATTTCAACATGACTTGGAGCTTGTTTTTGGAAAAGTGTTTATTTCTGTATTTCAATATTGCAACTTGCTGAAAACTGTCCACAGTGTTCCTATTACCCTGATTAAACAGTACTGAAAAAAATTCACTTACAGAGTGCATCAAACATGATTTAGAGATTGTTTTTGGAAAAGTGTTTATTTCTGTATTTCAACATGATTTGGAGCTTGTTTTTGGAAAAGTGTTTATTTCTGTATTTCAACATGATTTGGAGCTTGTTTTTGGAAAAGTGTTTATTTCTGTATTTCAACATGATTTGGAGCTTGTTTTTGGAAAAGTGTTTATTTCTGTATTTCAATATTGCAACTTGCTGAAAACTGTCCACAGTGTTCCTATCATCCTGATTGAACAGTATTGAAAAAAAATTCACTTACAGAGTGCATCAAACATGATTTAGAGCTTGTTTTTGGAAAGTGTTTATTTCCGCATTTCAACATGATTTGGAGCTTGTTTTTGGAAAGTGTTTATCTCTATATTACAACATGATTTGGAGCAATTTTTTGGAAAAGTGTTTATTTCTGTATTTCAACATGATTTGGAGCTTGTTTTTGGAAAAGTGTTTATTTCTGTATTACAATTTTGCAACTTGCTGAAAACTGTCCACAGTGTTCCTGTCATCCTGATTAAAGAGTCCTGAAAAATGTTCACTTACAGAGTGCATTAAACATCATTTAGAGCTTGTTTTTGGAAAAGTGTTCATTTCTGTATTTCAACATGATTTGGAACTTGTTTTGGAAAGTGTTTATTTCTGCATTTCAACATGATTTGGAACTTGTTTTGGAAAAGTGTTTATTTCTGTATTTCAACATGATTTAGAGCTTGTTTTTGGAAAAGTGTTTATTTCTGTATTTCAACATGATTTGGAGCTTGTTTTTGGAAAAGTTTTTTTTTTCTGTATTTCAACATGATTCGGAGCTTGTTTTTGGAAAAGTGTTTATTTCTGCATTTCAACATGATTTGGAACTTGTTTTGGAAAACTGTTTATTTCTGTATTTCAACATGATTTAGAGCTTGTTTTTGGAAAAGTGTTTATTTCTGTATTTCAACATGATTTGGAGCTTGTTTTTTGGAAAAGTGTTTATTTCTGTATTTCAACATGATTTAGAGCTTGTTTTTGGAAAAGTGTTTATTTCTGTATTTCAACATGATTTGGAGCTTGTTTTTTGGAAAAGTGTTTATTTCTGTATTTCAACATGATTTAGAGCTTGTTTTTGGAAAAGTGTTTATTTCTGTATTTCAACATGAATTGGAGCTGTTTTTTGGAAAAGTGTTTATTTCTGTATTTCAACATTATTTAGAGCTTGTTTTTGGAAAAGTGTTTATTTCTGTATTTCAATATTGCAACTTGCTGAAAACTGTCCACAGTGTTCCTATCATCCTGATTAAACAGTACTGAAAAAAAATCACTTACAGAGTGCATCAAACATGATTTAGAGCTTGTTTTTGGAAAGTGTTTATTTCTGCATTTCAACATGATTTGGAACTTGTTTTGGAAAAGTGTTTATTTCTGTATTTCAACATGATTTAGAGCTTGTTTTTGGAAAAGTGTTTATTTCTGTATTTCAACATGATTTGGAGCTTGTTTTTGGAAAAGTTATTTTTTTCTGTATTTCAACATGATTCGGAGCTTGTTTTTGGAAAAGTGTTTATTTCTGCATTTCAACATGATTTGGAACTTGTTTTGGAAAACTGTTTATTTCTGTATTTCAACATGATTTAGAGCTTGTTTTTGGAAAAGTGTTTATTTCTGTATTTCAACATGATTTGGAGCTTGTTTTTTGGAAAAGTGTTTATTTCTGTATTTCAACATGATTTAGAGCTTGTTTTTGGAAAAGTGTTTATTTCTGCATTTCAACATGATTTGGAACTTGTTTTGGAAAAGTGTTTATTTCTGTTTTTCAAAATGATTTAGAGCTTGTTTTTGGAAAAGTGTTTATTTCTGTATTTCAACATGATTTGGAGCTTGTTTTTGGAAAAGTGTTTATTTCTGTATTTCAATATTGTAACTTGCTGAAAACTGTCCACAGTGTTCCTATTATCCTGATTAAACAGTACTGAAAAAAATTCACTTACAGAGTGCATCAAACATGATTTAGTGCTTGTTTTTGGAAAGTGTTTATTTCTGCATTTCAACATGATTTGGAACTTGTTTTGGAAAACTGTTTATTTCTGTATTTCAACATGATTTAGAGCTTGTTTTTGGAAAAGTGTTTATTTCTGTATTTCAACATGATTTGGAGCTTGTTTTTGGAAAAGTGTTAATTTCTGTATTACAACATGATTTGGAGCTTGTTTTTTGGAAAAGTGTTTATTTTTCTGTGTTTCAACATGATTTGGAACTTGTTTTGGAAAAGTGTTTATTTCTGTATTTCAACATGATTTAGAGCTTGTTTTTGGAAAAGTGTTTATTTCTGTATTTCAACATGATTTGGAACTTGTTTTTGGAAAAGTGTTAATTTCTGTATTACAACATGATTTGGAGCTTGTTTTTTGGAAAAGTGTTTATTTTTCTGTGTTTCAACATGATTTAGAGCTTGTTTTTGGAAAAGTGTTTATTTCTGTATTTCAACATGATTTGGAGCTTGTTTTTGTAAAGTTGTTTATTTCTGTATTTCAACATGATTTGGAGCTTGTTTTTGGAAAAGTGTTAATTTCTGTATTACAACATTTTTTGGAGCTTGTTTTTTGGAAAAGTGTTTATTTCTGTGTTTCAACATGATTTAGAGCTTGTTTTTGGAAAAGTGTTTATTTCTGTATTTCAACATGATTTGGAGCTTGTTTTTTGGAAAAGTGTTTATTTCTGTATTTCAACATGATTTAGAGCTTGTTTTTGGAAAAGTGTTTATTTCTGTATTACAACATTTTTTGGAGCTTGTTTTTTGGAAAAGTGTTTATTTCTATGTTTCAACATGATTTAGAGCTTGTTTTTGGAAAAGTGTTTATTTCTGTATTTCAATATTGCAACTTGCTGAAAACTGTCCACAGTGTTCCTATCATCCTGATTGAACAGTATTGAAAAAAATTCACTTACAGAGTGCATCAAACATGATTTAGAGCTTGTTTTTGGAAAGTGTTTATTTCTGCATTTCAACATGATTTGGAACTTGTTTTGGAAAAGTGTTTATTTCTGTTTTTCAACATGATTTAGAGCTTGTTTTTGGAAAAGTGTTTATTTCTGTATTTCAACATGATTTGGAGCTTGTTTTTGGAAAAGTTTTTTTTTTCTGTATTTCAACATGATTCGGAGCTTGTTTTTGGAAAAGTGTTTATTTCTGTATTTCAATATTGTAACTTGCTGAAAACTGTCCACAGTGTTCCTATTATCCTGATTAAACAGTACTGAAAAAACTTCACTTACAGAGTGCATCAAACATGATTTGGAGCTTGTTTTTGGAAAGTGTTAATTTCTGCATTTCAACATGATTTGGAACTTGTTTTGGAAAACTGTTTATTTCTGTATTTCAACATGATTTGGAGCTTGTTTTTGGAAAAGTGTTAATTTCTGTATTACAACATGATTTGGAGCTTGTTTTTTGGAAAAGTGTTTATTTTTCTGTGTTTCAACATGATTTGGAACTTGTTTTGGAAAACTGTTTATTTCTGTATTTCAACATGATTTAGAGCTTGTTTTTGGAAAAGTGTTTATTTCTGTATTTCAACATGATTTGGAACTTGTTTTTGGAAAAGTGTTAATTTCTGTATTACAACATGATTTGGAGCTTGTTTTTTGGAAAAGTGTTTATTTTTCTGTGTTTCAACATGATTTAGAGCTTGTTTTTGGAAAAGTGTTTATTTCTGTATTTCAACATGATTTGGAGCTTGTTTTTGTAAAGGTGTTTATTTCTGTATTTCAACATGATTTGGAGCTTGTTTTTGGAAAAGTGTTAATTTCTGTATTACAACATTTTTTGGAGCTTGTTTTTTGGAAAAGTGTTTATTTCTGTGTTTCAACATGATTTAGAGCTTGTTTTTGGAAAAGTGTTTATTTCTGTATTTCAACATGATTTGGAGCTTGTTTTTTGGAAAAGTGTTTATTTCTGTATTTCAACATGATTTAGAGCTTGTTTTTGGAAAAGTGTTTATTTCTGTATTTCAACATGATTTGGAGCTTGTTTATTGGAAAAGTGTTTATTTCTTTATTTCAACATTATTTAGAGCTTGTTTTTGGAAAAGTGTTTATTTCTGTATTTCAATATTGCAACTTGCTGAAAACTGTCCACAGTGTTCCTATCATCCTGATTGAACAGTATTGAAAAAAATTCACTTACAGAGTGCATCAAATATGATTTAGAGCTTTTTTTTGGAAAGTGTTTATTTCTGCGTTTCAACATGATTTGGAACTTGTTTTGGAAAAGTGTTTATTTCTGTATTTCAACATGATTTAGAGCTTGTTTTTGGAAAAGTGTTTATTTCTGTATTTCAACATTATTTGGAGCTTGTTTTTGGAAAAGTTTTTTTTTTCTGTATTTCAACATGATTTGGAGCTTGTTTTTGGAAAAGTGTTTATTTCTGTATTTCAATATTGCAACTTGCTGAAAACTGTCCACAGTGTTCCTATTACCCTGATTAAACAGTACTGAAAAAAATTCACTTACAGAGTGCATCAAACATGATTTAGAGATTGTTTTTGGAAAAGTGTTTATTTCTGTATTTCAACATGATTTGGAGCTTGTTTTTGGAAAAGTGTTTATTTCTGTATTTCAACATGATTTGGAGCTTGTTTTTGGAAAAGTGTTTATTTCTGTATTTCAACATGATTTGGAGCTTGTTTTTGGAAAAGTGTTTATTTCTGTATTTCAATATTGCAACTTGCTGAAAACTGTCCACAGTGTTCCTATCATCCTGATTGAACAGTATTGAAAAAAAATTCACTTACAGAGTGCATCAAACATGATTTAGAGCTTGTTTTTGGAAAGTGTTTATTTCCGCATTTCAACATGATTTGGAGCTTGTTTTTGGAAAGTGTTTATCTCTATATTACAACATGATTTGGAGCAATTTTTTGGAAAAGTGTTTATTTCTGTATTTCAACATGATTTGGAGCTTGTTTTTGGAAAAGTGTTTATTTCTGTATTACAATTTTGCAACTTGCTGAAAACTGTCCACAGTGTTCCTGTCATCCTGATTAAAGAGTCCTGAAAAATGTTCACTTACAGAGTGCATTAAACATCATTTAGAACTTGTTTTTGGAAAAGTGTTAATTTCTGTATTTCAACATGATTTAGAGCTTGTTTTTGGAAAAGTGTTTATTTCTGTATTTCAAAATGATTTGGAACTTGTTTTGGAAAGTGTTTATTTCTGCATTTCAACATGATTTGGAACTTGTTTTGGAAAAGTGTTTATTTCTGTATTTCAACATGATTTAGAGCTTGTTTTTGGAAAAGTGTTTATTTCTGTATTTCAACATGATTTGGAGCTTGTTTTTGGAAAAGTTTTTTTTTTCTGTATTTCAACATGATTCGGAGCTTGTTTTTGGAAAAGTGTTTATTTCTGCATTTCAACATGATTTGGAGCTTGTTTATGGAAAAGTGTCAATTTCTGTATTTCAACATGATTTGGAGCTTGTTTTTGGAAAAGTGTTAATTTCTGTATTTCAACTGATTGCAACTTGCTGGAAAACTGTCCACAGTGTTCCTAACATCCTGATTAAACAGTACTGAAAAAAAGTTAACTTCCAGTAGTGCATCAACATGATTTAGAGCTTGTTTATGGAAAAGTGTTTATTTCTGTATTTCAACATGATTTGGAGCTTGTTTTTGGAAAAGTGTTTATTTCTGTATTTCAATGTTGCAACTTGCTGAAAACTGTCCACAGTGTTCCTAACATCCTGATTAAACAGTACTGAAAAAAAATTAACTTCCAGAGTGCATCAAACATGATTTAGAGCTTGTTTATGGAAAAGTGTTAATTTCTGTATTTCAACATGATTTAGATCTTGTTTTTGGAAAAGTGTTTATTTCTGTATTTCAACATGATTTAGAGCTTGTTTTTGGAAAAGTGTTTATTTCTGTATTTCAATGTTGCAACTTGCTGAAAACTGTCCACAGTGTTCCTAACATCCTGATTAAACAGTACTGAAAAAAAATTAACTTCCAGAGTGCAACATGATTTAGAGCTTGTTTTGGAAAAGTGTTTATTTCTGTATTTCAACAGATTTAGAGCTTGTTTATGGAAAAGTGTTTATTTCTGTATTTCAACATGATTTGGAGCTTGTTTTTGGAAAAGTGTCAATTTCTGTATTACAACATGATTTGAGCTTGTTTTTGAAAAGTGCTTATTTCTGTATTTCAACATGATTTGGAGCTTGTTTTTGGAAAAGTGTTTATTTCTGTATTTCAATGTTGCAACTTGCTGAAAACTGTCCACAGTGTTCCTAACATCCTGATTAAACAGTACTGAAAAAAAATAACTTCCAGAGTGCATCAAACATGATTTAGAGTTTGTTTATGGAAAAGTGTCAATTTCTGTATTTCAACATGATTTGGAGCTTGTTTTTGGAAAAGTGTTTATTTCTGTATTTCAATGTTGCAACTTGCTGAAAACTGTCCACAGTGTTCCTAACATCCTGATTAAACAGTACTGAAAAAAAATTAACTTCCATAGTGCATCAAACATGATTTAGAGCTTGTTTTTGGAAAAGTGTTTATTTCTGTATTTCAATGTTGCAACTTGCTGAAAACTGTCCACAGTGTTCCTAACATCCTGATTAAACAGTACTGAAAAAAAATTAACTTCCATAGTGCATCAAACATGATTTAGAGCTTGTTTTTGGAAAAGTGTTTATTTCTGTATTTCAATGTTGCAACTTGCTGAAAACTGTCCACAGTGTTCCTAACATCCTGATTAAACAGTACTGAAAAAAAATTAACTTCCAGAGTGCATCAAACATGATTTAGAGCTTGTTTATGGAAAAGTTTTTATTTCTGTATTTCAACATGATTTGGAGCTTGTTTTTGGAAAAGTGTTTATTTCTGTATTTCAACATGATTTGCAGACTTGTTCTGGAAAAGTGTCCATTTCAGTGTTCCTAACATCCTGATTAGGAGCTAGTACTGGAAAAGAATTAACTTCCAGAGTGCATCAAACATGATTTAGAGCTTGTTTATGGAAAAGTGTTAATTTCTGCATTTCAACATGATTTAGAGCTTGTTTTTGGAAAAGTGTTTATTTCTGTATTTCAACATGATTTAGAGCTTGTTTTTGGAAAAGTGTTTATTTCTGTATTTCAATGTTGCAACTTGCTGAAAACTGTCCACAGTGTTCCTAACATCCTGATTAAACAGTACTGAAAAAAAATTAACTTCCAGAGTGCATCAAACATGATTTAGAGCTTGTTTATGGATAAGTGTTTATTTCTGTATTTCAACATGATTTGGAGCTTGTTTTTGGAAAAGTGTCAATTTCTGTATTTCAACATGATTTGGAGCTTGTTTTTGGAAAAGTGCTTATTTCTGTATTTCAACATGATTTGGAGCTTGTTTTTGGAAAAGTGTTTATTTCTGTATTTCAATGTTGCAACTTGCTGAAAACTGTCCACAGTGTTCCTAACATCCTGATTAAACAGTACTGAAAAAAAATAACTTCCAGAGTGCATCAAACATGATTTAGAGCTTGTTTATGGAAAAGTGTCAATTTCTGTATTTCAACATGATTTGGAGCTTGTTTTTGGAAAAGTGTTAATTTCTGTATTTCAACATGATTTAGAGCTTGTTTTTGGAAAAGTGTTTATTTCTGTATTTCAACATGATTTGGAGCTTGTTTTTGGAAAAGTGTTTATTTCTGTATTTCAATGTTGCAACTTGCTGAAAACTGTCCACAGTGTTCCTAACATCCTGATTAAACAGTACTGAAAAAAAATTAACTTCCAGAGTGCATCAAACATGATTTAGAGCTTGTTTATGGAAAAGTGTCAATTTCTGTATTTCAACATGATTTGGAGCTTGTTTTTGGAAAAGTGTTAATTTCTGTATTTCAACATGATTTAGATCTTGTTTTTGGAAAAGTGTTTATTTCTGTATTTCAACATGATTTGGAGCTTGTTTTTGGAAAAGTGTTTATTTCTGTATTTCAATGTTGCAACTTGCTGAAAACTGTCCACAGTGTTCCTAACATCCTGATTAACCTGTCTAGGATCAGCGTGGCGCTAGCGGCACACCCCCCCCCCCCCCACTGAAAAACCAGTGCCGCGAAATTCAAAAAAAATATTTTTTTAAAATATTTAACTTTCACACATTAAAGTCCAATACAGCTAATGAAAGACACAGATCTTATGAATCCAGTCAACATTTCCGATTTTTAAAATGTTTTACAGGGAAGACACAATATGTAAAGATGTACATCTATTACCTAAAAACACATTAGCATAATCCACCATCTTTTATTTGTCCACCAACACCAGTAGCCATCACCAATTCGGCTAAACTAAGATATTTATAGCCCCTAACCAACAAAAAAACTCATTAGATGACAGTCTGATAACATATTTATGGTATGGGATAGGTTTTGTTAGAAAAAAGTGCATATTTCAGGTATATGGCATAGTTTACAATTGCACCCACCATCACAAATGGACTAGAATAATTACAATGAGCAACGTGTTTACCTAACTACTAATCATCAAACATTTCGTAAAAATACACAGCATACACGAATCGAAAGACACAGATCCTGTGAATACAGACAATATTTCAGATTTTCTAAGTGTCTTACAGCGAAAACACAATAAATCGTTATATTAGCTTAGCACATAGCAATTAGCAGCCCAGCATTGATTCTAGCCAAAGTGAGCGATAAAAGTCAACATCGCCAAAAGATATTAATTTTTTCACTAACCTTCTCAGAATTCTTCCGATGACACTCCTGTAACATCACATTACAACATGCATATACAGTTTGATCGAAAATGTTTATATTTAGCCACCAAAATCATGGTTAGACAATGTGAAATGTAGACAAGCTGGTAAAGAAAACGTCCTTGCGCCACTTAGACAGTGATCTACTCTTATACATAAATACTCATAAACGTGACTAAAAAATATAGGGTGGACAGGGATTGATAGACAATTTAATTCTTAATACAATTGCGTTATTACATTTTTTAATTTATCCTTACTTTTCAATACAGTTTGCGCCAAGCGAAGCTACGTCAAAAAACATGGCGTCCTAAGCCACTAAAATGTTTCGACAGAAACACGATTTATCATAATAAAAATGTCCTACCTTGAGCTGTTCTTCCATCAGTATCTTGGGCAAAGGATCCTTTCTTGGGAGAAATCGTCTTTTGGTGGAAAGCTGTCCTCTTGCCATGTGGAAATGTCAACTACGTTCGGGATGAACTGAAAAGCGTTCCCAACTTTTCACATCGTTGCAAAAATAAATGTCCCAAAATCGCACTAAACGGATATAAATTGCTATAAAACGCTTTAAATTAACTACTTTGTGATGTTTGTAACTCCTATAACGAGTGAAAAGATGACCGGAGAAATATAACAGGCTAAACTAATGCTTGGAACAGGAGAGGGTCGGTGTCTTCCACGCGCGTTACGCAGCAAGAAAAGACTTGCTAGCTAAAGGTTTTTTTCATTTGTAGGGCCTGTGAACGAGCAATCGAGCCCGTTGGAATCGTCATCACGTAAAGGCATCCAGGGGAAGACGTAAGAAGTGTCCGTATAGTCATAGCAACGACAGTGCCCGTTTAAATGACTTCAGAAAAGTGGCCAACGTTTCTCAAATCTGACTCCATGTCAGGGAAATTGCTGTAGAATGGGCTCTGTTCCACTTAGAGACAAAATTTCAACTCCTATAGAAACTATAGACTGTTTTCTATCCAATAATAATAATAATATGCATATTGTACGATCAAGGATTTTGTGGGAAGCCGTTTAAAAAATTAGCCACATTAGCATAAATAGTCTAAACAGCGCCCCCATCCCCAACAGGTTAAACAGTACTGAAAAAAAATTAACTTCCAGAGTGCATCAAACATGATTTAGAGCTTGTTTATGGAAAAGTGTCAATTTCTGTATTTCAACATGATTTGGAGCTTGTTTTTGGAAAAGTGTTAATTTCTGTATTTCAATGTTGCAACTTGCTGAAAACTGTCCACAGTGTTCCTAACATCCTGATTAAACAGTACTGAAAAAAAATTAACTTCCAGAGTGCATCAAACATGATTTAGAGCTTGTTTATGGAAAAGTTTTTATTTCTGTATTTCAACATGATTTGGAGCTTGTTTTTGGAAAAGTGTTTATTTCTGTATTTCAATGTTGCAACTTGCTGAAAACTGTCCACAGTGTTCCTAACATCCTGATTAAACAGTACTGAAAAAAAATTAACTTCCAGAGTGCATCAAACATGATTTAGAGCTTGTTTATGGAAAAGTGTTAATTTCTGTATTTCAACATGATTTAGATCTTGTTTTTGGAAAAGTGTTTATTTCTGTATTTCAACATGATTTAGAGCTTGTTTTTGGAAAAGTGTTTATTTCTGTATTTCAATGTTGCAACTTGCTGAAAACTGTCCACAGTGTTCCTAACATCCTGATTAAACAGTACTGAAAAAAAATTAACTTCCAGAGTGCATCAAACATGATTTAGAGCTTGTTTATGGAAAAGTGTTTATTTCTGTATTTCAACATGATTTGGAGCTTGTTTTTGGAAAAGTGTCAATTTCTGTATTTCAACATGATTTGAAGCTTGTTTTTGAAAAGTGCTTATTTCTGTATTTCAACATGATTTGGAGCTTGTTTTTGG
The DNA here is from genome assembly GCF_029448725.1 of Salvelinus fontinalis. NCBI lineage: Eukaryota > Metazoa > Chordata > Actinopteri > Salmoniformes > Salmonidae > Salvelinus > Salvelinus fontinalis. Next base: position 54,538 of record NW_026600267.1, read on the forward strand.
AAAAGTGTTTATTTCTGTATTTCAATGTTGCAACTTGCTGAAAACTGTCCACAGTGTTCCTAACATCCTGATTAAACAGTACTGAAAAAAAATAACTTCCAGAGTGCATCAAACATGATTTAGAGTTTGTTTATGGAAAAGTGTCAATTTCTGTATTTCAACATGATTTGGAGCTTGTTTTTGGAAAAGTGTTTATTTCTGTATTTCAATGTTGCAACTTGCTGAAAACTGTCCACAGTGTTCCTAACATCCTGATTAAACAGTACTGAAAAAAAATTAACTTCCATAGTGCATCAAACATGATTTAGAGCTTGTTTTTGGAAAAGTGTTTATTTCTGTATTTCAATGTTGCAACTTGCTGAAAACTGTCCACAGTGTTCCTAACATCCTGATTAAACAGTACTGAAAAAAAATTAACTTCCATAGTGCATCAAACATGATTTAGAGCTTGTTTTTGGAAAAGTGTTTATTTCTGTATTTCAATGTTGCAACTTGCTGAAAACTGTCCACAGTGTTCCTAACATCCTGATTAAACAGTACTGAAAAAAAATTAACTTCCAGAGTGCATCAAACATGATTTAGAGCTTGTTTATGGAAAAGTTTTTATTTCTGTATTTCAACATGATTTGGAGCTTGTTTTTGGAAAAGTGTTTATTTCTGTATTTCAATGTTGCAACTTGCTGAAAACTGTCCACAGTGTTCCTAACATCCTGATTAAACAGTACTGAAAAAAAATTAACTTCCAGAGTGCATCAAACATGATTTAGAGCTTGTTTATGGAAAAGTGTTAATTTCTGTATTTCAACATGATTTAGAGCTTGTTTTTGGAAAAGTGTTTATTTCTGTATTTCAACATGATTTAGAGCTTGTTTTTGGAAAAGTGTTTATTTCTGTATTTCAATGTTGCAACTTGCTGAAAACTGTCCACAGTGTTCCTAACATCCTGATTAAACAGTACTGAAAAAAAATTAACTTCCAGAGTGCATCAAACATGATTTAGAGCTTGTTTATGGATAAGTGTTTATTTCTGTATTTCAACATGATTTGGAGCTTGTTTTTGGAAAAGTGTCAATTTCTGTATTTCAACATGATTTGAAGCTTGTTTTTGAAAAGTGCTTATTTCTGTATTTCAACATGATTTGGAGCTTGTTTTTGGAAAAGTGTTTATTTCTGTATTTCAATGTTGCAACTTGCTGAAAACTGTCCACAGTGTTCCTAACATCCTGATTAAACAGTACTGAAAAAAAATAACTTCCAGAGTGCATCAAACATGATTTAGAGCTTGTTTATGGAAAAGTGTCAATTTCTGTATTTCAACATGATTTGGAGCTTGTTTTTGGAAAAGTGTTAATTTCTGTATTTCAACATGATTTAGAGCTTGTTTTTGGAAAAGTGTTTATTTCTGTATTTCAACATGATTTGGAGCTTGTTTTTGGAAAAGTGTTTATTTCTGTATTTCAATGTTGCAACTTGCTGAAAACTGTCCACAGTGTTCCTAACATCCTGATTAAACAGTACTGAAAAAAAATTAACTTCCAGAGTGCATCAAACATGATTTAGAGCTTGTTTATGGAAAAGTGTCAATTTCTGTATTTCAACATGATTTGGAGCTTGTTTTTGGAAAAGTGTTTATTTCTGTATTTCAAGATGATTTGAGAACTTGTTTTTGGAAAAGTGTTTATTTCTGCATTTCAACATGATTTGGAGCTTGTTTTGGAAAAGTGTTTATTTCTGTATTTCAACATGATTTGGAGCTTGTTTTTGGAAAAGTGTTAATTTCTGTATTTCAACATGATTTGGAGCTTGTTTTTGGAAAAGTGTTTTATTTCTGTATTTCAACATGATTCGGAGCTTGTTTTTGGAAAAGTGTTTATTTCTGCATTTCAACATGATTTGGAACTTGTCTGGAAAACTGTCCACAGTGTTCCGTATTTCAACATGATTTAGAGCTTGTTATTGGAAAAGTGTTTATTTCTGTATTTCAACATGATTTGGAGCTTGTTTTTGGAAAGTGTTTATTTCTATATTACAACATGATTTGGAGCTTGTTTTTTGGAAAAGTGTTTATTTCTGTATTTCAACATGATTTGGAACTTGTTTTGGAAAGTGTTTATTTCTGCATTTCAACATGATTTGGAACTTGTTTTGGAAAAGTGTTTATTTCTGTATTTCAACATGATTTAGAGCTTGTTTTTGGAAAAGTGTTTATTTCTGTATTTCAACATGATTTGGAGCTTGTTTTTGGAAAAGTTTTTTTTTTCTGTATTTCAACATGATTCGGAGCTTGTTTTTGGAAAAGTGTTTATTTCTGCATTTCAACATGATTTGGAACTTGTTTTGGAAAACTGTTTATTTCTGTATTTCAACATGATTTAGAGCTTGTTTTTGGAAAAGTGTTTATTTCTGTATTTCAACATGATTTGGAGCTTGTTTTTTGGAAAAGTGTTTATTTCTGTATTTCAACATGATTTAGAGCTTGTTTTTGGAAAAGTGTTTATTTCTGTATTTCAATATGATTTGGAGCTTGTTTTTTGGAAAAGTGTTTATTTCTGTATTTCAACATGATTTAGAGCTTGTTTTTGGAAAAGTGTTTATTTCTGTATTTCAACATGATTTGGAGCTTGTTTTTTGGAAAAGTGTTTATTTCTGTATTTCAACATTATTTAGAGCTTGTTTTTGGAAAAGTGTTTATTTCTGTATTTCAATATTGCAACTTGCTGAAAACTGTCCACAGTGTTCCTATTATCCTGATTAAACAGTACTGAAAAAAATTCACTTACAGAGTGCATCAAACATGATTTAGAGCTTGTTTTTGGAAAGTGTTTATTTCTGCATTTCAACATGATTTGGAACTTGTTTTGGAAAAGTGTTTATTTCTGTATTTCAACATGATTTAGAGCTTGTTTTTGGAAAAGTGTTTATTTCTGTATTTCAACATGGTTTGGAGCTTGTTTTTGGAAAAGTTTTTTTTTTCTGTATTTCAACATGATTCGGAGCTTGTTTTTGGAAAAGTGTTTATTTCTGCATTTCAACATGATTTGGAACTTGTTTTGGAAAACTGTTTATTTCTGTATTTCAACATGATTTAGAGCTTGTTTTTGGAAAAGTGTTTATTTCTGTATTTCAACATGATTTGGAGCTTGTTTTTTGGAAAAGTGTTTATTTCTGTATTTCAACATGATTTAGAGCTTGTTTTTGGAAAAGTGTTTATTTATGTATTTCAACATGATTTGGAGCTTGTTTTTTGTAAAAGTGTTTATTTCTGTGTTTCAACATGATTTAGAGCTTGTTTTTGGAAAAGTGTTTATTTCTATATTACAACATGATTTAGAGCTTGTTTTTGGAAAAGTGTTTATTTCTGTATTTCAACAAGATTTAGAGCTTGTTTTCTGGAAAAGTGTTTATTTCTGTTTTTCAATGTTGCAACTTGCTGAAAAATGTCCACAGTGTTCCTATTATCCTGATTAAACAGTACTGAAAAAAAATTAAATTACAGAGTGCATCAAACATGATTTAGAGCATGTTTTTGGAAAAGTGTTTATTTCTGTGTTTTAACATGATTTAGAGCTTGTTTTTGGAAAAGTGTTTATTTCTGTATTTCAACATGATTTGGAGCTTGTTTTTGGAAAGTGTTTATTTCTATATTACAACATGATTTGGAGCTTGTTTTTTGGAAAAGTGTTTATTTCTGTATTTCAACATGATTTGGAGCTTGTTTTTTGGAAAAGTGTTTATTTCTGTGTTTCAACATGATTTAGAGATTGTTTTTGGAAAAGTGTTTATTTCTGTATTTCAACATGATTTGGAGCTTGTTTTTGGAAAAGTGTTTATTTCTGTATTTCAATATTGCAACTTGCTGAAAACTGTCCACAGTGTTCCTATCATCCTGATTGAACAGTATTGAAAAAAATTCACTTACAGAGTGCATCAAATATGATTTAGAGCTTTTTTTTGGAAAGTGTTTATTTCTGCGTTTCAACATGATTTGGAACTTGTTTTGGAAAAGTGTTTATTTCTGTATTTCAACATGATTTAGAGATTGTTTTTGGAAAAGTGTTTATTTCTGTATTTCAACATGATTTGGAGCTTGTTTTTGGAAAAGTGTTTATTTCTGTATTTCAAAATGATTTGGAACTTGTTTTGGAAAGTGTTTATTTCTGCATTTCAACATGATTTGGAACTTGTTTTGGAAAACTGTTTATTTCTGTATTTCAACATGATTTAGAGCTTGTTTTTGGAAAAGTGTTTATTTCTGTATTTCAACATGATTTGGAGCTTGTTTTTTGGAAAAGTGTTTATTTCTGTATTTCAACATGATTTAGAGCTTGTTTTTGGAAAAGTGTTTATTTATGTATTTCAACATGATTTGGAGCTTGTTTTTTGTAAAAGTGTTTATTTCTGTGTTTCAACATGATTTAGAGCTTGTTTTTGGAAAAGTGTTTATTTCTATATTACAACATGATTTAGAGCTTGTTTTTGGAAAAGTGTTTATTTCTGTATTTCAACAAGATTTAGAGCTTGTTTTCTGGAAAAGTGTTTATTTCTGTTTTTCAATGTTGCAACTTGCTGAAAAATGTCCACAGTGTTCCTATTATCCTGATTAAACAGTACTGAAAAAAATTAAATTACAGAGTGCATCAAACATGATTTAGAGCATGTTTTTGGAATAGTGTTTATTTCTGTGTTTTAACATGATTTAGAGCTTGTTTTTGGAAAAGTGTTTATTTCTGTATTTCAACATGATTTGGAGCTTGTTTTTGGAAAGTGTTTATTTCTATATTACAACATGATTTGGAGCTTGTTTTTTGGAAAAGTGTTTATTTCTGTATTTCAACATGATTTGGAGCTTGTTTTTTGGAAAAGTGTTTATTTCTGTGTTTCAACATGATTTAGAGCTTGTTTTTGGAAAGTGTTTATTTCTGCATTTCAACATGATTTGGAACTTGTTTTGGAAAAGTGTTTATTTCTGTATTTCAACATGATTTAGAGCTTGTTTTTGGAAAAGTGTTTATTTCTGTATTTCAACATGATTTGGAGCTTGTTTTTGGAAAAGTTTTTTTTTTCTGTATTTCAACATGATTCGGAGCTTGTTTTTGGAAAAGTGTTTATTTCTGCATTTCAACATGATTTGGAACTTGTTTTGGAAAACTGTTTATTTCTGTATTTCAATATTGCAACTTGCTGAAAACTGTCCACAGTGTTCCTATTATCCTGATTAAACAGTACTGAAAAAAATTCACTTACAGAGTGCATCAAACATGATTTAGAGCTTGTTTTTGGAAAGTGTTTATTTCTGCATTTCAACATGATTTGGAACTTGTTTTGGAAAACTGTTTATTTCTGTATTTCAACATGATTTGGAGCTTGTTTTTGGAAAAGTGTTAATTTCTGTATTACAACATGATTTGGAGCTTGTTTTTTGGAAAAGTGTTTATTTTTCTGTGTTTCAACATGATTTGGAACTTGTTTTGGAAAACTGTTTATTTCTGTATTTCAACATGATTTAGAGCTTGTTTTTGGAAAAGTGTTTATTTCTGTATTTCAACATGATTTGGAACTTGTTTTTGGAAAAGTGTTAATTTCTGTATTACAACATGATTTGGAGCTTGTTTTTTGGAAAAGTGTTTATTTTTCTGTGTTTCAACATGATTTAGAGCTTGTTTTTGGAAAAGTGTTTATTTCTGTATTTCAACATGATTTGGAGCTTGTTTTTGTAAAGGTGTTTATTTCTGTATTTCAACATGATTTGGAGCTTGTTTTTGGAAAAGTGTTAATTTCTGTATTACAACATTTTTTGGAGCTTGTTTTTTGGAAAAGTGTTTATTTCTGTGTTTCAACATGATTTAGAGCTTGTTTTTGGAAAAGTGTTTATTTCTGTATTTCAACATGATTTGGAGCTTGTTTTTTGGAAAAGTGTTTATTTCTGTATTTCAACATGATTTAGAGCTTGTTTTTGGAAAAGTGTTTATTTCTGTATTTCAACATGATTTGGAGCTTGTTTATTGGAAAAGTGTTTATTTCTTTATTTCAACATTATTTAGAGCTTGTTTTTGGAAAAGTGTTTATTTCTGTATTTCAATATTGCAACTTGCTGAAAACTGTCCACAGTGTTCCTATCATCCTGATTGAACAGTATTGAAAAAAATTCACTTACAGAGTGCATCAAATATGATTTAGAGCTTTTTTTTGGAAAGTGTTTATTTCTGCGTTTCAACATGATTTGGAACTTGTTTTGGAAAAGTGTTTATTTCTGTATTTCAACATGATTTAGAGCTTGTTTTTGGAAAAGTGTTTATTTCTGTATTTCAACATTATTTGGAGCTTGTTTTTGGAAAAGTTTTTTTTTTCTGTATTTCAACATGATTTGGAGCTTGTTTTTGGAAAAGTGTTTATTTCTGTATTTCAATATTGCAACTTGCTGAAAACTGTCCACAGTGTTCCTATTACCCTGATTAAACAGTACTGAAAAAAATTCACTTACAGAGTGCATCAAACATGATTTAGAGATTGTTTTTGGAAAAGTGTTTATTTCTGTATTTCAACATGATTTGGAGCTTGTTTTTGGAAAAGTGTTTATTTCTGTATTTCAACATGATTTGGAGCTTGTTTTTGGAAAAGTGTTTATTTCTGTATTTCAACATGATTTGGAGCTTGTTTTTGGAAAAGTGTTTATTTCTGTATTTCAATATTGCAACTTGCTGAAAACTGTCCACAGTGTTCCTATCATCCTGATTGAACAGTATTGAAAAAAAATTCACTTACAGAGTGCATCAAACATGATTTAGAGCTTGTTTTTGGAAAGTGTTTATTTCCGCATTTCAACATGATTTGGAGCTTGTTTTTGGAAAGTGTTTATCTCTATATTACAACATGATTTGGAGCAATTTTTTGGAAAAGTGTTTATTTCTGTATTTCAACATGATTTGGAGCTTGTTTTTGGAAAAGTGTTTATTTCTGTATTACAATTTTGCAACTTGCTGAAAACTGTCCACAGTGTTCCTGTCATCCTGATTAAAGAGTCCTGAAAAATGTTCACTTACAGAGTGCATTAAACATCATTTAGAACTTGTTTTTGGAAAAGTGTTAATTTCTGTATTTCAACATGATTTAGAGCTTGTTTTTGGAAAAGTGTTTATTTCTGTATTTCAAAATGATTTGGAACTTGTTTTGGAAAGTGTTTATTTCTGCATTTCAACATGATTTGGAACTTGTTTTGGAAAAGTGTTTATTTCTGTATTTCAACATGATTTAGAGCTTGTTTTTGGAAAAGTGTTTATTTCTGTATTTCAACATGATTTGGAGCTTGTTTTTGGAAAAGTTTTTTTTTTCTGTATTTCAACATGATTCGGAGCTTGTTTTTGGAAAAGTGTTTATTTCTGCATTTCAACATGATTTGGAACTTGTTTTGGAAAACTGTTAATTTCTGTATTTCAACATGATTTAGAGCTTGTTTTTGGAAAAGTGTTTATTTCTGTATTTCAACATGATTTGGAGCTTGTTTTTTGGAAAAGTGTTTATTTCTGTATTTCAACATGATTTAGAGCTTGTTTTTGGAAAAGTGTTTATTTCTGTATTTCAACATGATTTGGAGCTTGTTTTTTGGAAAAGTGTTTATTTCTGTATTTCAACATGATTTAGAGCTTGTTTTTGGAAAAGTGTTTATTTCTGTATTTCAACATGATTTGGAGCTTGTTTTTTGGAAAAGTGTTTATTTCTGTATTTCAACATTATTTAGAGCTTGTTTTTGGAAAAGTGTTTATTTCTGTATTTCAATATTGCAACTTGCTGAAAACTGTCCACAGTGTTCCTATTATCCTGATTAAACAGTACTGAAAAATATTCACTTACAGAGTGCATCAAACATGATTTAGAGCTTGTTTTTGGAAAGTGTTTATTTCTGCATTTCAACATGATTTGGAACTTGTTTTGGAAAAGTGTTTATTTCTGTATTTCAACATGATTTAGAGCTTGTTTTTGGAAAAGTGTTTATTTCTGTATTTCAACATGGTTTGGAGCTTGTTTTTGGAAAAGTTTTTTTTTTCTGTATTTCAACATGATTCGGAGCTTGTTTATGGAAAAGTGTTTATTTCTGCATTTCAACATGATTTGGAACTTGTTTTGGAAAACTGTTTATTTCTGTATTTCAACATGATTTAGAGCTTGTTTTTGGAAAAGTGTTTATTTCTGTATTTCAACATGATTTGGAGCTTGTTTTTTGGAAAAGTGTTTATTTCTGTATTTCAACATGATTTAGAGCTTGTTTTTGGAAAAGTGTTTATTTATGTATTTCAACATGATTTGGAGCTTGTTTTTTGTAAAAGTGTTTATTTCTGTGTTTCAACATGATTTAGAGCTTGTTTTTGGAAAAGTGTTTATTTCTATATTACAACATGATTTAGAGCTTGTTTTTGGAAAAGTGTTTATTTCTGTATTTCAACAAGATTTAGAGCTTGTTTTCTGGAAAAGTGTTTATTTCTGTTTTTCAATGTTGCAACTTGCTGAAAAATGTCCACAGTGTTCCTATTATCCTGATTAAACAGTACTGAAAAAAAATTAAATTACAGAGTGCATCAAACATGATTTAGAGCATGTTTTTGGAAAAGTGTTTATTTCTGTGTTTTAACATGATTTAGAGCTTGTTTTTGGAAAAGTGTTTATTTCTGTATTTCAACATGATTTGGAGCTTGTTTTTGGAAAGTGTTTATTTCTATATTACAACATGATTTGGAGCTTGTTTTTTGGAAAAGTGTTTATTTCTGTATTTCAACATGATTTGGAGCTTGTTTTTTGGAAAAGTGTTTATTTCTGTGTTTCAACATGATTTAGAGATTGTTTTTGGAAAAGTGTTTATTTCTGTATTTCAACATGATTTGGAGCTTGTTTTTGGAAAAGTGTTTATTTCTGTATTTCAATATTGCAACTTGCTGAAAACTGTCCACAGTGTTCCTATCATCCTGATTGAACAGTATTGAAAAAAATTCACTTACAGAGTGCATCAAATATGATTTAGAGCTTTTTTTTGGAAAGTGTTTATTTCTGCGTTTCAACATGATTTGGAACTTGTTTTGGAAAAGTGTTTATTTCTGTATTTCAACATGATTTAGAGCTTGTTTTTGGAAAAGTGTTTATTTCTGTATTTCAACATGATTTGGAGCTTGTTTTTGGAAAAGTTTTTTTTTTCTGTATTTCAACATGATTCGGAGCTTGTTTTTGGAAAAGTGTTTATTTCTGCATTTCAACATGATTTGGAACTTGTTTTGGAAAACTGTTTATTTCTGTATTTCAACATGATTTAGAGCTTGTTTTTGGAAAAGTGTTTATTTCTGTATTTCAACATGATTTAGAGCTTGTTTTTGGAAAAGTGTTTATTTATGTATTTCAACATGATTTGGAGCTTGTTTTTTGTAAAAGTGTTTATTTCTGTGTTCCAACATGATTTAGAGCTTGTTTTTGGAAAAGTGTTTATTTCTATATTACAACATGATTTAGAGCTTGTTTTTGGAAAAGTGTTTATTTCTGTATTTCAACATTATTTAGAGCTTGTTTTTGGAAAAGTGTTTATTTCTGTATTTCAATATTGCAACTTGCTGAAAACTGTCCACAGTGTTCCTATTATCCTGATTAAACAGTACTGAAAAAAATTCACTTACAGAGTGCATCAAACATGATTTAGAGCTTGTTTTTGGAAAGTGTTTATTTCTGCATTTCAACATGATTTGGAACTTGTTTTGGAAAAGTGTTTATTTCTGTATTTCAACATGATTTAGAGCTTGTTTTTGGAAAAGTGTTTATTTCTGCGTTTCAACATGATTTGGAACTTGTTTTGGAAAAGTGTTTATTTCTGTATTTCAACATGATTTAGAGCTTGTTTTTGGAAAAGTGTTTATTTCTGTATTTCAACATGGTTTGGAGCTTGTTTTTGGAAAAGTTTTTTTTTTCTGTATTTCAACATGATTCGGAGCTTGTTTATGGAAAAGTGTTTATTTCTGCATTTCAACATGATTTGGAACTTGTTTTGGAAAACTGTTTATTTCTGTATTTCAACATGATTTAGAGCTTGTTTTTGGAAAAGTGTTTATTTCTGTATTTCAACATGATTTGGAGCTTGTTTTTTGGAAAAGTGTTTATTTCTGTATTTCAACATGATTTAGAGCTTGTTTTTGGAAAAGTGTTTATTTATGTATTTCAACATGATTTGGAGCTTGTTTTTTGTAAAAGTGTTTATTTCTGTGTTTCAACATGATTTAGAGCTTGTTTTTGGAAAAGTGTTTATTTCTATATTACAACATGATTTAGAGCTTGTTTTTGGAAAAGTGTTTATTTCTGTATTTCAACAAGATTTAGAGCTTGTTTTCTGGAAAAGTGTTTATTTCTGTTTTTCAATGTTGCAACTTGCTGAAAAATGTCCACAGTGTTCCTATTATCCTGATTAAACAGTACTGAAAAAAAATTAAATTACAGAGTGCATCAAACATGATTTAGAGCATGTTTTTGGAAAAGTGTTTATTTCTGTGTTTTAACATGATTTAGAGCTTGTTTTTGGAAAAGTGTTTATTTCTGTATTTCAACATGATTTGGAGCTTGTTTTTGGAAAGTGTTTATTTCTATATTACAACATGATTTGGAGCTTGTTTTTTGGAAAAGTGTTTATTTCTGTATTTCAACATGATTTGGAGCTTGTTTTTTGGAAAAGTGTTTATTTCTGTGTTTCAACATGATTTAGAGATTGTTTTTGGAAAAGTGTTTATTTCTGTATTTCAACATGATTTGGAGCTTGTTTTTGGAAAAGTGTTTATTTCTGTATTTCAATATTGCAACTTGCTGAAAACTGTCCACAGTGTTCCTATCATCCTGATTGAACAGTATTGAAAAAAATTCACTTACAGAGTGCATCAAATATGATTTAGAGCTTTTTTTTGGAAAGTGTTTATTTCTGCGTTTCAACATGATTTGGAACTTGTTTTGGAAAAGTGTTTATTTCTGTATTTCAACATGATTTAGAGCTTGTTTTTGGAAAAGTGTTTATTTCTGTATTTCAACATGATTTGGAGCTTGTTTTTGGAAAAGTTTTTTTTTTCTGTATTTCAACATGATTCGGAGCTTGTTTTTGGAAAAGTGTTTATTTCTGCATTTCAACATGATTTGGAACTTGTTTTGGAAAACTGTTTATTTCTGTATTTCAACATGATTTAGAGCTTGTTTTTGGAAAAGTGTTTATTTCTGTATTTCAACATGATTTAGAGCTTGTTTTTGGAAAAGTGTTTATTTATGTATTTCAACATGATTTGAGCTTGTTTTTTGTAAAAGTGTTTATTTCTGTGTTTCAACATGATTTAGAGCTTGTTTTTGGAAAAGTGTTTATTTCTATATTACAACATGATTTAGAGCTTGTTTTTGGAAAAGTGTTTATTTCTGTATTTCAACAAGATTTAGAGCTTGTTTTCTGGAAAAGTGTTTATTTCTGTTTTTCAATGTTGCAACTTGCTGAAAAATGTCCACAGTGTTCCTATTATCCTGATTAAACAGTACTGAAAAAAATTAAATTACAGAGTGCATCAAACATGATTTAGAGCATGTTTTTGGAAAAGTGTTTATTTCTGTGTTTTAACATGATTTAGAGCTTGTTTTTGGAAAAGTGTTTATTTCTGTATTTCAACATGATTTGGAGCTTGTTTTTGGAAAGTGTTTATTTCTATATTACAACATGATTTGGAGCTTGTTTTTTGGAAAAGTGTTTATTTCTGTATTTCAACATGATTTGGAGCTTGTTTTTTGGAAAAGTGTTTATTTCTGTGTTTCAACATGATTTAGAGCTTGTTTTTGGAAAAGTGTTTATTTCTGTATTTCAACATGATTTGGAGCTTGTTTTTGGAAAAGTGTTTATTTCTGTATTTCAATATTGCAACTTGCTGAAAACTGTCCACAGTGTTCCTATCATCCTGATTGAACAGTATTGAAAAAAATTCACTTACAGAGTGCATCAAATATGATTTAGAGCTTTTTTTTGGAAAGTGTTTATTTCTGCGTTTCAACATGATTTGGAACTTGTTTTGGAAAAGTGTTTATTTCTGTATTTCAACATGATTTGGAGCTTGTTTTTGGAAAAGTTTTTTTTTCTGTATTTCAACATGATTTGGAGCTTGTTTTTGGAAAAGTGTTTATTTCTGTATTTCAATATTGCAACTTGCTGAAAACTGTCCACAGTGTTCCTATTACCCTGATTAAACAGTACTGAAAAAATTCACTTACAGAGTGCATCAAACATGATTTAGAGATTGTTTTTGGAAAAGTGTTTATTTCTGTATTTCAACATGATTTGGAGCTTGTTTTTGGAAAAGTGTTTATTTCTGTATTTCAACATGATTTGGAGCTTGTTTTTGGAAAAGTGTTTATTTCTGTATTTCAACATGATTTGGAGCTTGTTTTTGGAAAAGTGTTTATTTCTGTATTACAATTTTGCAACTTGCTGAAAACTGTCCACAGTGTTCCTGTCATCCTGATTAAAGAGTCCTGAAAAATGTTCACTTACAGAGTGCATTAAACATCATTTAGAGCTTGTTTTTGGAAAAGTGTTCATTTCTGTATTTCAACATGATTTGGAACTTGTTTTGGAAAGTGTTTATTTCTGCATTTCAACATGATTTGGAACTTGTTTTGGAAAAGTGTTTATTTCTGTATTTCAACATGATTTAGAGCTTGTTTTTGGAAAAGTGTTTATTTCTGTATTTCAACATGATTTGGAGCTTGTTTTTGGAAAAGTTTTTTTTTTCTGTATTTCAACATGATTCGGAGCTTGTTTTTGGAAAAGTGTTTATTTCTGCATTTCAACATGATTTGGAACTTGTTTTGGAAAACTGTTTATTTCTGTATTTCAACATGATTTAGAGCTTGTTTTTGGAAAAGTGTTTATTTCTGTATTTCAACATGATTTGGAGCTTGTTTTTTGGAAAAGTGTTTATTTCTGTATTTCAACATGATTTAGAGCTTGTTTTTGGAAAAGTGTTTATTTCTGCATTTCAACATGATTTGGAACTTGTTTTGGAAAAGTGTTTATTTCTGTTTTTCAACATGATTTAGAGCTTGTTTTTGGAAAAGTGTTTATTTCTGTATTTCAACATGATTTGGAGCTTGTTTTTGGAAAAGTTTTTTTTTTCTGTATTTCAACATGATTCGGAGCTTGTTTTTGGAAAAGTGTTTATTTCTGCATTTCAATATTGTAACTTGCTGAAAACTGTCCACAGTGTTCCTATTATCCTGATTAAACAGTACTGAAAAAAATTCACTTACAGAGTGCATCAAACATGATTTAGTGCTTGTTTTTGGAAAGTGTTTATTTCTGCATTTCAACATGATTTGGAACTTGTTTTGGAAAAGTGTTTATTTCTGTATTTCAACATGATTTAGAGCTTGTTTTTGGAAAAGTGTTTATTTCTGTATTTCAACATGATTTGGAGCTTGTTTTTGGAAAAGTGTTTATTTCTGTATTTCAACATGATTTGGAGCTTGTTTTTGTAAGAAACACTTTTCCAAAAACAAGCTCCAAATCATGTTGAAATACAGAAATAAACACTTTTACAAAAACAAGCTCCAAATCATGTTGAAATACAGAAATAAACACTTTTCCAAAAACAAGCTCTAAATCATGTTGAAATACAGAAATAAACACTTTTCCAAAAAAAAGCTCTAATTCATGTTGAAATACAGAAATAAACACTTTTCAAAAACAAGTTCCAAATCATGTTGAAATGTGGAAATAAACACTTTCCAAAAACAAGCTCTAAATCATGTTGAAATACAGAAATAAACACTTTTCCAAAACAAGTTCCAAATCATGTTGAAACACAGAAAAATAAACACTTTTCCAAAAAACAAGCTCCAAATCATGTTGTAATACAGAAATAAACACTTTTCCAAAAAAGAAGCTCCAAATCATGTTGAAATACAGAAATAAACACTTTTCCAAAAACAAGCTCTAAATCATGTTGAAACACAGAAATAAACACTTTTCCAAAAAACAAGCTCCAAAAAATGTTGTAATACAGAAATTAACACTTTTCCAAAAACAAGCTCCAAATCATGTTGAAATACAGAAATAAACACCTTTACAAAAACAAGCTCCAAATCATGTTGAAATACAGAAATAAACACTTTTCCAAAAACAAGCTCTAAATCATGTTGGAACACAGAAAAATAAACACTTTTCCAAAAAACAAGCTCCAAATCATGTTGTAATACAGAAATTAACACTTTTCCAAAAACAAGTTCCAAATCATGTTGAAATATAGAAATAAACACTTTTCCAAAAACAAGCTCTAAATCATGTTGAAATACAGAAATAAACAGTTTTCCAAAACAAGTTCCAAATCATGTTGAAACACAGAAAAATAAACACTTTTCCAAAAAACAAGCTCCAAATCATGTTGTAATACAGAAATTAACACTTTTCCAAAAACAAGCTCCAAATCATGTTGAAATACAGAAATAAACAGTTTTCCAAAACAAGTTCAAAATCATGTTGAAATGCAGAAATTAACACTTTCCAAAAACAAGCTCCAAATCATGTTTGATGCACTCTGTAAGTGAATTTTTTTCAATACTGTTCAATCAGGATGATAGGAACACTGTGGACAGTTTTCAGCAAGTTGCAATATTGAAATACAGAAATAAACACTTTTCCAAAAACAAGCTCTAAATCATGTTGAAATACAGAAATAAACACTTTTCCAAAAAACAAGCTCCAAATCATGTTGAAATACAGAAATAAACACTTTTCCAAAAACAAGCTCTAAATCATGTTGAAACATAGAAATAAACACTTTTCCAAAAAACAAGCTCCAAAAAATGTTGTAATACAGAAATTAACACTTTTCCAAAAACAAGCTCCAAATCATGTTGAAATACAGAAATAAACACCTTTACAAAAACAAGCTCCAAATCATGTTGAAATACAGAAATAAACAGTTTTCCAAAAACAAGCTCTAAATCATGTTGAAACACAGAAAAATAAACACTTTTCCAAAAAACAAGCTCCAAATCATGTTGTAATACAGAAATTAACACTTTTCCAAAAACAAGTTCCAAATCATGTTGAAACACAGAAAAATAAACACTTTTCCAAAAAACAAGCTCCAAATCATGTTGTAATACAGAAATTAACACTTTTCCAAAAACAAGCTCCAAATCATGTTGAAATACAGAAATAAACACTTTTCCAAAAACAAGCTCTAAATCATGTTGAAATACAGAAATAAACACTTTTACAAAACAAGTTCCAAATCATGTTGAAATGCAGAAATAAACACTTTCCAAAAACAAGCTCCAAATCTTGTTATAATATAGAAATAAACACTTTCCAAAAAACAAGCTCCAAATCATGTTGTAATACAGAAATTAACACTTTTCCAAAAACAAGCTCCAAATCATGTTGAAATACAGAAATAAAAAGTTTTACAAAAACAAGCTCCAAATCATGTTGAAATACAGAAATAAACACTTTTCCAAAAACAAGCTCTAAATCATGTTGAAACACAGAAATAAACACTTTTCCAAAAAACAAGCTCCAAATCATGTTGTAATACAGAAATTAACACTTTTCCAAAAACAAGCTCCAAATCATGTTGAAATACAGAAATAAACACTTTTCCAAAAACAAGCTCTAAATCATGTTGAAATACAGAAATAAACAGTTTTCCAAAACAAGTTCCAAATCATGTTGAAATGCAGAAATAAACACTTTCCAAAAACAAGCTCCAAATAATGTTGTAATATAGAAATAAACACTTTCCAAAAACAAGCTCCAAATCATGTTGAAATACAGAAATAAACACTTTTCCAAAAACAAGCTCTAAATCATGTTGAAATACAGAAATAAACACTTTTCCAAAAACAAGCTCTAAATGATGTTTAATGCACTCTGCAAGTGAACATTTTTCAGGACTCTTTAATCAGGATGACAGGAACACTGTGGACAGTTTTCAGCAAGTTGCAACATTGTAATACAGAAATAAACACTTTTCCAAAAACAAGCTCCAAATCATGTTGAAATACAGAAATAAACACTTTTCCAAAAACAAGCTCTAAATCATGTTGAAACACAGAAATAAACACTTTTCCAAAAACAAGCTCTAAATCATGTTGAAATACAGAAATAAACACTTTTCCAAAAACAAGCTCCAAATCATGTTGAAATACAGAAAGAAACACTTTTCCAAAAACAAGCTCCAAATCATGTTGAAATACAGAAATAAACACTTTTACAAAAACAAGCTCCAAATCATGTTGAAACACAGAAAAATAAACACTTTTCCAAAAAACAAGCTCCAAATCATGTTGTAATACAGAAATTAACACTTTTCCAAAAACAAGCTCCAAATCATGTTGAAATACAGAAATAAATACTTTTCCAAAAACAAGCTCTAAATCATGTTGAAATACAGAAATAAACAGTTTTCCAAAACAAGTTCCAAATCATGTTGAAATGCAGAAATGAACACTTTCCAAAAACAAGCTCCAAATCATGTTATAATATAGAAATAAACACTTTCCAAAAACACCTCCAAATCATGTTGAAATACAGAAATAAACACTTTTCCAAAAACAAGCTCTAAATCATGTTGAAACACAGAAATAAACATTTTTCCAAAAAACAAGCTCCAAATCATGTTGTAATACAGAAATTAACACTTTTCCAAAAACAAGCTCCAAATCATGTTGAAATACAGAAATAAACACTTTTACAAAAACAAGCTCCAAATCATGTTGAAATACAGAAATAAACACTTTTCCAAAAACAAGCTCTAAATCATGTTGAAATACAGAAATAAACACTTTTCCAAAAACAAGCTCTAAATCATGTTGAAATACAGAAATAAACAGTTTTCCAAAACAAGTTCCAAATCATGTTGAAATGCAGAAATAAACACTTTCCAAAAACAAGCTCCAAATCATGTTGTAATATAGAAATAAACACTTTCCAAAAACAAGCTCCAAATCATGTTGAAATACAGAAATAAACACTTTTCCAAAAACAAGCTCTAAATCATGTTGAAATACAGAAATAAACACTTTTCCAAAAACAAGCTCTAAATGATGTTTAATGCACTCTGCAAGTGAACATTTTTCAGGACTCTTTAATCAGGATGACAGGAACACTGTGGACAGTTTTCAGCAAGTTGCAACATTGTAATACAGAAATAAACACTTTTCCAAAAACAAGCTCCAAATCATGTTGAAATACAGAAATAAACACTTATCCAAAAACAAGCTCTAAATCATGTTGAAACACAGAAATAAACACTTTTCCAAAAACAAGCTCTAAATCATGTTGAAATACAGAAATAAACACTTTCCAAAAACAAGCTCTAAATCATGTTTGATGCACTCTGTAAGTGAATTTTTTTCAGTGCTGTTTAATCAGGATAATAGGAACACTGTGGACAGTTTTCAGCAAGTTGCAATATTGAAATACAGAAAGAAACACTTTTCCAAAAACAAGCTCCAAATCATGTTGAAACACAGAAATAAACACTTTTCCAAAAACAAGCTCTAAATCATGTTGAAATACAGAAAGAAACACTTTTCCAAAAACAAGCTCCAAATCATGTTGAAATACAGAAAGAAACACTTTTCCAAAAACAAGCTCCAAATCATGTTGAAATACAGAAATAAACACTTTTACAAAAACAAGCTCCAAATCATGTTGAAACACAGAAAAATAAACACTTTTCCAAAAAACAAGCTCCAAATCATTTTGTAATACAGAAATTAACACTTTTCCAAAAACAAGCTCCAAATCATGTTGAAATACAGAAATAAATACTTTTCCAAAAACAAGCTCTAAATCATGTTGAAATACAGAAATAAACAGTTTTCCAAAACAAGTTCCAAATCATGTTGAAATGCAGAAATGAACACTTTCCAAAAACAAGCTCCAAATCATGTTATAATATAGAAATAAACACTTTCCAAAAACACCTCCAAATCATGTTGAAATACAGAAATAAACACTTTTCCAAAAACAAGCTCTAAATCATGTTGAAACACAGAAATAAACATTTTTCCAAAAAACAAGCTCCAGATCATGTTGTAATACAGAAATTAACACTTTTCCAAAAACAAGCTCCAAATCATGTTGAAATACAGAAATAAACACTTTTCCAAAAACAAGCTCTAAATCATGTTGAAAAACAGAAATAAACAGTTTTCCAAAACAAGTTCCAAATCATGTTGAAATGCAGAAATAAACACTTTCCAAAAACAAGCTCCAAATCATGTTGTAATATAGAAATAAACACTTTCCAAAAACAAGCTCCAAATCATGTTGAAATACAGAAATAAACACTTTTCCAAAAACAAGCTCTAAATCATGTTGAAATACAGAAATAAACACTTTTCCAAAAACAAGCTCTAAATGATGTTTAATGCACTCTGCAAGTGAACATTTTTCAGGACTCTTTAATCAGGATGACAGGAACACTGTGGACAGTTTTCAGCAAGTTGCAACATTGTAATACAGAAATAAACAATTTTCCAAAAACAAGCTCCAAATCATGTTGAAATACAGAAATAAACACTTTTCCAAAAACAAGCTCTAAATCATGTTGAAACACAGAAATAAACACTTTTCCAAAAACAAGCTCTAAATCATGTTGAAATACAGAAATAAACAGTTTTCCAAAACAAGTACCAAATCATGTTGAAATGCAGAAATAAACACTTTCCAAAAACAAGCTCTAAATCATGTTTGATGCACTCTGTAAGTGAATTTTTTTCAGTGCTGTTTAATCAGGATAATAGGAACACTGTGGACAGTTTTCAGCAAGTTGCAATATTGAAATACAGAAATAAACACTTTCCAAAAACACCTCCAAATCATGTTGAAATACAGAAATAAACACTTTTCCAAAAAAAAGCTCTAAATCATGTTGAAACACAGAAATAAACATTTTTCCAAAAAACAAGCTCCAGATCATGTTGTAATACAGAAATTAACACTTTTCCAAAAACAAGCTCCAAATCATGTTGAAATACAGAAATAAACACTTTTCCAAAAACAAGCTCTAAATCATGTTGAAATACAGAAATAAACACTTTTCCAAAAACAAGCTCTAAATGATGTTTAATGCACTCTGCAAGTGACCATTTTTCAGGACTCTTTAATCAGGATGACAGGAACACTGTGGACAGTTTTCAGCAAGTTGCAACATTGTAATACAGAAATAAACAATTTTCCAAAAACAAGCTCCAAATCATGTTGAAATACAGAAATAAACACTTTTCCAAAAACAAGCTCTAAATCATGTTGAAACACAGAAATAAACACTTTTCCAAAAACAAGCTCTAAATCATGTTGAAATACAGAAATAAACAGTTTTCCAAAACAAGTTCAAAATCATGTTGAAATGCAGAAATTAACACTTTCCAAAAACAAGCTCCAAATCATGTTTGATGCACTCTGTAAGTGAATTTTTTTCAATACTGTTCAATCAGGATGATAGGAACACTGTGGACAGTTTTCAGCAAGTTGCAATATTGAAATACAGAAATAAACACTTTTCCAAAAACAAGCTCTAAATCATGTTGAAATACAGAAATAAACACTTTTCCAAAAAACAAGCTCCAAATCATGTTGAAATACAGAAATAAACACTTTTCCAAAAACAAGCTCTAAATCATGTTGAAACATAGAAATAAACACTTTTCCAAAAAACAAGCTCCAAAAAATGTTGTAATACAGAAATTAACACTTTTCCAAAAACAAGCTCCAAATCATGTTGAAATACAGAAATAAACACCTTTACAAAAACAAGCTCCAAATCATGTTGAAATACAGAAATAAACAGTTTTCCAAAAACAAGCTCTAAATCATGTTGAAACACAGAAAAATAAACACTTTTCCAAAAAACAAGCTCCAAATCATGTTGTAATACAGAAATTAACACTTTTCCAAAAACAAGTTCCAAATCATGTTGAAACACAGAAAAATAAACACTTTTCCAAAAAACAAGCTCCAAATCATGTTGTAATACAGAAATTAACACTTTTCCAAAAACAAGCTCCAAATCATGTTGAAATACAGAAATAAACACTTTTCCAAAAACAAGCTCTAAATCATGTTGAAATACAGAAATAAACACTTTTACAAAACAAGTTCCAAATCATGTTGAAATGCAGAAATAAACACTTTCCAAAAACAAGCTCCAAATCTTGTTATAATATAGAAATAAACACTTTCCAAAAAACAAGCTCCAAATCATGTTGTAATACAGAAATTAACACTTTTCCAAAAACAAGCTCCAAATCATGTTGAAATACAGAAATAAAAAGTTTTCCAAAAACAAGCTCCAAATCATGTTGAAATACAGAAATAAACACTTTTCCAAAAACAAGCTCTAAATCATGTTGAAACACAGAAATAAACACTTTTCCAAAAAACAAGCTCCAAATCATGTTGTAATACAGAAATTAACACTTTTCCAAAAACAAGCTCCAAATCATGTTGAAATACAGAAATAAACACTTTTCCAAAAACAAGCTCTAAATCATGTTGAAATACAGAAATAAACAGTTTTCCAAAACAAGTTCCAAATCATGTTGAAATGCAGAAATAAACACTTTCCAAAAACAAGCTCCAAATAATGTTGTAATATAGAAATAAACACTTTCCAAAAACAAGCTCCAAATCATGTTGAAATACAGAAATAAACACTTTTCCAAAAACAAGCTCTAAATCATGTTGAAATACAGAAATAAACAGTTTTCCAAAACAAGTTCCAAATCATGTTGAAATGCAGAAATAAACACTTTCCAAAAACAAGCTCTAAATCATGTTTGATGCACTCTGTAAGTGAATTTTTTTCAGTGCTGTTTGATCAGGATAATAGGAACACTGTGGACAGTTTTCAGCAAGTTGCAATATTGAAATACAGAAAGAAACACTTTTCCAAAAACAAGCTCCAAATCATGTTGAAATACAGAAAAAAAAAACTTTTCCAAAAACAAGCTCCAAATCATGTTGAAATACAGAAAGAAACACTTTTCCAAAAACAAGCTCCAAATCATGTTGAAATACAGAAATAAACACTTTTCCAAAAACAAGCTCTAAATCATGTTGAAATACAGAAATAAACACTTTTCCAAAAAAAAGCTCTAATTCATGTTGAAATACAGAAATAAACACTTTTCCAAAAACAAGCTCTAAATCATGTTGAAATACAGAAATAAACAGTTTTCCAAAAACAAGCTCCAAATCATGTTGAAATACAGAAATAAACACTTTTCCAAAAACAAGCTCTAAATCATGTTGAAATACAGAAATAAACACTTTTCCAAAAAAAAGCTCTAAATCATGTTGAAATACAGAAATAAACAGTTTTCCAAAACAAGTTCCAAATCATGTTGAAATGCAGAAATAAACACTTTCCAAAAACAAGCTCTAAATCATGTTTGATGCACTCTGTAAGTGAATTTTTTTCAGTGCTGTTTAATCAGGATAATAGGAACACTGTGGACAGTTTTCAGCAAGTTGCAATATTGAAATACAGAAAGAAACACTTTTCCAAAAACAAGCTCCAAATCATGTTGAAATACAGAAATAAACACTTTTACAAAAACAAGCTCCAAATCATGTTGAAATACAGAAATAAACACTTTTCCAAAAACAAGCTCTAAATCATGTTGAAATACAGAAATAAACACTTTTCCAAAAAAAAGCTCTAATTCATGTTGAAATACAGAAATAAACACTTTTCCAAAAACAAGCTCCAAATCATGTTGAAATGCGGAAATAAACACTTTCCAAAAACAAGCTCCAAATCATGTTGAAATACAGAAATAAACACTTTTCCAAAAACAAGCTCCAAATCATGTTGAAACACAGAAAAATAAACACTTTTCCAAAAAACAAGCTCCAAATCATGTTGTAATACAGAAATTAACACTTTTCCAAAAACAAGTTCCAAATCATGTTGAAACACAGAAAAATAAACACTTTTCCAAAAAACAAGCTCCAAATCATGTTGTAATACAGAAATTAACACTTTTCCAAAAACAAGCTCCAAATCATGTTGAAATACAGAAATAAACACTTTTCCAAAAGCAAGCTCTAAATCATGTTGAAATACAGAAATAAACACTTTTACAAAACAAGTTCCAAATCATGTTGAAATGCAGAAATAAACACTTTCCAAAAACAAGCTCCAAATCTTGTTATAATATAGAAATAAACACTTTCCAAAAAACAAGCTCCAAATCATGTTGTAATACAGAAATTAACACTTTTCCAAAAACAAGCTCCAAATCATGTTGAAATACAGAAATAAAAAGTTTTACAAAAACAAGCTCCAAATCATGTTGAAATACAGAAATAAACACTTTTCCAAAAACAAGCTCTAAATCATGTTGAAACACAGAAATAAACACTTTTCCAAAAAACAAGCTCCAAATCATGTTGTAATACAGAAATTAACACTTTTCCAAAAACAAGCTCCAAATCATGTTGAAATACAGAAATAAACACTTTTCCAAAAACAAGCTCTAAATCATGTTGAAATACAGAAATAAACAGTTTTCCAAAACAAGTTCCAAATCATGTTGAAATGCAGAAATAAACACTTTCCAAAAACAAGCTCCAAATAATGTTGTAATATAGAAATAAACACTTTCCAAAAACAAGCTCCAAATCATGTTGAAATACAGAAATAAACACTTTTCCAAAAACAAGCTCTAAATCATGTTGAAATACAGAAATAAACAGTTTTCCAAAACAAGTTCCAAATCATGTTGAAATGCAGAAATAAACACTTTCCAAAAACAAGCTCTAAATCATGTTTGATGCACTCTGTAAGTGAATTTTTTTCAGTGCTGTTTAATCAGGATAATAGGAACACTGTGGACAGTTTTCAGCAAGTTGCAATATTGAAATACAGAAAGAAACACTTTTCCAAAAACAAGCTCCAAATCATGTTGAAATACAGAAAAAAAAAACTTTTCCAAAAACAAGCTCCAAATCATGTTGAAATACAGAAAGAAACACTTTTCCAAAAACAAGCTCCAAATCATGTTGAAATACAGAAATAAACACTTTTCCAAAAACAAGCTCTAAATCATGTTGAAATACAGAAATAAACACTTTTCCAAAAAAAAGCTCTAATTCATGTTGAAATACAGAAATAAACACTTTTCCAAAAACAAGCTCTAAATCATGTTGAAATACAGAAATAAACAGTTTTCCAAAACAAGCTCCAAATCATGTTGAAATACAGAAATAAACACTTTTCCAAAAACAAGCTCTAAATCATGTTGAAATACAGAAATAAACACTTTTCCAAAAAAAAGCTCTAAATCATGTTGAAATACAGAAATAAACAGTTTTCCAAAACAAGTTCCAAATCATGTTGAAATGCAGAAATAAACACTTTCCAAAAACAAGCTCTAAATCATGTTTGATGCACTCTGTAAGTGAATTTTTTTCAGTGCTGTTTAATCAGGATAATAGGAACACTGTGGACAGTTTTCAGCAAGTTGCAATATTGAAATACAGAAAGAAACACTTTTCCAAAAACAAGCTCCAAATCATGTTGAAATACAGAAATAAACACTTTTACAAAAACAAGCTCCAAATCATGTTGAAATACAGAAATAAACACTTTTCCAAAAACAAGCTCTAAATCATGTTGAAATACAGAAATAAACACTTTTCCAAAAAAAAGCTCTAATTCATGTTGAAATACAGAAATAAACACTTTTCAAAAACAAGTTCCAAATCATGTTGAAATGTGGAAATAAACACTTTCCAAAAACAAGCTCTAAATCATGTTGAAATACAGAAATAAACACTTTTCCAAAACAAGTTCCAAATCATGTTGAAACACAGAAAAATAAACACTTTTCCAAAAAACAAGCTCCAAATCATGTTGTAATACAGAAATTAACACTTTTCCAAAAACAAGTTCCAAATCATGTTGAAACACAGAAAAATAAACACTTTTCCAAAAAACAAGCTCCAAATCATGTTGTAATACAGAAATTAACACTTTTCCAAAAACAAGCTCCAAATCATGTTGAAATACAGAAATAAACACTTTTCCAAAAACAAGCTCTAAATCATGTTGAAATACAGAAATAAACACTTTTACAAAACAAGTTCCAAATCATGTTGAAATGCAGAAATAAACACTTTCCAAAAACAAGCTCCAAATCTTGTTATAATATAGAAATAAACACTTTCCAAAAAACAAGCTCCAAATCATGTTGTAATACAGAAATTAACACTTTTCCAAAAACAAGCTCCAAATCATGTTGAAATACAGAAATAAAAAGTTTTACAAAAACAAGCTCCAAATCATGTTGAAATACAGAAATAAACACTTTTCCAAAAACAAGCTCTAAATCATGTTGAAACACAGAAATAAACACTTTTCCAAAAAACAAGCTCCAAATCATGTTGTAATACAGAAATTAACACTTTTCCAAAAACAAGCTCCAAATCATGTTGAAATACAGAAATAAACACTTTTCCAAAAACAAGCTCTAAATCATGTTGAAATACAGAAATAAACAGTTTTCCAAAACAAGTTCCAAATCATGTTGAAATGCAGAAATAAACACTTTCCAAAAACAAGCTCCAAATAATGTTGTAATATAGAAATAAACACTTTCCAAAAACAAGCTCCAAATCATGTTGAAATACAGAAATAAACACTTTTCCAAAAACAAGCTCTAAATCATGTTGAAATACAGAAATAAACAGTTTTCCAAAACAAGTTCCAAATCATGTTGAAATGCAGAAATAAACACTTTCCAAAAACAAGCTCTAAATCATGTTTGATGCACTCTGTAAGTGAATTTTTTTCAGTGCTGTTTAATCAGGATAATAGGAACACTGTGGACAGTTTTCAGCAAGTTGCAATATTGAAATACAGAAAGAAACACTTTTCCAAAAACAAGCTCCAAATCATGTTGAAATACAGAAAAAAAAAACTTTTCCAAAAACAAGCTCCAAATCATGTTGAAATACAGAAAGAAACACTTTTCCAAAAACAAGCTCCAAATCATGTTGAAATACAGAAATAAACACTTTTCCAAAAACAAGCTCTAAATCATGTTGAAATACAGAAATAAACACTTTTCCAAAAAAAAGCTCTAATTCATGTTGAAATACAGAAATAAACACTTTTCCAAAAACAAGCTCTAAATCATGTTGAAATACAGAAATAAACAGTTTTCCAAAACAAGCTCCAAATCATGTTGAAATACAGAAATAAACACTTTTCCAAAAACAAGCTCTAAATCATGTTGAAATACAGAAATAAACACTTTTCCAAAAAAAAGCTCTAAATCATGTTGAAATACAGAAATAAACAGTTTTCCAAAACAAGTTCCAAATCATGTTGAAATGCAGAAATAAACACTTTCCAAAAACAAGCTCTAAATCATGTTTGATGCACTCTGTAAGTGAATTTTTTTCAGTGCTGTTTAATCAGGATAATAGGAACACTGTGGACAGTTTTCAGCAAGTTGCAATATTGAAATACAGAAAGAAACACTTTTCCAAAAACAAGCTCCAAATCATGTTGAAATACAGAAATAAACACTTTTACAAAAACAAGCTCCAAATCATGTTGAAATACAGAAATAAACACTTTTCCAAAAACAAGCTCTAAATCATGTTGAAATACAGAAATAAACACTTTTCCAAAAAAAAGCTCTAATTCATGTTGAAATACAGAAATAAACACTTTTCAAAAACAAGTTCCAAATCATGTTGAAATGTGGAAATAAACACTTTCCAAAAACAAGCTCTAAATCATGTTGAAATACAGAAATAAACACTTTTCCAAAACAAGTTCCAAATCATGTTGAAACACAGAAAAATAAACACTTTTCCAAAAAACAAGCTCCAAATCATGTTGTAATACAGAAATTAACACTTTTCCAAAAACAAGCTCAAAATCATGTTGAAATACAGAAATAAACACTTTTCCAAAAACAAGCTCCGAATCATGTTGAAATACAGAAAAAAAAAACTTTTCCAAAAACAAGCTCCAAATCATGTTGAAATACAGAAATAAACACTTTTCCAAAAACAAGCTCTAAATCATGTTGAAAAACAGAAATAAACACTTTTCCAAAACAAGTTCCAAATCATGTTGAAATGCAGAAATAAACACTTTCCAAAAACAAGCTCTAAATCATGTTTGATGCACTCTGTAAGTGAATTTCTTTCAATACTGTTCAATCAGGATGATAGGAACACTGTGGACAGTTTTCAGCAAGTTGCAATATTGAAATACAGAAATAAACACTTTTCCAAAAACAAGCTCTAAATCATGTTGAAATACAGAAATAAACACTTTTCCAAAAAAGAAGCTCCAAATCATGTTGAAATACAGAAATAAACACTTTTCCAAAAACAAGCTCTAAATCATGTTGAAACACAGAAATAAACACTTTTCCAAAAAACAAGCTCCAAAAAATGTTGTAATACAGAAATTAACACTTTTCCAAAAACAAGCTCCAAATCATGTTGAAATACAGAAATAAACACCTTTACAAAAACAAGCTCCAAATCATGTTGAAATACAGAAATAAACACTTTTCCAAAAACAAGCTCTAAATCATGTTGGAACACAGAAAAATAAACACTTTTCCAAAAAACAAGCTCCAAATCATGTTGTAATACAGAAATTAACACTTTTCCAAAAACAAGTTCCAAATCATGTTGAAATACAGAAATAAACACTTTTCCAAAAACAAGCTCTAAATCATGTTGAAATACAGAAAAATAAACACTTTTCCAAAAAACAAGCTCCAAATCATGTTGTAATACAGAAATAAACAGTTTTCCAAAACAAGTTCAAAATCATGTTGAAATGCAGAAATTAACACTTTCCAAAAACAAGCTCCAAATCATGTTTGATGCACTCTGTAAGTGAATTTTTTTCAATACTGTTCAATCAGGATGATAGGAACACTGTGGACAGTTTTCAGCAAGTTGCAATATTGAAATACAGAAATAAACACTTTTCCAAAAACAAGCTCTAAATCATGTTGAAATACAGAAATAAACACTTTTCCAAAAAACAAGCTCCAAATCATGTTGAAATACAGAAATAAACACTTTTCCAAAAACAAGCTCTAAATCATGTTGAAACATAGAAATAAACACTTTTCCAAAAAACAAGCTCCAAAAAATGTTGTAATACAGAAATTAACACTTTTCCAAAAACAAGCTCCAAATCATGTTGAAATACAGAAATAAACACCTTTACAAAAACAAGCTCCAAATCATGTTGAAATACAGAAATAAACAGTTTTCCAAAAACAAGCTCTAAATCATATTGAAACACAGAAAAATAAACACTTTTCCAAAAAACAAGCTCCAAATCATGTTGTAATACAGAAATTAACACTTTTCCAAAAACAAGTTCCAAATCATGTTGAAACACAGAAAAATAAACACTTTTCCAAAAAACAAGCTCCAAATCATGTTGTAATACAGAAATTAACACTTTTCCAAAAACAAGCTCCAAATCATGTTGAAATACAGAAATAAACACTTTTCCAAAAACAAGCTCTAAATCATGTTGAAATACAGAAATAAACACTTTTACAAAACAAGTTCCAAATCATGTTGAAATGCAGAAATAAACACTTTCCAAAAACAAGCTCCAAATCTTGTTATAATATAGAAATAAACACTTTCCAAAAAACAAGCTCCAAATCATGTTGTAATACAGAAATTAACACTTTTCCAAAAACAAGCTCCAAATCATGTTGAAATACAGAAATAAAAAGTTTTACAAAAACAAGCTCCAAATCATGTTGAAATACAGAAATAAACACTTTTCCAAAAACAAGCTCTAAATCATGTTGAAACACAGAAATAAACACTTTTCCAAAAAACAAGCTCCAAATCATGTTGTAATACAGAAATTAACACTTTTCCAAAAACAAGCTCCAAATCATGTTGAAATACAGAAATAAACACTTTTCCAAAAACAAGCTCTAAATCATGTTGAAATACAGAAATAAAAAGTTTTACAAAAACAAGCTCCAAATCATGTTGAAATACAGAAATAAACACTTTTCCAAAAACAAGCTCTAAATCATGTTGAAACACAGAAATAAACACTTTTCCAAAAAACAAGCTCCAAATCATGTTGTAATACAGAAATTAACACTTTTCCAAAAACAAGCTCCAAATCATGTTGAAATACAGAAATAAACACTTTTCCAAAAACAAGCTCTAAATCATGTTGAAATACAGAAATAAACAGTTTTCCAAAACAAGTTCCAAATCATGTTGAAATGCAGAAATAAACACTTTCCAAAAACAAGCTCCAAATAATGTTGTAATATAGAAATAAACACTTTCCAAAAACAAGCTCCAAATCATGTTGAAATACAGAAATAAACACTTTTCCAAAAACAAGCTCTAAATCATGTTGAAATACAGAAATAAACAGTTTTCCAAAACAAGTTCCAAATCATGTTGAAATGCAGAAATAAACACTTTCCAAAAACAAGCTCTAAATTATGTTTGATGCACTCTGTAAGTGAATTTTTTTCAGTGCTGTTTAATCAGGATAATAGGAACACTGTGGACAGTTTTCAGCAAGTTGCAATATTGAAATACAGAAAGAAACACTTTTCCAAAAACAAGCTCCAAATCATGTTGAAATACAGAAAAAAAAAACTTTTCCAAAAACAAGCTCCAAATCATGTTGAAATACAGAAAGAAACACTTTTCCAAAAACAAGCTCCAAATCATGTTGAAATACAGAAATAAACACTTTTCCAAAAACAAGCTCTAAATCATGTTGAAATACAGAAATAAACACTTTTCCAAAAAAAAGCTCTAATTCATGTTGAAATACAGAAATAAACACTTTTCCAAAAACAAGCTCTAAATCATGTTGAAATACAGAAATAAACAGTTTTCCAAAACAAGCTCCAAATCATGTTGAAATACAGAAATAAACACTTTTCCAAAAACAAGCTCTAAATCATGTTGAAATACAGAAATAAACACTTTTCCCAAAAAAAGCTCTAAATCATGTTGAAATACAGAAATAAACAGTTTTCCAAAACAAGTTCCAAATCATGTTGAAATGCAGAAATAAACACTTTCCAAAAACAAGCTCTAAATCATGTTTGATGCACTCTGTAAGTGAATTTTTTTCAGTGCTGTTTAATCAGGATAATAGGAACACTGTGGACAGTTTTCAGCAAGTTGCAATATTGAAATACAGAAAGAAACACTTTTCCAAAAACAAGCTCCAAATCATGTTGAAATACAGAAATAAACACTTTTACAAAAACAAGCTCCAAATCATGTTGAAATACAGAAATAAACACTTTTCCAAAAACAAGCTCTAAATCATGTTGAAATACAGAAATAAACACTTTTCCAAAAAAAAGCTCTAATTCATGTTGAAATACAGAAATAAACACTTTTCAAAAACAAGTTCCAAATCATGTTGAAATGTGGAAATAAACACTTTCCAAAAACAAGCTCTAAATCATGTTGAAATACAGAAATAAACACTTTTCCAAAACAAGTTCCAAATCATGTTGAAACACAGAAAAATAAACACTTTTCCAAAAAACAAGCTCCAAATCATGTTGTAATACAGAAATTAACACTTTTCCAAAAACAAGCTCAAAATCATGTTGAAATACAGAAATAAACACTTTTCCAAAAACAAGCTCCGAATCATGTTGAAATACAGAAAAAAAAAACTTTTCCAAAAACAAGCTCCAAATCATGTTGAAATACAGAAATAAACACTTTTCCAAAAACAAGCTCTAAATCATGTTGAAAAACAGAAATAAACACTTTTCCAAAACAAGTTCCAAATCATGTTGAAATGCAGAAATAAACACTTTCCAAAAACAAGCTCTAAATCATGTTTGATGCACTCTGTAAGTGAATTTCTTTCAATACTGTTCAATCAGGATGATAGGAACACTGTGGACAGTTTTCAGCAAGTTGCAATATTGAAATACAGAAATAAACACTTTTCCAAAAACAAGCTCTAAATCATGTTGAAATACAGAAATAAACACTTTTCCAAAAAAGAAGCTCCAAATCATGTTGAAATACAGAAATAAACACTTTTCCAAAAACAAGCTCTAAATCATGTTGAAACACAGAAATAAACACTTTTCCAAAAAACAAGCTCCAAAAAATGTTGTAATACAGAAATTAACACTTTTCCAAAAACAAGCTCCAAATCATGTTGAAATACAGAAATAAACACCTTTACAAAAACAAGCTCCAAATCATGTTGAAATACAGAAATAAACACTTTTCCAAAAACAAGCTCTAAATCATGTTGGAACACAGAAAAATAAACACTTTTCCAAAAAACAAGCTCCAAATCATGTTGTAATACAGAAATTAACACTTTTCCAAAAACAAGTTCCAAATCATGTTGAAATACAGAAATAAACACTTTTCCAAAAACAAGCTCTAAATCATGTTGAAATACAGAAAAATAAACACTTTTCCAAAAAACAAGCTCCAAATCATGTTGTAATACAGAAATTAACACTTTTCCAAAAACAAGCTCCAAATCATGTTGAAATACAGAAATAAACAGTTTTCCAAAACAAGTTCAAAATCATGTTGAAATGCAGAAATTAACACTTTCCAAAAACAAGCTCCAAATCATGTTTGATGCACTCTGTAAGTGAATTTTTTTCAATACTGTTCAATCAGGATGATAGGAACACTGTGGACAGTTTTCAGCAAGTTGCAATATTGAAATACAGAAATAAACACTTTTCCAAAAACAAGCTCTAAATCATGTTGAAATACAGAAATAAACACTTTTCCAAAAAACAAGCTCCAAATCATGTTGAAATACAGAAATAAACACTTTTCCAAAAACAAGCTCTAAATCATGTTGAAACATAGAAATAAACACTTTTCCAAAAAACAAGCTCCAAAAAATGTTGTAATACAGAAATTAACACTTTTCCAAAAACAAGCTCCAAATCATGTTGAAATACAGAAATAAACACCTTTACAAAAACAAGCTCCAAATCATGTTGAAATACAGAAATAAACAGTTTTCCAAAAACAAGCTCTAAATCATATTGAAACACAGAAAAATAAACACTTTTCCAAAAAACAAGCTCCAAATCATGTTGTAATACAGAAATTAACACTTTTCCAAAAACAAGCTCCAAATCATGTTGAAATACAGAAATAAACACTTTTCCAAAAACAAGCTCTAAATCATGTTGAAATACAGAAATAAACACTTTTACAAAACAAGTTCCAAATCATGTTGAAATGCAGAAATAAACACTTTCCAAAAACAAGCTCCAAATCTTGTTATAATATAGAAATAAACACTTTCCAAAAAACAAGCTCCAAATCATGTTGTAATACAGAAATTAACACTTTTCCAAAAACAAGCTCCAAATCA
This sequence comes from Salvelinus fontinalis, assembly GCF_029448725.1. Lineage (NCBI taxonomy): Eukaryota > Metazoa > Chordata > Actinopteri > Salmoniformes > Salmonidae > Salvelinus > Salvelinus fontinalis. The sequence continues at coordinate 85,977 of NW_026600267.1, forward strand.
TGTTGAAATACAGAAATAAAAAGTTTTACAAAAACAAGCTCCAAATCATGTTGAAATACAGAAATAAACACTTTTCCAAAAACAAGCTCTAAATCATGTTGAAATACAGAAATAAACACTTTTCCAAAAAAAAGCTCTAATTCATGTTGAAATACAGAAATAAACACTTTTCAAAAACAAGTTCCAAATCATGTTGAAATGTGGAAATAAACACTTTCCAAAAACAAGCTCTAAATCATGTTGAAATACAGAAATAAACACTTTTCCAAAACAAGTTCCAAATCATGTTGAAACACAGAAAAATAAACACTTTTCCAAAAAACAAGCTCCAAATCATGTTGTAATACAGAAATTAACACTTTTCCAAAAACAAGCTCAAAATCATGTTGAAATACAGAAATAAACACTTTTCCAAAAACAAGCTCCGAATCATGTTGAAATACAGAAAAAAAAAACTTTTCCAAAAACAAGCTCCAAATCATGTTGAAATACAGAAATAAACACTTTTCCAAAAACAAGCTCTAAATCATGTTGAAAAACAGAAATAAACACTTTTCCAAAACAAGTTCCAAATCATGTTGAAATGCAGAAATAAACACTTTCCAAAAACAAGCTCTAAATCATGTTTGATGCACTCTGTAAGTGAATTTCTTTCAATACTGTTCAATCAGGATGATAGGAACACTGTGGACAGTTTTCAGCAAGTTGCAATATTGAAATACAGAAATAAACACTTTTCCAAAAACAAGCTCTAAATCATGTTGAAATACAGAAATAAACACTTTTCCAAAAAAGAAGCTCCAAATCATGTTGAAATACAGAAATAAACACTTTTCCAAAAACAAGCTCTAAATCATGTTGAAACACAGAAATAAACACTTTTCCAAAAAACAAGCTCCAAAAAATGTTGTAATACAGAAATTAACACTTTTCCAAAATCAAGCTCCAAATCATGTTGAAATACAGAAATAAACACCTTTACAAAAACAAGCTCCAAATCATGTTGAAATACAGAAATAAACACTTTTCCAAAAACAAGCTCTAAATCATGTTGGAACACAGAAAAATAAACACTTTTCCAAAAAACAAGCTCCAAATCATGTTGTAATACAGAAATTAACACTTTTCCAAAAACAAGTTCCAAATCATGTTGAAATACAGAAATAAACACTTTTCCAAAAACAAGCTCTAAATCATGTTGAAATACAGAAAAATAAACACTTTTCCAAAAAACAAGCTCCAAATCATGTTGTAATACAGAAATTAACACTTTTCCAAAAACAAGCTCCAAATCATGTTGAAATACAGAAATAAACAGTTTTCCAAAACAAGTTCAAAATCATGTTGAAATGCAGAAATTAACACTTTCCAAAAACAAGCTCCAAATCATGTTTGATGCACTCTGTAAGTGAATTTTTTTCAATACTGTTCAATCAGGATGATAGGAACACTGTGGACAGTTTTCAGCAAGTTGCAATATTGAAATACAGAAATAAACACTTTTCCAAAAACAAGCTCTAAATCATGTTGAAATACAGAAATAAACACTTTTCCAAAAAACAAGCTCCAAATCATGTTGAAATACAGAAATAAACACTTTTCCAAAAACAAGCTCTAAATCATGTTGAAACATAGAAATAAACACTTTTCCAAAAAACAAGCTCCAAAAAATGTTGTAATACAGAAATTAACACTTTTCCAAAAACAAGCTCCAAATCATGTTGAAATACAGAAATAAACACCTTTACAAAAACAAGCTCCAAATCATGTTGAAATACAGAAATAAACAGTTTTCCAAAAACAAGCTCTAAATCATATTGAAACACAGAAAAATAAACACTTTTCCAAAAAACAAGCTCCAAATCATGTTGTAATACAGAAATTAACACTTTTCCAAAAACAAGTTCCAAATCATGTTGAAACACAGAAAAATAAACACTTTTCCAAAAAACAAGCTCCAAATCATGTTGTAATACAGAAATTAACACTTTTCCAAAAACAAGCTCCAAATCATGTTGAAATACAGAAATAAACACTTTTCCAAAAACAAGCTCTAAATCATGTTGAAATACAGAAATAAACACTTTTACAAAACAAGTTCCAAATCATGTTGAAATGCAGAAATAAACACTTTCCAAAAACAAGCTCCAAATCTTGTTATAATATAGAAATAAACACTTTCCAAAAAACAAGCTCCAAATCATGTTGTAATACAGAAATTAACACTTTTCCAAAAACAAGCTCCAAATCATGTTGAAATACAGAAATAAAAAGTTTTACAAAAACAAGCTCCAAATCATGTTGAAATACAGAAATAAACACTTTTCCAAAAACAAGCTCTAAATCATGTTGAAACACAGAAATAAACACTTTTCCAAAAAACAAGCTCCAAATCATGTTGTAATACAGAAATTAACACTTTTCCAAAAACAAGCTCCAAATCATGTTGAAATACAGAAATAAACACTTTTCCAAAAACAAGCTCTAAATCATGTTGAAATACAGAAATAAAAAGTTTTACAAAAACAAGCTCCAAATCATGTTGAAATACAGAAATAAACACTTTTCCAAAAACAAGCTCTAAATCATGTTGAAACACAGAAATAAACACTTTTCCAAAAAACAAGCTCCAAATCATGTTGTAATACAGAAATTAACACTTTTCCAAAAACAAGCTCCAAATCATGTTGAAATACAGAAATAAACACTTTTCCAAAAACAAGCTCTAAATCATGTTGAAATACAGAAATAAACAGTTTTCCAAAACAAGTTCCAAATCATGTTGAAATGCAGAAATAAACACTTTCCAAAAACAAGCTCCAAATAATGTTGTAATATAGAAATAAACACTTTCCAAAAACAAGCTCCAAATCATGTTGAAATACAGAAATAAACACTTTTCCAAAAACAAGCTCTAAATCATGTTGAAATACAGAAATAAACAGTTTTCCAAAACAAGTTCCAAATCATGTTGAAATGCAGAAATAAACACTTTCCAAAAACAAGCTCTAAATTATGTTTGATGCACTCTGTAAGTGAATTTTTTTCAGTGCTGTTTAATCAGGATAATAGGAACACTGTGGACAGTTTTCAGCAAGTTGCAATATTGAAATACAGAAAGAAACACTTTTCCAAAAACAAGCTCCAAATCATGTTGAAATACAGAAAAAAAAAACTTTTCCAAAAACAAGCTCCAAATCATGTTGAAATACAGAAAAAAAACTTTTCCAAAAACAAGCTCCAAATCATGTTGAAATACAGAAATAAACACTTTTCCAAAAACAAGCTCTAAATCATGTTGAAATACAGAAATAAACACTTTTCCAAAAAAAAGCTCTAATTCATGTTGAAATACAGAAATAAACACTTTTCCAAAAACAAGCTCTAAATCATGTTGAAATACAGAAATAAACAGTTTTCCAAAACAAGCTCCAAATCATGTTGAAATACAGAAATAAACACTTTTCCAAAAACAAGCTCTAAATCATGTTGAAATACAGAAATAAACACTTTTCCCAAAAAAAGCTCTAAATCATGTTGAAATACAGAAATAAACAGTTTTCCAAAACAAGTTCCAAATCATGTTGAAATGCAGAAATAAACACTTTCCAAAAACAAGCTCTAAATCATGTTTGATGCACTCTGTAAGTGAATTTTTTTCAGTGCTGTTTAATCAGGATAATAGGAACACTGTGGACAGTTTTCAGCAAGTTGCAATATTGAAATACAGAAAGAAACACTTTTCCAAAAACAAGCTCCAAATCATGTTGAAATACAGAAATAAACACTTTTACAAAAACAAGCTCCAAATCATGTTGAAATACAGAAATAAACACTTTTCCAAAAACAAGCTCTAAATCATGTTGAAATACAGAAATAAACACTTTTCCAAAAAAAAGCTCTAATTCATGTTGAAATACAGAAATAAACACTTTTCAAAAACAAGTTCCAAATCATGTTGAAATGTGGAAATAAACACTTTCCAAAAACAAGCTCCAAATCATGTTGAAATACAGAAATAAACACTTTTCCAAAAACAAGCTCTAAATCATGTTGAAATACAGAAATAAAAAGTTTTACAAAAACAAGCTCCAAATCATGTTGAAATACAGAAATAAACACTTTTCCAAAAACAAGCTCTAAATCATGTTGAAACACAGAAATAAACACTTTTCCAAAAAACAAGCTCCAAATCATGTTGTAATACAGAAATTAACACTTTTCCAAAAACAAGCTCCAAATCATGTTGAAATACAGAAATAAACACTTTTCCAAAAACAAGCTCTAAATCATGTTGAAATACAGAAATAAACAGTTTTCCAAAACAAGTTCCAAATCATGTTGAAATGCAGAAATAAACACTTTCCAAAAACAAGCTCCAAATAATGTTGTAATATAGAAATAAACACTTTCCAAAAACAAGCTCCAAATCATGTTGAAATACAGAAATAAACACTTTTCCAAAAACAAGCTCTAAATCATGTTGAAATACAGAAATAAACAGTTTTCCAAAACAAGTTCCAAATCATGTTGAAATGCAGAAATAAACACTTTCCAAAAACAAGCTCTAAATTATGTTTGATGCACTCTGTAAGTGAATTTTTTTCAGTGCTGTTTAATCAGGATAATAGGAACACTGTGGACAGTTTTCAGCAAGTTGCAATATTGAAATACAGAAAGAAACACTTTTCCAAAAACAAGCTCCAAATCATGTTGAAATACAGAAAAAAAAAACTTTTCCAAAAACAAGCTCCAAATCATGTTGAAATACAGAAAGAAACACTTTTCCAAAAACAAGCTCCAAATCATGTTGAAATACAGAAATAAACACTTTTCCAAAAACAAGCTCTAAATCATGTTGAAATACAGAAATAAACACTTTTCCAAAAAAAAGCTCTAATTCATGTTGAAATACAGAAATAAACACTTTTCCAAAAACAAGCTCTAAATCATGTTGAAATACAGAAATAAACAGTTTTCCAAAACAAGCTCCAAATCATGTTGAAATACAGAAATAAACACTTTTCCAAAAACAAGCTCTAAATCATGTTGAAATACAGAAATAAACACTTTTCCCAAAAAAAGCTCTAAATCATGTTGAAATACAGAAATAAACAGTTTTCCAAAACAAGTTCCAAATCATGTTGAAATGCAGAAATAAACACTTTCCAAAAACAAGCTCTAAATCATGTTTGATGCACTCTGTAAGTGAATTTTTTTCAGTGCTGTTTAATCAGGATAATAGGAACACTGTGGACAGTTTTCAGCAAGTTGCAATATTGAAATACAGAAAGAAACACTTTTCCAAAAACAAGCTCCAAATCATGTTGAAATACAGAAATAAACACTTTTACAAAAACAAGCTCCAAATCATGTTGAAATACAGAAATAAACACTTTTCCAAAAACAAGCTCTAAATCATGTTGAAATACAGAAATAAACACTTTTCCAAAAAAAAGCTCTAATTCATGTTGAAATACAGAAATAAACACTTTTCAAAAACAAGTTCCAAATCATGTTGAAATGTGGAAATAAACACTTTCCAAAAACAAGCTCTAAATCATGTTGAAATACAGAAATAAACACTTTTCCAAAACAAGTTCCAAATCATGTTGAAACACAGAAAAATAAACACTTTTCCAAAAAACAAGCTCCAAATCATGTTGTAATACAGAAATTAACACTTTTCCAAAAACAAGCTCAAAATCATGTTGAAATACAGAAATAAACACTTTTCCAAAAACAAGCTCCGAATCATGTTGAAATACAGAAAAAAAAAACTTTTCCAAAAACAAGCTCCAAATCATGTTGAAATACAGAAATAAACACTTTTCCAAAAACAAGCTCTAAATCATGTTGAAAAACAGAAATAAACACTTTTCCAAAACAAGTTCCAAATCATGTTGAAATGCAGAAATAAACACTTTCCAAAAACAAGCTCTAAATCATGTTTGATGCACTCTGTAAGTGAATTTCTTTCAATACTGTTCAATCAGGATGATAGGAACACTGTGGACAGTTTTCAGCAAGTTGCAATATTGAAATACAGAAATAAACACTTTTCCAAAAACAAGCTCTAAATCATGTTGAAATACAGAAATAAACACTTTTCCAAAAAAGAAGCTCCAAATCATGTTGAAATACAGAAATAAACACTTTTCCAAAAACAAGCTCTAAATCATGTTGAAACACAGAAATAAACACTTTTCCAAAAAACAAGCTCCAAAAAATGTTGTAATACAGAAATTAACACTTTTCCAAAAACAAGCTCCAAATCATGTTGAAATACAGAAATAAACACCTTTACAAAAACAAGCTCCAAATCATGTTGAAATACAGAAATAAACACTTTTCCAAAAACAAGCTCTAAATCATGTTGGAACACAGAAAAATAAACACTTTTCCAAAAAACAAGCTCCAAATCATGTTGTAATACAGAAATTAACACTTTTCCAAAAACAAGTTCCAAATCATGTTGAAATACAGAAATAAACACTTTTCCAAAAACAAGCTCTAAATCATGTTGAAATACAGAAAAATAAACACTTTTCCAAAAAACAAGCTCCAAATCATGTTGTAATACAGAAATTAACACTTTTCCAAAAACAAGCTCCAAATCATGTTGAAATACAGAAATAAACAGTTTTCCAAAACAAGTTCAAAATCATGTTGAAATGCAGAAATTAACACTTTCCAAAAACAAGCTCCAAATCATGTTTGATGCACTCTGTAAGTGAATTTTTTTCAATACTGTTCAATCAGGATGATAGGAACACTGTGGACAGTTTTCAGCAAGTTGCAATATTGAAATACAGAAATAAACACTTTTCCAAAAACAAGCTCTAAATCATGTTGAAATACAGAAATAAACACTTTTCCAAAAACAAGCTCCAAATCATGTTGAAATACAGAAATAAACACTTTTCCAAAAACAAGCTCTAAATCATGTTGAAATACAGAAATAAACACTTTTCCAAAAACAAGCTCCAAAACATGTTGATACAGAAATTAACACTTTTCCAGAACAGTCAAATCATGTTGAAATACAGTAAACACCTTTCAACAAGCTCCAAATCATGTTGAAATACAGAAATAAACACTTTTCCAAAAACAAGCTCTAAATCATGTTGAAACACAGAAAAATAAACACTTTTCCAAAAAACAAGCTCCAAATCATGTTGTAATACAGAAATTAACACTTTTCCAAAAACAAGCTCCAAATCATGTTGAAACACAGAAATAAACACTTTTCCAAAAAACAAGCTCCAAATCATGTTGTAATACAGAAATTAACACTTTTCCAAAAACAAGCTCCAAATCATGTTGAAATACAGAAATAAACACTTTTCCAAAAACAAGCTCTAAATCATGTTGAAATACAGAAATAAACACTTTTACAAAACAAGTTCCAAATCATGTTGAAATGCAGAAATAAACACTTTCCAAAAACAAGCTCCAAATCATGTTGATAATATAGAAATAAACACTTTCCAAAAAACAAGCTCCAAATCATGTTGTAATACAGAAATTAACACTTTTCCAAAAACAAGCTCCAAATCATGTTGAAATACAGAAATAAACAGTTTTACAAAAACAAGCTCCAAATCATGTTGAAATACAGAAATAAACACTTTTCCAAAAACAAGCTCTAAATCATGTTGAAATACAGAAATAAACACTTTTCCAAAAACAAGCTCCAAATCATGTTGAAATACAGAAATAAACACTTTTCCAAAAACAAGCTCCAAATCATGTTGAAATACAGAAATAAACACTTTTCCAAAAACAAGCTCTAAATCATGTTGAAATACAGAAATAAACAGTTTTCCAAAACAAGTTCCAAATCATGTTGAAATGCAGAAATAAACACTTTCCAAAAACAAGCTCCAAATAATGTTGTAATATAGAAATAAACACTTTCCAAAAACAAGCTCCAAATCATGTTGAAATACAGAAATAAACACTTTTCCAAAAACAAGCTCTAAATCATGTTGAAATACAGAAATAAACACTTTTCCAAAAACAAGCTCTAAATGATGTTTAATGCACTCTGCAAGTGAACATTTTTCAGGACTCTTTAATCAGGATGACAGGAACACTGTGGACAGTTTTCAGCAAGTTGCAACATTGTAATACAGAAATAAACACTTTTCCAAAAACAAGCTCCAAATCATGTTGAAATACAGAAATAAACACTTTTCCAAAAACAAGCTCTAAATCATGTTGAAACACAGAAATAAACACTTTTCCAAAAACAAGCTCTAAATCATGTTGAAATACAGAAAGAAACAGTTTTCCAAAACAAGCTCCAAATCATGTTGAAATACAGAAATAAACACTTTTCCAAAAACAAGCTCTAAATCATGTTGAAATACAGAAATAAACACTTTTACAAAAACAAGCTCCAAATCATGTTGAAACACAGAAAAATAAACACTTTTCCAAAAAACAAGCTCCAAATCATGTTGTAATACAGAAATTAACACTTTTCCAAAAACAAGCTCCAAATCATGTTGAAATACAGAAATAAATACTTTTCCAAAAACAAGCTCTAAATCATGTTGAAATACAGAAATAAACAGTTTTCCAAAACAAGTTCCAAATCATGTTGAAATGCAGAAATGAACACTTTCCAAAAACAAGCTCCAAATCATGTTATAATATAGAAATAAACACTTTCCAAAAACACCTCCAAATCATGTTGAAATACAGAAATAAACACTTTTCCAAAAACAAGCTCTAAATCATGTTGAAACACAGAAATAAACATTTTTCCAAAAAACAAGCTCCAAATCATGTTGTAATACAGAAATTAACACTTTTCCAAAAACAAGCTCCAAATCATGTTGAAATACAGAAATAAACACTTTTACAAAAACAAGCTCCAAATCATGTTGAAATACAGAAATAAACACTTTTCCAAAAACAAGCTCTAAATCATGTTGAAACTACAGAAATAAACACTTTTCCAAAAACAAGCTCTAAATCATGTTGAAATACAGAAATAAACAGTTTTCCAAAACAAGTTGCAAATCATGTTGAAATGCAGAAATAAACACTTTCCAAAAACAAGCTCCAAATCATGTTGTAATATAGAAATAAACACTTTCCAAAAACAAGCTCCAAATCATGTTGAAATACAGAAATAAACACTTTTCCAAAAACAAGCTCTAAATCATGTTGAAATACAGAAATAAACACTTTTCCAAAAACAAGCTCTAAATGATGTTTAATGCACTCTGCAAGTGAACATTTTTCAGGACTCTTTAATCAGGATGACAGGAACACTGTGGACAGTTTTCAGCAAGTTGCAACATTGTAATACAGAAATAAACACTTTTCCAAAAACAAGCTCCAAATCATGTTGAAATACAGAAATAAACACTTATCCAAAAACAAGCTCTAAATCATGTTGAAACACAGAAATAAACACTTTTCCAAAAACAAGCTCCAAATCATGTTGAAATACAGAAATAAACACTTTTCCATAAACAAGCTCTAAATCATGTTTGATGCACTCTGTAAGTGAATTTTTTTCAGTGCTGTTTAATCAGGATAATAGGAACACTGTGGACAGTTTTCAGCAAGTTGCAATATTGAAATACAGAAAGAAACACTTTTCCAAAAACAAGCTCCAAATCATGTTGAAACACAGAAATAAACACTTTTCCAAAAACAAGCTCTAAATCATGTTGAAATACAGAAAGAAACACTTTTCCAAAAACAAGCTCCAAATCATGTTGAAATACAGAAAGAAACACTTTTCCAAAAACAAGCTCCAAATCATGTTGAAATACAGAAATAAACACTTTTACAAAAACAAGCTCCAAATCATGTTGAAATACAGAAATAAACAGTTTTCCAAAACAAGTTCCAAATCATGTTGAAATGCAGAAATGAACACTTTCCAAAAACAAGCTCCAAATCATGTTATAATATAGAAATAAACACTTTCCAAAAACACCTCCAAATCATGTTGAAATACAGAAATAAACACTTTTCCAAAAACAAGCTCTAAATCATGTTGAAACACAGAAATAAACATTTTTCCAAAAAACAAGCTCCAAATCATGTTGTAATACAGAAATTAACACTTTTCCAAAAACAAGCTCCAAATCATGTTGAAATACAGAAATAAACACTTTTACAAAAACAAGCTCCAAATCATGTTGAAATACAGAAATAAACACTTTTCCAAAAACAAGCTCTAAATCATGTTGAAATACAGAAATAAACACTTTTCCAAAAACAAGCTCTAAATCATGTTGAAACACAGAAATAAACATTTTTCCAAAAAACAAGCTCCAAATCATGTTGTAATACAGAAATTAACACTTTTCCAAAAACAAGCTCCAAATCATGTTGAAATACAGAAATAAACACTTTTACAAAAACAAGCTCCAAATCATGTTGAAATACAGAAATAAACACTTTTCCAAAAACAAGCTCTAAATCATGTTGAAATACAGAAATAAACACTTTTCCAAAAACAAGCTCTAAATCATGTTGAAACACAGAAATAAACACTTTTCCAAAAAACAAGCTCCAAATCATGTTGTAATACAGAAATTAACACTTTTCCAAAAACAAGCTCCAAATCATGTTGAAATACAGAAATAAACACTTTTCCAAAAACAAGCTCTGAATCATGTTGAAATACAGAAATAAACAGTTTTCCAAAACAAGTTCCAAATCATGTTGAAATGCAGAAATAAACACTTTCCAAAAACAAGCTCCAAATAATGTTGTAATATAGAAATAAACACTTTCCAAAAACAAGCTCCAAATCATGTTGAAATACAGAAATAAACACTTTTCCAAAAACAAGCTCTAAATCCTGTTGAAATACAGAAATAAACACTTTTCCAAAAACAAGCTCTAAATGATGTTTAATGCACTCTGCAAGTGAACATTTTTCAGGACTCTTTAATCAGGATGACAGGAACACTGTGGACAGTTTTCAGCAAGTTGCAACATTGTAATACAGAAATAAACACTTTTCCAAAAACAAGCTCCAAATCATGTTGAAATACAGAAATAAACACTTTTCCAAAAACAAGCTCTAAATCATGTTGAAACACAGAAATAAACACTTTTCCAAAAACAAGCTCTAAATCATGTTGAAATACAGAAAGAAACACTTTTCCAAAAACAAGCTCCAAATCATGTTGAAATACAGAAAGAAACACTTTTCCAAAAACAAGCTCCAAATCATGTTGAAATACAGAAATAAACACTTTTACAAAAACAAGCTCCAAATCATGTTGAAACACAGAAAAATAAACACTTTTCCAAAAAACAAGCTCCAAATCATGTTGTAATACAGAAATTAACACTTTTCCAAAAACAAGCTCCAAATCATGTTGAAATACAGAAATAAATACTTTTCCAAAAACAAGCTCTAAATCATGTTGAAATACAGAAATAAACAGTTTTCCAAAACAAGTTCCAAATCATGTTGAAATGCAGAAATGAACACTTTCCAAAAACAAGCTCCAAATCATGTTATAATATAGAAATAAACACTTTCCAAAAACACCTCCAAATCATGTTGAAATACAGAAATAAACACTTTTCCAAAAACAAGCTCTAAATCATGTTGAAACACAGAAATAAACATTTTTCCAAAAAACAAGCTCCAAATCATGTTGTAATACAGAAATTTACACTTTTCCAAAAACAAGCTCCAAATCATGTTGAAATACAGAAATAAACACTTTTACAAAAACAAGCTCCAAATCATGTTGAAATACAGAAATAAACACTTTTCCAAAAACAAGCTCTAAATCATGTTGAAATACAGAAATAAACACTTTTCCAAAAACAAGCTCTAAATCATGTTGAAATACAGAAATAAACAGTTTTCCAAAACAAGTTGCAAATCATGTTGAAATGCAGAAATAAACACTTTCCAAAAACAAGCTCCAAATCATGTTGTAATATAGAAATAAACACTTTCCAAAAACAAGCTCCAAATCATGTTGAAATACAGAAATAAACACTTTTCCAAAAACAAGCTCTAAATCATGTTGAAATACAGAAATAAACACTTTTCCAAAAACAAGCTCTAAATCATGTTTAATGCACTCTGGAAGTGAACATTTTTCAGGACTGTTTAATCAGGATGTTAGGAACACTGTGGACAGTTTTCAGCAAGTTGCAACATTGTAATACAGAAATAAACACTTTTCCAAAAACAAGCTCCAAATCATGTTGAAATACAGAAATAAACACTTATCCAAAAACAAGCTCAAATCATGTTGAAATACAGAAATAAACACTTTTCCAAAAACAAGCTCCAAATCATGTTGAAATACAGAAATAAACACTTTTCCATAAACAAGCTCTAAATCATGTTTGATGCACTCTGGAAGTTAACTTTTTTTCAGTACTGTTTAATCAGGATGTTAGGAACACTGTGGACAGTTTTCAGCAAGTTGCAACATTGAAATACAGAAATAAACACTTTTCCATAAACAAGCTCTAAATCATGTTTGATGCACTCTGGAAGTTAATATTTTTTCAGTACAGTTTAATCAGGATGTTAGGAACACTGTGGACAGTTTTCCAGAAACAAGTCTGCAATCATGTTGAAATACAGAAATAAACACTTTTCCATAAACAAGCTCTAAATCATGTTTGATGCACTCTGGAAGTTAATTTTTTTCAGTACTGTTTAATCAGGATGATAGGAACACTGTGGACAGTTTTCAGCAAGTTGCAACATTGAAATACAGAAATAAACACTTTTCCAAAAACAAGCTCCAAATCATGTTGAAAAACAGAAATAAACACTTTTCCAAAAACAAGCTCTCAAATCATGTTGAAATACAGAAATGAAACACTTTTCCAAAAACAAGCTCCAAATCATGTTGAAATACAGAAATAAACACTTTTCCAAAAACAAGCTCTAAATCATGTTTGAAGCACTACAGGAAGTAAACACTTTTTCAAGAACAAGCTCTAAATCAGGATGTTAGGAACACAGAAATGGACAGTTTTCCAAAGCAAGTTGCAAATCATGTTGAAATACAGAAATAAACACTTTTCCAAAAACAAGCTCCAAATCATGTTGAAATACAGAAATAAGCACTTTCCAAAAACAAGCTCCAAATCATGTTGAAATACAGAAATAAACACTTTTCCAAAAACAAGCTCCAAATCATGTTGAAACACAGAAATGAACACTTTTCCAAAAACAAGCTCCAAATCATGTTGATGAATACTAGAAATTAACACTTTTCCAAAAACAAGCTCCAAATCAGGTGTTGAAATACAGAAATAGACACTTTTACAAAAACAAGCTCCAAATCATGTTGAAATACAGAAATAAACACTTTTCCAAAAACAAGCTCTAAATCATGTTTGATGCACTACAGGAAGTTAATTTTTTTTCAGTACTGTTTAATCAGGATGTTAGGAACACTGATGGACAGTTTTCCAGCAAGTTGCAACAGTTGAAATACAGAAATAAACACTTTTCCAAAAACAAGCTCCAAATCATGTTGAAATACAGAAATAAACACTTTTACAAAAACAAGCTCCAAATCATGTTGAAATACAGAAATAAACACTTTTCCAAAAACAAGCTCTAAATCATGTTGAAATACAGAAATAAACACTTTTCCAAAAACAAGCTCTAAATCATGTTGAAACACAGAAATAAACACTTTTCCAAAAACAAGCTCTAAATCATGTTGAATACAGAAATGAACACTTTTCCAGAAACAAGCTCAAATCATGTTTATCAGAATAACTGTTTCAAACAGTTGAATCAGTTAGGAACACTGTGGACAGTTTTCCAGAACAAGTTGCAAACATGTGAAATACAGAAATAAACACTTTTCCAAAAACAAGCTCTAAATCATGTTGATGAACTCTAGAAATAAACACTTTTCCAAAAACAAGCTCTAAATCAGGATGTTAGAAATACAGAAATGAACAGTTTTCCAAGAACAAGCTCTGCAATCATGTGAAATACAGAAATAAACACTTTTCCAAAAACAAGCTCTAAATCATGTTTGATGCACTCTGGAAGTTAATTTTTTTTCAGTACTGTTTAATCAGGATGTTAGGAACACTGTGGACAGTTTTCAGCAAGTTGCAACATTGAAATACAGAAATAAACACTTTTCCAAAAACAAGCTCCAAATCATGTTGAAAAACCGTAATAAGGACTTTTCCAAAAACAAGCTCCAAATCATGTTGAAATACAGCAATAAACACTTTTCCAAAAACAAGCTCTAAATCATGTTGAAATACAGAAAGAAACACTTTTCCAAAAACAAGCTCTAAATCATGTTGAAATACAGAAAGAAACACTTTTCCAAAAACAAGCTCTAAATCATGTTGAAATACAGAAATAAACACTTTTCCAAAAACAAGCTCTAAATCATGTTGAAACACAGAAAAATAAGCACTTTTCCAAAAAACAAGCTCCAAATCATGTTGAAATACAGAAATTGACACTTTTCCAAAAACAAGCTCCAAATCATGTTGAAATAAAGAAATAAACACTTTTCCATAAACAAGCTCTAAATCATGTTTGATGCACACTGGACAGTTAATTTTTTTTCAGTACTGTTTAATCAGGATGTTCCAGGAACACTGTGGACAGTTTCCAGCAAGTTGCAACGTTGAAATGCAGAAATGAACACTTTCCAAAAACAAGCTCCAAATCATGTTGATAATACAGAAATAAACACTTTCCAAAAACACGCTCCAAATCATGTTGAAATACAGAAATAAACACTTTTCCAAAAACAAGCTCTAAATCATGTTGAAACACAGAAATAAACATTTTTCCATAAACAAGCTCTAAATCATGTTGTAATGCAGAAATTTACACTTTTCCAAGAACAAGCTTCAAATCATGTTGAAATACAGAAATAAACACTTTTACAAAAACAAGCTCCAAATCATGTTGAAATACAGAAATAAACACTTTTCCAAAAACAAGCTCTAAATCATGTTGAAATACAGAAATAAACACTTTTCCATAAACAAGCTCTAAATCATGTTGAAATACAGAAATAAACAGTTTTCCAAAACAAGTTGCAACATTGAAATACAGGAATAAACACTTTTCCAAAAACAAGCTCTAAATCATGTTGAAAAACAGAAATAAGCACTTTTCAAAAACAAGCTTCAAATCATGTTGAAATACAGAAATTGACACTTTTCCAAAAACAAGCTCCAAATCATGTTGAAATACAGAAATAAACACTTTTCCATAAACAAGCTCTAAATCATGTTTGATGCACTCTGGAAGTGAATTTTTTTTCAGTACTGTTTAATCAGGATGTTAGGAACACTGTGGACAGTTTTCAGCAAGTTGCAACATTGAAATACAGAAATAAACACTTTTCCAAAAACAAGCTCTAAATCATGTTGAAAACAGAAATAAGCACTTTTCAAAAACAAGCTTCAAATCATGTTGAAATACAGAAATTGACACTTTTCCAAAAACAAGCTCCAAATCATGTTGAAATAAAGAAATAAACACTTTTCCATAAACAAGCTCTAAATCATGTTTGATGCACTCTGGAAGTTAATTTTTTTTCAGTACTGTTTAATCAGGATGTTAGGAACACTGTGGACAGTTTTCAGCAAGTTGCAACATTGAAATACAGAAATAAACACTTTTCCAAAAACAAGCTCTAAATCATGTTGAAAACAGAAATAAGCACTTTTCAAAAACAAGCTTCAAATCATGTTGAAATACAGAAATTGACACTTTTCCAAAAACAAGCTCCAAATCATGTTGAAATACAGAAATAAACACTTTTCCATAAACAAGCTCTAAATCATGTTTGATGCACTCTGGAAGTTAATTTTTTTTCAGTACTGTTTAATCAGGATGTTAGGAACACTGTGGACAGTTTTCAGCAAGTTGCAACATTGAAATACAGAAATAAACACTTTTCCATAAACAAGCTCTAAATCATGTTTGATGCACTCTGGAAGTTAATTTTTTTTCAGTACTGTTTAATCAGGATGTTAGGAACACTGTGGACAGTTTTCAGCAAGTTGCAACATTGAAATACAGAAATAAACACTTTTCCATAAACAAGCTCTAAATCATGTTTGATGCACTCTGGAAGTTAATTTTTTTTCAGTACTGTTTAATCAGGATGTTAGGAACACTGTGGACAGTTTTCAGCAAGTTGCAACATTGAAATACAGAAATAAACACTTTTCCATAAACAAGCTCTAAATCATGTTTGATGCACTCTGGAAGTTAATTTTTTTTCAGTACTGTTTAATCAGGATGTTAGGAACACTGTGGACAGTTTTCAGCAAGTTGCAACATTGAAATACAGGAATAAACACTTTTCCAAAAACAAGCTCTAAATCATGTTGAAAAACAGAAATAAGCACTTTTCAAAAACAAGCTTCAAATCATGTTGAAATACAGAAATTGACACTTTTCCAAAAACAAGCTCCAAATCATGTTGAAATACAGAAATAAACACTTTTCCATAAACAAGCTCTAAATCATGTTTGATGCACTCTGGAAGTTAATTTTTTTTCAGTACTGTTTAATCAGGATGTTAGGAACACTGTGGACAGTTTTCAGCAAGTTGCAACATTGAAATACAGAAATAAACACTTTTCCATAAACAAGCTCTAAATCATGTTTGATGCACTCTGGAAGTTAATTTTTTTTCAGTACTGTTTAATCAGGATGTTAGGAACACTGTGGACAGTTTTCAGCAAGTTGCAACATTGAAATACAGGAATAAACACTTTTCCAAAAACAAGCTCTAAATCATGTTGAAAAACAGAAATAAGCACTTTTCAAAAACAAGCTTCAAATCATGTTGAAATACAGAAATTGACACTTTTCCAAAAACAAGCTCCAAATCATGTTGAAATACAGAAATAAACACTTTTCCATAAACAAGCTCTAAATCATGTTTGATGCACTCTGGAAGTGAATTTTTTTTCAGTACTGTTTAATCAGGATGTTAGGAACACTGTGGACAGTTTTCAGCAAGTTGCAACATTGAAATACAGAAATAAACACTTTTCCAAAAACAAGCTCTAAATCATGTTGAAAACAGAAATAAGCACTTTTCAAAAACAAGCTTCAAATCATGTTGAAATACAGAAATTGACACTTTTCCAAAAACAAGCTCCAAATCATGTTGAAATAAAGAAATAAACACTTTTCCATAAACAAGCTCTAAATCATGTTTGATGCACTCTGGAAGTTAATTTTTTTTCAGTACTGTTTAATCAGGATGTTAGGAACACTGTGGACAGTTTTCAGCAAGTTGCAACATTGAAATACAGAAATAAACACTTTTCCAAAAACAAGCTCTAAATCATGTTGAAAACAGAAATAAGCACTTTTCAAAAACAAGCTTCAAATCATGTTGAAATACAGAAATTGACACTTTTCCAAAAACAAGCTCCAAATCATGTTGAAATACAGAAATAAACACTTTTCCATAAACAAGCTCTAAATCATGTTTGATGCACTCTGGAAGTTAATTTTTTTTCAGTACTGTTTAATCAGGATGTTAGGAACACTGTGGACAGTTTTCAGCAAGTTGCAACATTGAAATACAGAAATAAACACTTTTCCATAAACAAGCTCTAAATCATGTTTGATGCACTCTGGAAGTGAATTTTTTTTCAGTACTGTTTAATCAGGATGTTAGGAACACTGTGGACAGTTTTCAGCAAGTTGCAACATTGAAAAACAGAAATAAACACTTTTCCATCAACAAGCTCTAAATCATGTTTGATGCACTCTGGAAGTAAATTTTTTTCCAGTACTGTTTAATCAGGATGTTAGGAACACTGTGGACAGTTTTCAGCAAGTTGCAACATTGAAATACAGGAATAAACACTTTTCCAAAAACAAGCTCTAAATCATGTTGAAAAACAGAAATAAGCACTTTTCAAAAACAAGCTTCAAATCATGTTGAAATACAGAAATTGACACTTTTCCAAAAACAAGCTCCAAATCATGTTGAAATACAGAAATAAACACTTTTCCATAAACAAGCTCTAAATCATGTTTGATGCACTCTGGAAGTTAATTTTTTTTCAGTACTGTTTAATCAGGATGTTAGGAACACTGTGGACAGTTTTCAGCAAGTTGCAACATTGAAATACAGAAATAAACACTTTTCCAAAAACAAGCTCTAAATCATGTTGAAAACAGAAATAAGCACTTTTCAAAAACAAGCTTCAAATCATGTTGAAATACAGAAATTGACACTTTTCCAAAAACAAGCTCCAAATCATGTTGAAATACAGAAATAAACACTTTTCCATAAACAAGCTCTAAATCATGTTTGATGCACTCTGGAAGTTAATTTTTTTTCAGTACTGTTTAATCAGGATGTTAGGAACACTGTGGACAGTTTTCAGCAAGTTGCAACATTGAAATACAGAAATAATCACTTTTCCATAAACAAGCTCTAAATCATGTTTGATGCACTCTGGAAGTTAATTTTTTTTCAGTACTGTTTAATCAGGATGTTAGGAACACTGTGGACAGTTTTCAGAAACAAGTTGCAACATGTGAAATACAGAAATAAACACTTTTCCAAAAACAAGCTCTAAATCATGTTGAAAACAGAAATAAGCACTTTTCAAAAACAAGCTTCAAATCATGTTGAAATACAGAAATTGACACTTTTCCAAAAACAAGCTCCAAATCATGTTGAAATAAAGAAATAAACACTTTTCCATAAACAAGCTCTAAATCATGTTTGATGCACTCTGGAAGTTAATTTTTTTTCAGTACTGTTTAATCAGGATGTTAGGAACACTGTGGACAGTTTTCAGCAAGTTGCAACATTGAAATACAGAAATAAACACTTTTCCAAAAACAAGCTCTAAATCATGTTGAAAACAGAAATAAACACTTTTCCATAAACAAGCTCTAAATCATGTTTGATGCACTCTGGAAGTTAATTTTTTTTCAGTACTGTTTAATCAGGATGTTAGGAACACTGTGGACAGTTTTCAGCAAGTTGCAACATTGAAATACAGGAATAAACACTTTTCCAAAAACAAGCTCTAAATCATGTTGAAAAACAGAAATAAGCACTTTTCAAAAACAAGCTTCAAATCATGTTGAAATACAGAAATTGACACTTTTCCAAAAACAAGCTCCAAATCATGTTGAAATACAGAAATAAACACTTTTCCATAAACAAGCTCTAAATCATGTTTGATGCACTCTGGAAGTGAATTTTTTTTCAGTACTGTTTAATCAGGATGTTAGGAACACTGTGGACAGTTTTCAGCAAGTTGCAACATTGAAATACAGAAATAAACACTTTTCCAAACACAAGCTCTAAATCATGTTGAAAACAGAAATAAGCACTTTTCAAAAACAAGCTTCAAATCATGTTGAAATACAGAAATTGACACTTTTCCAAAAACAAGCTCCAAATCATGTTGAAATAAAGAAATAAACACTTTTCCATAAACAAGCTCTAAATCATGTTTGATGCACTCTGGAAGTTAATTTTTTTTCAGTACTGTTTAATCAGGATGTTAGGAACACTGAATGGACAGTTTTCCAGAAACAAGCTGCAAATCATTTGAAATACAGAAATAAACACTTTTCCAAAAACAAGCTCCAAATCATGTTGAAATACAGAAATAAGCACTTTTCCAAAAACAAGCTCTCAAATCATGTTGAAATACAGAAATAAACACTTTTCCAAAACAAGCTCCAAATCATGTTGAAATGCAGAAATGAACACTTTTCCATAAACAAGCTCTAAATCATGTTGATGATCTAGGAAATTAACACGTTTTCAGAAAACACGTCGCAAATCAGTTGAAATACAGAAATAAACACTTTTCCATAAACAAGCTCTAAATCATGTTTGATGCACTCTGGAAGTTAATTTTTTTCCAGTACTGTTTAATCAGGATGTTAGGAACACTGTGGACAGTTTTCAGCAAGTTGCAACATGTGAAATACAGAAATAAACACTTTTCCAAAAACAAGCTCTAAATCATGTTGAGAATCACAGAAATAAGACAGTTTTCAAAGAACAAGTTTCAAATCATGTTGAAATACAGAAATAAACACTTTTCCAAAAACAAGCTCTAAATCATGTTGAAATACAGAAATAAACACTTTTCAAAAACAAGCTTCAAATCATGTTGAAATACAGAAATAGACACTTTTCCAAAAACAAGCTCCAAATCATGTTGAAATACAGAAATAAACACTTTTCCATAAACAAGCTCTAAATCATGTTTGATGCACTCTGGAAGTTAATTTTTTTTCAGTACTGTTTAATCAGGATGTTAGGAACACTGTGGACAGTTTTCAGCAAGTTGCAACATTGAAATACAGAAATAAACACTTTTCCAAAAACAAGCTCTAAATCATGTTGAAAACAGAAATAAGCACTTTTCCAAAAACAAGCTTCAAATCATGTTGAAATACAGAAATTGACACTTTTCCAAAAACAAGCTCCAAATCATGTTGAAATACAGAAATAAACACTTTTCCATAAACAAGCTCTAAATCATGTTTGATGCACTCTGGAAGTTAATTTTTTTTCAGTACTGTTTAATCAGGATGTTAGGAACACTGTGGACAGTTTTCAGCAAGTTGCAACATTGAAATACAGAAATAAACACTTTTCCAAAAACAAGCTCTAAATCATGTTGAAATACAGAAATAAACAACTTTTCCAAAAACAAGCTCCAAATCATGTTGAAATACAGAAAGAAACACTTTTCCAAAAACAAGCTCCAAATCATGTTGAAATACAGAAATAAACACTTTTCCAAAAACAAGCTCTAAATCATGTTGAAATACAGAAATAAACACTTTTCCAAAAACAAGCTCTAAATCATGTTGAAATACAGAAATAAACACTTTTCCAAAAACAAGCTCTAAATCATGTTGAAATACAGAAATAAACAGTTTTCCAAAACAAGCTCCAAATCATGTTGAAATACAGAAATAAACACTTTTCCAAAAACAAGCTCTAAATCATGTTGAAATACAGAAATAAACACTTTTCCAAAAACAAGCTCTAAATCATGTTGAAATACAGAAATAAACAGTTTTCCAAAACAAGTTCAAAATCATGTTGAAATACAGAAATAAACACTTTTCCAAAAACAAGCTCTAAATCATGTTGAAACACAGAAATAAACATTTTTCCAAAAAACAAGCTTCAAATCATGTTGTAATACAGAAATTGACACTTTTCCAAAAACAAGCTCCAAATCATGTTGAAATACAGAAATAAACACTTTTCCAAAAACAAGCTCTAAATCATGTTGAGAACTACTAGAAATAGAACAGTTTTCAGAAACAAGCTCCAAATCATGTTGAAATACAGAAATAAACACTTTTCCAAAAACAAGCTCTAAATCATGTTGAAAACAGAAATAAGCACTTTTCAAAAACAAGCTTCAAATCATGTTGAAATACAGAAATTGACACTTTTCCAAAAACAAGCTCCAAATCATGTTGAAATACAGAAATAAACACTTTTCCATAAACAAGCTCTAAATCATGTTTGATGCACTCTGGAAGTTAATTTTTTTTCAGTACTGTTTAATCAGGATGTTAGGAACACTGTGGACAGTTTTCAGCAAGTTGCAACATTGAAATACAGAAATAAACACTTTTCCAAAAACAAGCTCTAAATCATGTTGAAACACAGAAATAAACACTTTTCCAAAAACAAGCTCTAAATCATGTTGAAATACAGAAATAGACAGTTTTCCAAAACAAGTCCAAATCATGTTGAAATACAGAAATAAACACTTTTCCATAAACAAGCTCTAAATCATGTTTGATGCACTCTGGAAGTTAATTTTTTTTCAGTACTGTTTAATCAGGATGTTAGGAACACTGTGGACAGTTTTCAGCAAGTTGCAACATTGAAATACAGAAATAAACACTTTTCCAAAAACAAGCTCCAAATCATGTTGAAATACAGAAATAAAAACTTTTCCAAAAACAAGCTTCAAATCATGTTGAAATACAGAAATGAACACTTTTCCAAAAACAAGCTCCAAATCATGTTGAAATACAGAAATAAACACTTTTCCATAAACAAGCTCTAAATCATGTTGAATCGAATAGCACTTTTAAAAAGAAGCTCTAATTCATGTTGAAATACAGAAATAAACACTTTTCCAAAAACAAGCTCTAAATCATGTTGAAATACAGAAATGGACAGTTTTCCAAAACAAGCTCCAAATCATGTTGAAATACAGAAATAAACACTTTTCCAAAAACAAGCTCTAAATCATGTTGAAAACAGAAATAAGCACTTTTCCAAAAACAAGCTCTAAATCATGTTGAAATACAGAAATAGACAGTTTTCCAAAAACAAGCTCCAAATCATGTTGAAATACAGAAATAAACACTTTTCCATAAACAAGCTCTAAATCATGTTTGATGCACTCTGGAAGTTAATTTTTTTCAGTACTGTTTAATCAGGATGTTAGGAACACTGTGGACAGTTTTCAGCAAGTTGCAACATTGAAATACAGAAATAAACACTTTTCCAAAAACAAGCTCTAAATCATGTTGAAATACAGAAATAAGCACTTTTCCAAAAACAAGCTTCAAATCATGTTGAAATACAGAAATAGACACTTTTCCAAAAACAAGCTCCAAATCATGTTGAAATACAGAAATAAACACTTTTCCAAAAACAAGCTCTAAATCATGTTTGATGCACTACAGGAAGTTAACACTTTTCCAAGAACAAGCTCCAAATCAGGATGTTAGGAACACAGAAATGGACACGTTTTCAGAAACAAGCTGCAAATCATGTTGAAATACAGAAATAAACACTTTTCCAAAAACAAGCTCTAAATCATGTTGAAACACAGAAAATAAACACTTTTCCAAAAACAAGCTCCAAATCATGTTGTAATACAGAAATTAACACTTTTCCAAAAACAAGTTCCAAATCATGTTGAAATACAGAAATAAACACTTTTCCAAAAACAAGCTCTAAATCATGTTGTAATACAGAAATTAACACTTTTCCAAAAACAAGCTCCAAATCATGTTGAAATACAGAAATAAACACTTTTCCAAAAACAAGCTCTAAATCATGTTGAAATACAGAAATAAACACTTTTACAAAACAAGTTCAAATCATGTTGAAATGCAGAAATTGACACTTTTCCAAAAACAAGCTCCAAATCATGTTGAAATACAGAAATAAACACTTTTCCATAAACAAGCTCTAAATCATGTTGTGATGCACTCTGGAAGTTAATTTTTTTTCAGTAACTAGTTCCTAATCAGGATGTTAGGAACACTGAAATGGACAGTTTTACAGAACAAGTTGCAAACATGTGAAATACAGAAATAAACACTTTTCCAAAAACAAGCTCTAAATCATGTTGAAATACAGAAATAAACACTTTTCCAAAAAACAAGCTTCAAATCATGTTGAAATACAGAAATTGACACTTTTCCAAAAACAAGCTCCAAATCATGTTGAAATACAGAAATAAACACTTTTCCATAAACAAGCTCTAAATCATGTTGAAATACAGAAATAAACAGTTTTCCAAAACAAGTTCCAAATCATGTTGAAATGCAGAAATAAACACTTTCCAAAAACAAGCTCCAAATAATGTTGTAATATAGAAATAAACACTTTCCAAAAACAAGCTCCAAATCATGTTGAAATACAGAAATAAACACTTTTCCAAAAACAAGCTCTAAATCATGTTGAAATACAGAAATAAACACTTTTCCATAAACAAGCTCTAAATCATGTTTGATGCACTCTGGAAGTTAACTTTTTTTCAGTACTGTTTAATCAGGATGTTAGGAACACTGTGGACAGTTTTCAGCAAGTTGCAACATTGAAATACAGAAATAAACACTTTTCCAAAAACAAGCTCCAAATCATGTTGAAATACAGAAATAAACACTTTTCCAAAAACAAGCTCTAAATCATGTTGAAACACAGAAATAAACACTTTTCCAAAAACAAGCTCTAAATCATGTTGAAATACAGAAAGAAACACTTTTCCAAAAACAAGCTCCAAATCATGTTGAAATACAGAAATAAACACTTTTACAAAAACAAGCTCCAAATCATGTTGAAACACAGAAAAATAAACACTTTTCCAAAAAACAAGTTCCAAATCATGTTGTAATACAGAAATTAACACTTTTCCAAAAACAAGCTCCAAATCATGTTGAAATACAGAAATAAATACTTTTCCAAAAACAAGCTCTAAATCATGTTGAAATACAGAAATAAACAGTTTTCCAAAACAAGTTCCAAATCATGTTGAAATGCAGAAATGAACACTTTCCAAAAACAAGCTCCAAATCATGTTATAATATAGAAATAAACACTTTCCAAAAACACCTCCAAATCATGTTGAAATACAGAAATAAACACTTTTCCAAAAACAAGCTCTAAATCATGTTGAAACACAGAAATAAACATTTTTCCAAAAAACAAGCTCCAAATCATGTTGTAATACAGAAATTAACACTTTTCCAAAAACAAGCTCCAAATCATGTTGAAATACAGAAATAAACACTTTTACAAAAACAAGCTCCAAATCATGTTGAAATACAGAAATAAACACTTTTCCAAAAACAAGCTCTAAATCATGTTGAAATACAGAAATAAACACTTTTCCAAAAACAAGCTCTAAATCATGTTGAAATACAGAAATAAACACTTTTACAAAACAAGTTCCAAATCATGTTGAAATGCAGAAATAAACACTTTCCAAAAACAAGCTCCAAATCTTGTTATAATATAGAAATAAACACTTTCCAAAAAACAAGCTCCAAATCATGTTGTAATACAGAAATTAACACTTTTCCAAAAACAAGCTCCAAATCATGTTGAAATACAGAAATAAAAAGTTTTACAAAAACAAGCTCCAAATCATGTTGAAATACAGAAATAAACACTTTTCCAAAAACAAGCTCTAAATCATGTTGAAACACAGAAATAAACACTTTTCCAAAAAACAAGCTCCAAATCATGTTGTAATACAGAAATTAACACTTTTCCAAAAACAAGCTCCAAATCATGTTGAAATACAGAAATAAACACTTTTCCAAAAACAAGCTCTAAATCATGTTGAAATACAGAAATAAACAGTTTTCCAAAACAAGTTCCAAATCATGTTGAAATGCAGAAATAAACACTTTCCAAAAACAAGCTCCAAATAATGTTGTAATATAGAAATAAACACTTTCCAAAAACAAGCTCCAAATCATGTTGAAATACAGAAATAAACACTTTTCCAAAAACAAGCTCTAAATCATGTTGAAATACAGAAATAAACACTTTTCCAAAAACAAGCTCTAAATGATGTTTAATGCACTCTGCAAGTGAACATTTTTCAGGACTCTTTAATCAGGATGACAGGAACACTGTGGACAGTTTTCAGCAAGTTGCAACATTGTAATACAGAAATAAACACTTTTCCAAAAACAAGCTCCAAATCATGTTGAAATACAGAAATAAACACTTTTCCAAAAACAAGCTCTAAATCATGTTGAAACACAGAAATAAACACTTTTCCAAAAACAAGCTCTAAATCATGTTGAAATACAGAAAGAAACACTTTTCCAAAAACAAGCTCCAAATCATGTTGAAATACAGAAAGAAACACTTTTCCAAAAACAAGCTCCAAATCATGTTGAAATACAGAAATAAACACTTTTACAAAAACAAGCTCCAAATCATGTTGAAATACAGAAATAAATACTTTTCCAAAAACAAGCTCCAAATCATGTTGAAATACAGAAATAAACACTTTTACAAAAACAAGCTCCAAATCATGTTGAAATACAGAAATAAACACTTTTACAAAAACAAGCTCCAAATCATGTTGAAATACAGAAATAAATACTTTTCCAAAAACAAGCTCTAAATCATGTTGAAATACAGAAATAAACAGTTTTCCAAAACAAGTTCCAAATCATGTTGAAATGCAGAAATGAACACTTTCCAAAAACAAGCTCCAAATCATGTTATAATATAGAAATAAACACTTTCCAAAAACACCTCCAAATCATGTTGAAACACAGAAATAAACATTTTTCCAAAAAACAAGCTCCAAATCATGTTGTAATACAGAAATTAACACTTTTCCAAAAACAAGCTCCAAATCATGTTGAAATACAGAAATAAACACTTTTACAAAAACAAGCTCCAAATCATGTTGAAATACAGAAATAAACACTTTTCCAAAAACAAGCTCTAAATCATGTTGAAATACAGAAATAAACACTTTTCCAAAAACAAGCTCTAAATCATGTTGAAATACAGAAATAAACAGTTTTCCAAAACAAGTTCCAAATCATGTTGAAATGCAGAAATAAACACTTTCCAAAAACAAGCTCCAAATCATGTTGTAATATAGAAATAAACACTTTCCAAAAACAAGCTCCAAATCATGTTGAAATACAGAAATAAACACTTTTCCAAAAACAAGCTCTAAATCATGTTGAAATACAGAAATAAACACTTTTCCAAAAACAATCTCTAAATGATGTTTAATGCACTCTGCAAGTGAACATTTTTCAGGACTCTTTAATCAGGATGACAGGAACACTGTGGACAGTTTTCAGCAAGTTGCAACATTGTAATACAGAAATAAACACTTTTCCAAAAACAAGCTCCAAATCATGTTGAAATACAGAAATAAACACTTTTCCAAAAACAAGCTCTAAATCATGTTGAAACACAGAAATAAACACTTTTCCAAAAACAAGCTCTAAATCATGTTGAAATACAGAAATAAACAGTTTTCCAAAACAAGTACCAAATCATGTTGAAATGCAGAAATAAACACTTTCCAAAAACAAGCTCTAAATCATGTTTGATGCACTCTGTAAGTGAATTTTTTTCAGTGCTGTTTAATCAGGATAATAGGAACACTGTGGACAGTTTTCAGCAAGTTGCAATATTGAAATACAGAAAGAAACACTTTTCCAAAAACAAGCTCCAAATCATGTTGAAATACAGAAAAAAAAAACTTTTCCAAAAACAAGCTCCAAATCATGTTGAAATACAGAAAGAAACACTTTTCCAAAAACAAGCTCCAAATCATGTTGAAATACAGAAATAAACACTTTTCCAAAAACAAGCTCTAAATCATGTTGAAATACAGAAATAAACACTTTTCCAAAAAAAAGCTCTAATTCATGTTGAAATGCAGAAATAAACACTTTCCAAAAACAAGCTCTAAATCATGTATGATGCACTCTGTAAGTGAATTTTTTTCAGTGCTGTTTAATCAGGATAATAGGAACACTGTGGACAGTTTTCAGCAAGTTGCAATATTGAAATACAGAAAGAAACACTTTTCCAAAAACAAGCTCCAAATCATGTTGAAATACAGAAAAAAAAAACTTTTCCAAAAACAAGCTCCAAATCATGTTGAAATACAGAAAGAAACACTTTTCCAAAAACAAGATCCAAATCATGTTGAAATACAGAAATAAACACTTTTCCAAAAACAAGCTCTAAATCATGTTGAAATACAGAAATAAACACTTTTCCAAAAAAAAGCTCTAATTCATGTTGAAATACAGAAATAAACACTTTTCCAAAAACAAGCTCTAAATCATGTTGAAATACAGAAATAAACAGTTTTCCAAAACAAGCTCCAAATCATGTTGAAATACAGAAATAAACACTTTTCCAAAAACAAGCTCTAAATCATGTTGAAATACAGAAATAAACACTTTTCAAAAAAAAAGCTCTAATTCATGTTGAAATACAGAAATAAACACTTTTCCAAAAACAAGCTCTAAATCATGTTGAAATACAGAAATAAACAGTTTTCCAAAACAAGTACCAAATCATGTTGAAATGCAGAAATAAACACTTTCCAAAAACAAGCTCTAAATCATGTTTGATGCACTCTGTAAGTGAATTTTTTTCAGTGCTGTTTAATCAGGATAATAGGAACACTGTGGACAGTTTTCAGCAAGTTGCAATATTGAAATACAGAAAGAAACACTTTTCCAAAAACAAGCTCCAAATCATGTTGAAATACAGAAATAAACACTTTTACAAAAACAAGCTCCAAATCATGTTGAAATACAGAAATAAACACTTTTCCAAAAACAAGTTCCAAATCATGTTGAAATGCAGAAATAAACACTTTCCAAAAACAAGCTCCAGATCATGTTGTAATATAGAAATAAACACTTTCCAAAAACAAGCTCCAAATCAGGTTGAAATACAGAAATAAACACTTTTCCAAAAACAAGCTCTAAATCATGTTGAAATACAGAAATAAACACTTTTCCAAAAAAAAGCTCTACTTCATGTTGAAATACAGAAATAAACACTTTTCCAAAAACAAGCTCTAAATCATGTTGAAATACAGAAATAAACAGTTTTCCAAAACAAGTTCCAAATCATGTTGAAATGCAGAAATAAACACTTTCCAAAAACAAGCTCTAAATCATGTTTGATGCACTCTGTAAGTGAATTTTTTTCAGTGCTGTTTAATCAGGATAATAGGAACACTGTGGACAGTTTTCAGCAAGTTGCAATATTGAAATACAGAAAGAAACACTTTTCCAAAAACAAGCTCCAAATCATGTTGAAATACAGAAAAAAAAAACTTTTCCAAAAAGAAGCTCCAAATCATGTTGAAATACAGAAAGAAACACTTTTCCAAAAACAAGCTCCAAATCATGTTGAAATATAGAAATAAACACTTTCCAAAAACAAGCTCCAAATCAGGTTGAAATACAGAAATAAACACTTTTCCAAAAACAAGCTCTAAATCATGTTGAAATACAGAAATAAACACTTTTCCAAAAACAAGCTCTAAATCATGTTGAAATACAGAAATAAACAGTTTTCCAAAACAAGCTCCAAATCATGGTGAAATACAGAAATAAACACTTTTCCAAAAACAAGCTCTAAATCATGTTGAAATACAGAAATAAACACTTTTCCAAAAAAAAGCTCTAATTCATGTTGAAATACAGAAATAAACACTTTTCCAAAAACAAGCTCTAAATCATGTTGAAATACAGAAATAAACAGTTTTCCAAAACAAGTTCCAAATCATGTTGAAATGCAGAAATAAACACTCTCCAAAAACAAGCTCTAAATCATGTTTGATGCACTCTGTAAGTGAATTTTTTTCAGTGCTGTTTAATCAGGATAATAGGAACACTATGGACAGTTTTCAGCAAGTTGCAATATTGAAATACAGAAAGAAACACTTTTCCAAAAACAAGCTCCAAATCATGTTGAAATACAGAAAAAATTTTTTTTTCCAAAAACAAGCTCCAAATCATGTTGAAATACAGAAAGAAACACTTTTCCAAAAACAAGCTCCAAATCGTGTTGAAATACAGAAATAAACACTTTTCCAAAAACAAGCTCTAAATCATGTTGAAATACAGAAATAAACACTTTTCCAGAAAAAAGCTCTAATTCATGTTGAAATACAGAAATAAACACTTTTCCAAAAACAAGCTCTAAATCATGTTGAAATACAGAAATAAACACTTTTCCAAAAAAAAGCTCTAATTCATGTTGAAATACAGAAATAAACACTTTTCCAAAAACAAGCTCTAAATCATGTTGAAATACAGAAATAAACAGTTTTCCAAAACAAGTACCAAATCATGTTGAAATGCAGAAATAAACACTTTCCAAAAACAAGCTCTAAATCATGTTTGATGCACTCTGTAAGTGAATTTTTTTCAGTGCTGTTTAATCAGGATAATAGGAACACTGTGGACAGTTTTCAGCAAGTTGCAATATTGAAATACAGAAAGAAACACTTTTCCAAAAACAAGCTCCAAATCATGTTGAAATACAGAAATAAACACTTTTCCAAAAACAAGCTCCAAATCATGTTGAAATGCAGAAATAAACACTTTCCAAAAACAAGCTCCAGATCATGTTGTAATATAGAAATAAACACTTTCCAAAAACAAGCTCCAAATCATGTTGAAATACAGAAATAAACACTTTTCCAAAAACAAGCTCTAAATCATGTTGAAATACAGAAATAAACACTTTTCCAAAAAAAAGCTCTAATTCATGTTGAAATACAGAAATAAACACTTTTCAAAAACAAGTTCCAAATCATGTTGAAATGTGGAAATAAACACTTTCCAAAAACAAGCTCTAAATCATGTTTGATGCACTCTGTAAGTGAATTTTTTTCAATACTGTTCAATCAGGATGATAGGAACACTGTGGACAGTTTTCAGCAAGTTGCAACATTGAAATACAGAAATAAACACTTTTCCAAAAACAAGCTCTAAATCATGTTGAAATACAGAAATTAACACTTTTCCATAAACAAGCTCTAAATCATGTTTGATGCACTCTGGAAGTTAATTTTTTTTCAGTAATGTTTAATCAGGATGTTAGGAACACTGTGGACAGTTTTCAGCAAGTTGCAACATTGAAATACAGAAATAAACACTTTTCCAAAAACATGCTCTAAATCATGTTGAAAAACAGAAATAAGCACTTTTCAAAAAACAAGCTCTAAATCATGTTGAAATACAGAAATAAGCACTTTTCAAAAACAAGCTTCAAATCATGTTGAAATACAGAAATTGACACTTTTCCAAAAACAAGCTCCAAATCATGTTGAAATACAGAAATAAAAACTTTTCCATAAACAAGCTCTAAATCATGTTTGATGCACTCTGTAAGTTAATTTTTTTTCAGTACTGTTTAATCAGGATGTTAGGAACACTGTGGACAGTTTTCAGCAAGTTGCAACATTGAAATACAGAAATAAACACTTTTCCAAAAACATGCTCCAAATCATGTTGAAAAACAGAAAGCACTTTTCAAAAAACAAGCTCTAAATCATGTTGAAATACAGAAATAAGCACTTTTCAAAAACAAGCTTCAAATCATGTTGAAATACAGAAATTGACACTTTTCCAAAAACAAGCTCCAAATCATGTTGAAATACAGAAATAAAAACTTTTCCATAAACAAGCTCTAAATCATGGTTGATGCACTCTGTAAGTTAATTTTTTTTCAGTACTGTTTAATCAGGATGTTAGGAACACTGTGGACAGTTTTCAGCAAGTTGCAACATTGAAATACAGAAATAAACACTTTTCCAAAAACAAGCTCTAAATCATGTTGAAATACAGAAATAAACACTTTTCCAAAAACAAGCTCCAAATCATGTTGAAATACAGAAATTGACACTTTTCCAAAAACAAGCTCCAAATCATGTTGAAATACAGAAATTAACACTTTTCCATAAACAAGCTCTAAATCATGTTTGATGCACTCTGGAAGTTAATTTTTTTTCAGTACTGTTTAATCAGGATGTTAGGAACACTGTGGACAGTTTTCAGCAAGTTGCAACATTGAAATACAGAAATAAACACTTTTCCAAAAACATGCTCTAAATCATGTTGAAAAACAGAAATAAGCACTTTTCCAAAAACAAGCTCCAAATCATGTTGAAATACAGAAATTGACACTTTTCCAAAAACAAGCTCCAAATCATGTTGAAATGCAGAAATAAACACTTTCCAAAAACAAGCTCCAAATCATGTTGTAATAGAGAAATTAACACTTTTCCAAAAACAAGCTCCAAATCATGTTGAAATACAGAAATAAACACTTTTACAAAAACAAGCTCCAAATCATGTTGAAATACAGAAATAAACACTTTTCCAAAAACAAGCTCTAAATCATATTGAAACACAGAAATAAACACTTTTCCAAAAAACAAGCTCCAAATCATGTTGTAATACAGAAATTAACACTTTTCCAAAAACAAGCTCCAAATCATGTTGAAATACAGAAATAAACACTTTTCCAAAAACAAGCTCTAAATCATGTTGAAATACAGAAATAAACACTTTTCCAAAAACAAGCTCTAAATGATGTTTAATGCACTCTGCAAGTGAACATTTTTCAGGACTCTTTAATCAGGATGACAGGAACACTGTGGACAGTTTTCAGCAAGTTGCAACATTGTAATACAGAAATAAACACTTTTCCAAAAACAAGCTCTAAATCATGTTGAAATACAGAAATAAACACTTTTCCAAAAACAAGCTCTAAATCATGTTGAAATACAGAAATAAACAGTTTTCCAAAACAAGTACCAAATCATGTTGAAATGCAGAAATAAACACTTTCCAAAAACAAGCTCTAAATCATGTTTGATGCACTCTGTAAGTGAATTTTTTTCAGTGCTGTTTAATCAGGATAATAGGAACACTGTGGACAGTTTTCAGCAAGTTGCAATATTGAAATACAGAAAGAAACACTTTTCCAAAAACAAGCTCCAAATCATGTTGAAATACAGAAAAAAAAAACTTTTCCAAAAACAAGCTCCAAATCATGTTGAAATACAGAAAGAAACACTTTTCCAAAAACAAGCTCCAAATCATGTTGAAATACAGAAATAAACACTTTTACAAAAACAAGCTCCAAATCATGTTGAAATGCAGAAATAAACACTTTCCAAAAACAAGCTCCAGATCATGTTGTAATATAGAAATAAACACTTTCCAAAAAAAAGCTCTAATTCATGTTGAAATACAGAAATAAACACTTTTCAAAAACAAGTTCCAAATCATGTTGAAATGTGGAAATAAACACTTTCCAAAAACAAGCTCTAAATCATGTTTGATGCACTCTGTAAGTGAATTTTTTTCAATACTGTTCAATCAGGATGATAGGAACACTGTGGACAGTTTTCAGCAAGTTGCAACATTGAAATACAGAAATAAACACTTTTCCAAAAACAAGCTCTAAATCATGTTGAAATACAGAAATTAACCTGTCTAGGATCAGCGTGGCGCTAGCGGCACACCCCCCCCCCCCCCCACTGAAAAACCAGTGCCGCGAAATTCAAAAAAAATATTTTTTTTAAATATTTAACTTTCACACATTAAAGTCCAATACAGCTAATGAAAGACACAGATCTTATGAATCCAGTCAACATTTCCGATTTTTAAAATGTTTTACAGGGAAGACACAATATGTAAAGATGTACATCTATTACCTAAAAACACATTAGCATATTCCACCATCTTTTATTTGTCCACCAACACCAGTAGCCATCACCAATTCGGCTAAACTAAGATATTTATAGCCCCTAACCAACAAAAAAACTCATTAGATGACAGTCTGATAACATATTTATGGTATGGGATAGGTTTTGTTAGAAAAAAGTGCATATTTCAGGTATATGGCATAGTTTACAATTGCACCCACCATCACAAATGGACTAGAATAATTACAATGAGCAACGTGTTTACCTAACTACTAATCATCAAACATTTCGTAAAAATACACAGCATACACGAATCGAAAGACACAGATCCTGTGAATACAGACAATATTTCAGATTTTCTAAGTGTCTTACAGCGAAAACACAATAAATCGTTATATTAGCTTAGCACATAGCAATTAGCAGCCCAGCATTGATTCTAGCCAAAGTGAGCGATAAAAGTCAACATCGCCAAAAGATATTAATTTTTTCACTAACCTTCTCAGAATTCTTCCGATGACACTCCTGTAACATCACATTACAACATGCATATACAGTTTGATCGAAAATGTTTATATTTAGCCACCAAAATCATGGTTAGACAATGTGAAATGTAGACAAGCTGGTAAAGAAAACGTCCTTGCGCCACTTAGACAGTGATCTACTCTTATACATAAATACTCATAAACGTGACTAAAAAATATAGGGTGGACAGGGATTGATAGACAATTTAATTCTTAATACAATTGCGTTATTACATTTTTTAATTTATCCTTACTTTTCAATACAGTTTGCGCCAAGCGAAGCTACGTCAAAAAACATGGCGTCCTAAGCCACTAAAATGTTTCGACAGAAACACGATTTATCATAATAAAAATGTCCTACCTTGAGCTGTTCTTCCATCAGTATCTTGGGCAAAGGATCCTTTCTTGGGAGAAATCGTCTTTTGGTGGAAAGCTGTCCTCTTGCCATGTGGAAATGTCAACTACGTTCGGGATG
The DNA here is from genome assembly GCF_029448725.1 of Salvelinus fontinalis. Classification (NCBI taxonomy): domain Eukaryota; kingdom Metazoa; phylum Chordata; class Actinopteri; order Salmoniformes; family Salmonidae; genus Salvelinus; species Salvelinus fontinalis. The sequence continues at coordinate 119,967 of NW_026600267.1, forward strand.
AACTGAAAAGCGTTCCCAACTTTTCACATCGTTGCAAAAATAAATGTCCCAAAATCGCACTAAACGGATATAAATTGCTATAAAACGCTTTAAATTAACTACTTTGTGATGTTTGTAACTCCTATAACGAGTGAAAAGATGACCGGAGAAATATAACAGGCTAAACTAATGCTTGGAACAGGAGAGGGTCGGTGTCTTCCACGCGCGTTACGCAGCAAGAAAAGACTTGCTAGCTAAAGGTTTTTTTCATTTGTAGTGCCTGTGAACGAGCAATCGAGCCCGTTGGAATCGTCATCACGTAAAGGCATCCAGGGGAAGACGTAAGAAGTGTCCGTATAGTCATAGCAACGACAGTGCCCGTTTAAATGACTTCAGAAAAGTGGCCAACGTTTCTCAAATCTGACTCCATGTCAGGGAAATTGCTGTAGAATGGGCTCTGTTCCACTTAGAGACAAAATTTCAACTCCTATAGAAACTATAGACTGTTTTCTATCCAATAATAATAATAATATGCATATTGTACGATCAAGGATTTTGTGGGAAGCCGTTTAAAAAATTAGCCACATTAGCATAAATAGTCTAAACAGCGCCCCCATCCCCAACAGGTTAACACTTTTCCATAAACAAGCTCTAAATCATGTTTGATGCACTCTGGAAGTTAATTTTTTTTCAGTAATGTTTAATCAGGATGTTAGGAACACTGTGGACAGTTTTCAGCAAGTTGCAACATTGAAATACAGAAATAAACACTTTTCCAAAAACATGCTCTAAATCATGTTGAAAAACAGAAATAAGCACTTTTCAAAAAACAAGCTCTAAATCATGTTGAAATACAGAAATAAGCACTTTTCAAAAACAAGCTTCAAATCATGTTGAAATACAGAAATTGACACTTTTCCAAAAACAAGCTCCAAATCATGTTGAAATACAGAAATAAAAACTTTTCCATAAACAAGCTCTAAATCATGTTTGATGCACTCTGTAAGTTAATTTTTTTTCAGTACTGTTTAATCAGGATGTTAGGAACACTGTGGACAGTTTTCAGCAAGTTGCAACATTGAAATACAGAAATAAACACTTTTCCAAAAACATGCTCCAAATCATGTTGAAAAACAGAAAGCACTTTTCAAAAAACAAGCTCTAAATCATGTTGAAATACAGAAATAAGCACTTTTCAAAAACAAGCTTCAAATCATGTTGAAATACAGAAATTGACACTTTTCCAAAAACAAGCTCCAAATCATGTTGAAATACAGAAATAAAAACTTTTCCATAAACAAGCTCTAAATCATGGTTGATGCACTCTGTAAGTTAATTTTTTTTCAGTACTGTTTAATCAGGATGTTAGGAACACTGTGGACAGTTTTCAGCAAGTTGCAACATTGAAATACAGAAATAAACACTTTTCCAAAAACAAGCTCTAAATCATGTTGAAATACAGAAATAAACACTTTTCCAAAAACAAGCTCCAAATCATGTTGAAATACAGAAATTGACACTTTTCCAAAAACAAGCTCCAAATCATGTTGAAATACAGAAATTAACACTTTTCCATAAACAAGCTCTAAATCATGTTTGATGCACTCTGGAAGTTAATTTTTTTTCAGTACTGTTTAATCAGGATGTTAGGAACACTGTGGACAGTTTTCAGCAAGTTGCAACATTGAAATACAGAAATAAACACTTTTCCAAAAACATGCTCTAAATCATGTTGAAAAACAGAAATAAGCACTTTTCCAAAAACAAGCTCCAAATCATGTTGAAATACAGAAATTGACACTTTTCCAAAAACAAGCTCCAAATCATGTTGAAATGCAGAAATAAACACTTTCCAAAAACAAGCTCCAAATCATGTTGTAATAGAGAAATTAACACTTTTCCAAAAACAAGCTCCAAATCATGTTGAAATACAGAAATAAACACTTTTACAAAAACAAGCTCCAAATCATGTTGAAATACAGAAATAAACACTTTTCCAAAAACAAGCTCTAAATCATGTTGAAATACAGAAATAAACAGTTTTCCAAAACAAGTACCAAATCATGTTGAAATGCAGAAATAAACACTTTCCAAAAACAAGCTCTAAATCATGTTTGATGCACTCTGTAAGTGAATTTTTTTCAGTGCTGTTTAATCAGGATAATAGGAACACTGTGGACAGTTTTCAGCAAGTTGCAATATTGAAATACAGAAAGAAACACTTTTCCAAAAACAAGCTCCAAATCATGTTGAAATACAGAAAAAAAAAACTTTTCCAAAAACAAGCTCCAAATCATGTTGAAATACAGAAAGAAACACTTTTCCAAAAACAAGCTCCAAATCATGTTGAAATACAGAAATAAACACTTTTACAAAAACAAGCTCCAAATCATGTTGAAATGCAGAAATAAACACTTTCCAAAAACAAGCTCCAGATCATGTTGTAATATAGAAATAAACACTTTCCAAAAACAAGCTCCAAATCATGTTGAAATACAGAAATAAACACTTTTCCAAAAACAAGCTCTAAATCATGTTGAAATACAGAAATAAACACTTTTCCAAAAAAAAGCTCTAATTCATGTTGAAATACAGAAATAAACACTTTTCAAAAACAAGTTCCAAATCATGTTGAAATGTGGAAATAAACACTTTCCAAAAACAAGCTCTAAATCATGTTTGATGCACTCTGTAAGTGAATTTTTTTCAATACTGTTCAATCAGGATGATAGGAACACTGTGGACAGTTTTCAGCAAGTTGCAACATTGAAATACAGAAATAAACACTTTTCCAAAAACATGCTCTAAATCATGTTGAAAAACAGAAATAAGCACTTTTCAAAAAACAAGCTCTAAATCATGTTGAAATACAGAAATAAGCACTTTAAAAAACAAGCTTCAAATCATGTTGAAATACAGAAATTGACACTTTTCCAAAAACAAGCTCTAAATCATGTTGAAATACAGAAATTAACACTTTTCCATAAACAAGCTCTAAATCATGTTTGATGCACTCTGGAAGTTAATTTTTTTTCAGTACTGTTTAATCAGGATGTTAGGAACACTGTGGACAGTTTTCAGCAAGTTGCAACATTGAAATACAGAAATAAACACTTTTCCAAAAACATGCTCTAAATCATGTTGAAAAACAGAAATAAGCACTTTTCAAAAAACAAGCTCTAAATCATGTTGAAATACAGAAATAAGCACTTTTCAAAAACAAGCTTCAAATCATGTTGAAATACAGAAATTGACACTTTTCCAAAAACAAGCTCCAAATCATGTTGAAATACAGAAATAAAAACTTTTCCATAAACAAGCTCTAAATCATGTTTGATGCACTCTGTAAGTTAATTTTTTTTCAGTACTGTTTAATCAGGATGTTAGGAACACTGGGGACAGTTTTCAGCAAGTTGCAACATTGAAATACAGAAATAAACACTTTTCCAAAAACATGCTCCAAATCATGTTGAAAAACAGAAATAAGCACTTTTCAAAAAACAAGCTCTAAATCATGTTGAAATACAGAAATAAGCACTTTTCAAAAACAAGCTTCAAATCATGTTGAAATACAGAAATTGACACTTTTCCAAAAACAAGCTCCAAATCATGTTGAAATACAGAAATAAAAACTTTTCCATAAACAAGCTCTAAATCATGGTTGATGCACTCTGTAAGTTAATTTTTTTTCAGTACTGTTTAATCAGGATGTTAGGAACACTGTGGACAGTTTTCAGCAAGTTGCAACATTGAAATACAGAAATAAACACTTTTCCAAAAACAAGCTCTAAATCATGTTGAAATACAGAAATAAACACTTTTCCAAAAACAAGCTCCAAATCATGTTGAAATACAGAAATTGACACTTTTCCAAAAACAAGCTCCAAATCATGTTGAAATACAGAAATTAACACTTTTCCATAAACAAGCTCTAAATCATGTTTGATGCACTCTGGAAGTTAATTTTTTTTCAGTACTGTTTAATCAGGATGTTAGGAACACTGTGGACAGTTTTCAGCAAGTTGCAACATTGAAATACAGAAATAAACACTTTTCCAAAAACATGCTCTAAATCATGTTGAAAAACAGAAATAAGCACTTTTCCAAAAACAAGCTCCAAATCATGTTGAAATACAGAAATTGACACTTTTCCAAAAACAAGCTCCAAATCATGTTGAAATGCAGAAATAAACACTTTCCAAAAACAAGCTCCAAATCATGTTGTAATAGAGAAATTAACACTTTTCCAAAAACAAGCTCCAAATCATGTTGAAATACAGAAATAAACACTTTTACAAAAACAAGCTCCAAATCATGTTGAAATACAGAAATAAACACTTTTCCAAAAACAAGCTCTAAATCATATTGAAACACAGAAATAAACACTTTTCCAAAAAACAAGCTCCAAATCATGTTGTAATACAGAAATTAACACTTTTCCAAAAACAAGCTCCAAATCATGTTGAAATACAGAAATAAACACTTTTCCAAAAACAAGCTCTAAATCATGTTGAAATACAGAAATAAACACTTTTCCAAAAACAAGCTCTAAATGATGTTTAATGCACTCTGCAAGTGAACATTTTTCAGGACTCTTTAATCAGGATGACAGGAACACTGTGGACAGTTTTCAGCAAGTTGCAACATTGTAATACAGAAATAAACACTTTTCCAAAAACAAGCTCCAAATCATGTTGAAATACAGAAATAAACACTTTTCCAAAAACAAGCTCTAAATCATGTTGAAATACAGAAATAAACACTTTTCCAAAAACAAGCTCCAAATCATGTTGAAATACAGAAATTAACACTTTTCCATAAACAAGCTCTAAATCATGTTTGATGCACTCTGGAAGTTAATTTTTTTTCAGTACTGTTTAATCAGGATGTTAGGAACACTGTGGACAGTTTTCAGCAAGTTGCAACATTGAAATACAGAAATAAACACTTTTCCAAAAACATGCTCTAAATCATGTTGAAAAACAGAAATAAGCACTTTTCCAAAAACAAGCTCCAAATCATGTTGAAATACAGAAATTGACACTTTTCCAAAAACAAGCTCCAAATCATGTTGAAATGCAGAAATAAACACTTTCCAAAAACAAGCTCTAAATCATGTTGAAATACAGAAATAAACAGTTTTCCAAAACAAGTACCAAATCATGTTGAAATGCAGAAATAAACACTTTCCAAAAACAAGCTCTAAATCATGTTTGATGCACTCTGTAAGTGAATTTTTTTCAGTGCTGTTTAATCAGGATAATAGGAACACTGTGGACAGTTTTCAGCAAGTTGCAATATTGAAATACAGAAAGAAACACTTTTCCAAAAACAAGCTCCAAATCATGTTGAAATACAGAAAAAAAAAACTTTTCCAAAAACAAGCTCCAAATCATGTTGAAATACAGAAAGAAACACTTTTCCAAAAACAAGCTCCAAATCATGTTGAAATACAGAAATAAACACTTTTACAAAAACAAGCTCCAAATCATGTTGAAATGCAGAAATAAACACTTTCCAAAAACAAGCTCCAGATCATGTTGTAATATAGAAATAAACACTTTCCAAAAACAAGCTCCAAATCATGTTGAAATACAGAAATAAACACTTTTCCAAAAACAAGCTCTAAATCATGTTGAAATACAGAAATAAACACTTTTCCAAAAAAAAGCTCTAATTCATGTTGAAATACAGAAATAAACACTTTTCAAAAACAAGTTCCAAATCATGTTGAAATGTGGAAATAAACACTTTCCAAAAACAAGCTCTAAATCATGTTTGATGCACTCTGTAAGTGAATTTTTTTCAATACTGTTCAATCAGGATGATAGGAACACTGTGGACAGTTTTCAGCAAGTTGCAACATTGAAATACAGAAATAAACACTTTTCCAAAAACATGCTCTAAATCATGTTGAAAAACAGAAATAAGCACTTTTCAAAAAACAAGCTCTAAATCATGTTGAAATACAGAAATAAGCACTTTAAAAAACAAGCTTCAAATCATGTTGAAATACAGAAATTGACACTTTTCCAAAAACAAGCTCTAAATCATGTTGAAATACAGAAATTAACACTTTTCCATAAACAAGCTCTAAATCATGTTTGATGCACTCTGGAAGTAAATTTTTTTTCAGTACTGTTTAATCAGGATGTTAGGAACACTGTGGACAGTTTTCAGCAAGTTGCAACATTGAAATACAGAAATAAACACTTTTCCAAAAACATGCTCTAAATCATGTTGAAAAACAGAAATAAGCACTTTTCAAAAAACAAGCTCTAAATCATGTTGAAATACAGAAATAAGCACTTTTCAAAAACAAGCTTCAAATCATGTTGAAATACAGAAATTGACACTTTTCCAAAAACAAGCTCCAAATCATGTTGAAATACAGAAATAAAAACTTTTCCATAAACAAGCTCTAAATCATGTTTGATGCACTCTGTAAGTTAATTTTTTTTCAGTACTGTTTAATCAGGATGTTAGGAACACTGGGGACAGTTTTCAGCAAGTTGCAACATTGAAATACAGAAATAAACACTTTTCCAAAAACATGCTCCAAATCATGTTGAAAAACAGAAATAAGCACTTTTCAAAAAACAAGCTCTAAATCATGTTGAAATACAGAAATAAGCACTTTTCAAAAACAAGCTTCAAATCATGTTGAAATACAGAAATTGACACTTTTCCAAAAACAAGCTCCAAATCATGTTGAAATACAGAAATAAAAACTTTTCCATAAACAAGCTCTAAATCATGGTTGATGCACTCTGTAAGTAAATTTTTTTTCAGTACTGTTTAATCAGGATGTTAGGAACACTGTGGACAGTTTTCAGCAAGTTGCAACATTGAAATACAGAAATAAACACTTTTCCAAAAACAAGCTCTAAATCATGTTGAAATACAGAAATAAACACTTTTCCAAAAACAAGCTCCAAATCATGTTGAAATACAGAAATTGACACTTTTCCAAAAACAAGCTCCAAATCATGTTGAAATACAGAAATTAACACTTTTCCATAAACAAGCTCTAAATCATGTTTGATGCACTCTGGAAGTTAATTTTTTTTCAGTACTGTTTAATCAGGATGTTAGGAACACTGTGGACAGTTTTCAGCAAGTTGCAACATTGAAATACAGAAATAAACACTTTTCCAAAAACATGCTCTAAATCATGTTGAAAAACAGAAATAAGCACTTTTCCAAAAACAAGCTCCAAATCATGTTGAAATACAGAAATTGACACTTTTCCAAAAACAAGCTCCAAATCATGTTGAAATGCAGAAATAAACACTTTCCAAAAACAAGCTCCAAATCATGTTGTAATAGAGAAATTAACACTTTTCCAAAAACAAGCTCCAAATCATGTTGAAATACAGAAATAAACACTTTTACAAAAACAAGCTCCAAATCATGTTGAAATACAGAAATAAACACTTTTCCAAAAACAAGCTCTAAATCATATTGAAACACAGAAATAAACACTTTTCCAAAAAACAAGCTCCAAATCATGTTGTAATACAGAAATTAACACTTTTCCAAAAACAAGCTCCAAATCATGTTGAAATACAGAAATAAACACTTTTCCAAAAACAAGCTCTAAATCATGTTGAAATACAGAAATAAACACTTTTCCAAAAACAAGCTCTAAATCATGTTGAAATACAGAAATAAACAGTTTTCCAAAACAAGTACCAAATCATGTTGAAATGCAGAAATAAACACTTTCCAAAAACAAGCTCTAAATCATGTTTGATGCACTCTGTAAGTGAATTTTTTTCAGGACTCTTTAATCAGGATGACAGGAACACTGTGGACAGTTTTCAGCAAGTTGCAATATTGAAATACAGAAATAAACACTTTTCCAAAAACAAGCTCTAAATCATGTTGAAATACAGAAATAAACACTTTTCCAAAAACAAGCTCTAAATGATGTTTAATGCACTCTGCAAGTGAACATTTTTCAGGACTCTTTAATCAGGATGACAGGAACACTGTGGACAGTTTTCAGCAAGTTGCAACATTGTAATACAGAAATAAACACTTTTCCAAAAACAAGCTCCAAATCATGTTGAAATACAGAAATAAACACTTTTCCAAAAACAAGCTCTAAATCATGTTGAAACACAGAAATAAACACTTTTCCAAAAACAAGCACTAAATCATGTTGAAATACAGAAATAAACAGTTTTCCAAAACAAGTACCAAATCATGTTGAAATGCAGAAATAAACACTTTCCAAAAACAAGCTCTAAATCATGTTTGATGCACTCTGTAAGTGAATTTTTTTCAGTGCTGTTTAATCAGGATAATAGGAACACTGTGGACAGTTTTCAGCAAGTTGCAATATTGAAATACAGAAAGAAAAACTTTTCCAAAAACAAGCTCCAAATCATGTTGAAATACAGAAAAAAAAAACTTTTCCAAAAACAAGCTCCAAATCATGTTGAAATACAGAAAGAAACACTTTTCCAAAAACAAGCTCCAAATCATGTTGAAATACAGAAATAAACACTTTTACAAAAACAAGCTCTAAATCATGTTGAAATACAGAAATAAACACTTTTCCAAAAAAAAGCTCTAATTCATGTTGAAATACAGAAATAAACACTTTTCAAAAACAAGTTCCAAATCATGTTGAAATGTGGAAATAAACACTTTCCAAAAACAAGCTCTAAATCATGTTTGATGCACTCTGTAAGTGAATTTTTTTCAGTGCTGTTTAATCAGGATAATAGGAACACTGTGGACAGTTTTCAGCAAGTTGCAATATTGAAATACAGAAAGAAACACTTTTCCAAAAACAAGCTCCAAATCATGGTGAAATACAGAAATAAAGACTTTTACAAAAACAAGCTCCAAATCATGTTGAAATACAGAAATAAACACTTTTCCAAAAACAAGCTCCAAATCATGTTGAAATACAGAAATTAACACTTTTCCATAAACAAGCTCTAAATCATGTTTGATGCACTCTGGAAGTTAATTTTTTTTCAGTACTGTTTAATCAGGATGTTAGGAACACTGTGGACAGTTTTCAGCAAGTTGCAACATTGAAATACAGAAATAAACACTTTTCCAAAAACATGCTCTAAATCATGTTGAAAAACAGAAATAAGCACTTTTCCAAAAACAAGCTCCAAATCATGTTGAAATACAGAAATTGACACTTTTCCAAAAACAAGCTCCAAATCATGTTGAAATGCAGAAATAAACACTTTCCAAAAACAAGCTCCAAATCATGTTGTAATAGAGAAATTAACACTTTTCCAAAAACAAGCTCCAAATCATGTTGAAATACAGAAATAAACACTTTTACAAAAACAAGCTCCAAATCATGTTGAAATACAGAAATAAACACTTTTCCAAAAACAAGCTCTAAATCATATTGAAACACAGAAATAAACACTTTTCCAAAAAACAAGCTCCAAATCATGTTGTAATACAGAAATTAACACTTTTCCAAAAACAAGCTCCAAATCATGTTGAAATACAGAAATAAACACTTTTCCAAAAACAAGCTCTAAATCATGTTGAAATACAGAAATAAACACTTTTCCAAAAACAAGCTCTAAATCATGTTGAAATACAGAAATAAACAGTTTTCCAAAACAAGTACCAAATCATGTTGAAATGCAGAAATAAACACTTTCCAAAAACAAGCTCTAAATCATGTTTGATGCACTCTGTAAGTGAATTTTTTTCAATACTGTTCAATCAGGATGATAGGAACACTGTGGACAGTTTTCAGCAAGTTGCAATATTGAAATGCAGAAATAAACACTTTCCAAAAACAAGCTCTAAATCATGTTGAATCGAATGAACAGTCTGTTCAAAAACAAGTTCGCAATTCATTTGAAATACAGAAAGAAACACTTTTCCAAAAACAAGCTCAAATCATGTTGAAATACAGAAATAAACAGTTTTCAAAACAAGTTCCAAATCATGTTGAAATACAGAAATAAACACTTTTCCAAAAACAAGCTCCAAATCATGTTGAAATGCAGAAATAAACACTTTCCAAAAACAAGCTCCAGATCATGTTGTAATATAGAAATAAACACTTTCCAAAAACAAGCTCCAAATCAGGTTGAAATACAGAAATAAACACTTTTCCAAAAACAAGCTCTAAATCATGTTGAAATACAGAAATAAACACTTTTCCAAAAAAAAGCTCTACTTCATGTTGAAATACAGAAATAAACACTTTTCCAAAAACAAGCTCTAAATCATGTTGAAATACAGAAATAAACAGTTTTCCAAAACAAGTTCCAAATCATGTTGAAATGCAGAAATAAACACTTTCCAAAAACAAGCTCTAAATCATGTTTGATGCACTCTGTAAGTGAATTTTTTTCAGTGCTGTTTAATCAGGATAATAGGAACACTGTGGACAGTTTTCAGCAAGTTGCAATATTGAAATACAGAAAGAAACACTTTTCCAAAAACAAGCTCCAAATCATGTTGAAATACAGAAAAAAAAAACTTTTCCAAAAAGAAGCTCCAAATCATGTTGAAATACAGAAAGAAACACTTTTCCAAAAACAAGCTCCAAATCATGTTGAAATATAGAAATAAACACTTTCCAAAAACAAGCTCCAAATCAGGTTGAAATACAGAAATAAACACTTTTCCAAAAACAAGCTCTAAATCATGTTGAAATACAGAAATAAACACTTTTCCAAAAAAAAGCTCTACTTCATGTTGAAATACAGAAATAAACACTTTTCCAAAAACAAGCTCTAAATCATGTTGAAATACAGAAATAAACAGTTTTCCAAAACAAGTTCCAAATCATGTTGAAATGCAGAAATAAACACTTTCCAAAAACAAGCTCTAAATCATGTTTGATGCACTCTGTAAGTGAATTTTTTTCAGTGCTGTTTAATCAGGATAATAGGAACACTGTGGACAGTTTTCAGCAAGTTGCAATATTGAAATACAGAAAGAAACACTTTTCCAAAAACAAGCTCCAAATCATGTTGAAATACAGAAAAAAAAAACTTTTCCAAAAACAAGCTCCAAATCATGTTGAAATAGAGAAAGAAACACTTTTCCAAAAACAAGCTCCAAATCATGTTGAAATACAGAAATAAACACTTTTCCAAAAACAAGCTCTAAATCATGTTGAAATACAGAAATAAACACTTTTCCAAAAAAAAGCTCTAATTCATGTTGAAATACAGAAATAAACACTTTTCCAAAAACAAGCTCTAAATCATGTTGAAATACAGAAATAAACAGTTTTCCAAAACAAGCTCCAAATCATGGTGAAATACAGAAATAAACACTTTTCCAAAAACAAGCTCTAAATCATGTTGAAATACAGAAATAAACACTTTTCCAAAAAAAAGCTCTAATTCATGTTGAAATACAGAAATAAACACTTTTCCAAAAACAAGCTCTAAATCATGTTGAAATACAGAAATAAACAGTTTTCCAAAACAAGTTCCAAATCATGTTGAAATGCAGAAATAAACACTCTCCAAAAACAAGCTCTAAATCATGTTTGATGCACTCTGTAAGTGAATTTTTTTCAGTGCTGTTTAATCAGGATAATAGGAACACTATGGACAGTTTTCAGCAAGTTGCAATATTGAAATACAGAAAGAAACACTTTTCCAAAAACAAGCTCCAAATCATGTTGAAATACAGAAAAAAATTTTTTTTCCAAAAACAAGCTCCAAATCATGTTGAAATACAGAAAGAAACACTTTTCCAAAAACAAGCTCCAAATCGTGTTGAAATACAGAAATAAACACTTTTCCAAAAACAAGCTCTAAATCATGTTGAAATACAGAAATAAACACTTTTCCAGAAAAAAGCTCTAATTCATGTTGAAATACAGAAATAAACACTTTTCCAAAAACAAGCTCTAAATCATGTTGAAATACAGAAATAAACACTTTTCCAAAAAAAAGCTCTAATTCATGTTGAAATACAGAAATAAACACTTTTCCAAAAACAAGCTCTAAATCATGTTGAAATACAGAAATAAACAGTTTTCCAAAACAAGTACCAAATCATGTTGAAATGCAGAAATAAACACTTTCCAAAAACAAGCTCTAAATCATGTTTGATGCACTCTGTAAGTGAATTTTTTTCAGTGCTGTTTAATCAGGATAATAGGAACACTGTGGACAGTTTTCAGCAAGTTGCAATATTGAAATACAGAAAGAAACACTTTTCCAAAAACAAGCTCCAAATCATGTTGAAATACAGAAATAAACACTTTTCCAAAAACAAGCTCCAAATCATGTTGAAATGCAGAAATAAACACTTTCCAAAAACAAGCTCCAGATCATGTTGTAATATAGAAATAAACACTTTCCAAAAACAAGCTCCAAATCATGTTGAAATACAGAAATAAACACTTTTCCAAAAACAAGCTCTAAATCATGTTGAAATACAGAAATAAACACTTTTCCAAAAAAAAGCTCTAATTCATGTTGAAATACAGAAATAAACACTTTTCAAAAACAAGTTCCAAATCATGTTGAAATGTGGAAATAAACACTTTCCAAAAACAAGCTCTAAATCATGTTTAATGCACTCTGTAAGTGAATTTTTTTCAATACTGTTCAATCAGGATGATAGGAACACTGTGGACAGTTTTCAGCAAGTTGCAACATTGAAATACAGAAATAAACACTTTTCCAAAAACAAGCTCTAAATCATGTTGAAATACAGAAATTAACACTTTTCCATAAACAAGCTCTAAATCATGTTTGATGCACTCTGGAAGTTAATTTTTTTTCAGTAATGTTTAATCAGGATGTTAGGAACACTGTGGACAGTTTTCAGCAAGTTGCAACATTGAAATACAGAAATAAACACTTTTCCAAAAACATGCTCTAAATCATGTTGAAAAACAGAAATAAGCACTTTTCAAAAAACAAGCTCTAAATCATGTTGAAATACAGAAATAAGCACTTTTCAAAAACAAGCTTCAAATCATGTTGAAATACAGAAATTGACACTTTTCCAAAAACAAGCTCCAAATCATGTTGAAATACAGAAATAAAAACTTTTCCATAAACAAGCTCTAAATCATGTTTGATGCACTCTGTAAGTTAATTTTTTTTCAGTACTGTTTAATCAGGATGTTAGGAACACTGTGGACAGTTTTCAGCAAGTTGCAACATTGAAATACAGAAATAAACACTTTTCCAAAAACATGCTCCAAATCATGTTGAAAAACAGAAAGCACTTTTCAAAAAACAAGCTCTAAATCATGTTGAAATACAGAAATAAGCACTTTTCAAAAACAAGCTTCAAATCATGTTGAAATACAGAAATTGACACTTTTCCAAAAACAAGCTCCAAATCATGTTGAAATACAGAAATAAAAACTTTTCCATAAACAAGCTCTAAATCATGGTTGATGCACTCTGTAAGTTAATTTTTTTTCAGTACTGTTTAATCAGGATGTTAGGAACACTGTGGACAGTTTTCAGCAAGTTGCAACATTGAAATACAGAAATAAACACTTTTCCAAAAACAAGCTCTAAATCATGTTGAAATACAGAAATAAACACTTTTCCAAAAACAAGCTCCAAATCATGTTGAAATACAGAAATTGACACTTTTCCAAAAACAAGCTCCAAATCATGTTGAAATACAGAAATTAACACTTTTCCATAAACAAGCTCTAAATCATGTTTGATGCACTCTGGAAGTTAATTTTTTTTCAGTACTGTTTAATCAGGATGTTAGGAACACTGTGGACAGTTTTCAGCAAGTTGCAACATTGAAATACAGAAATAAACACTTTTCCAAAAACATGCTCTAAATCATGTTGAAAAACAGAAATAAGCACTTTTCCAAAAACAAGCTCCAAATCATGTTGAAATACAGAAATTGACACTTTTCCAAAAACAAGCTCCAAATCATGTTGAAATGCAGAAATAAACACTTTCCAAAAACAAGCTCCAAATCATGTTGTAATAGAGAAATTAACACTTTTCCAAAAACAAGCTCCAAATCATGTTGAAATACAGAAATAAACACTTTTACAAAAACAAGCTCCAAATCATGTTGAAATACAGAAATAAACACTTTTCCAAAAACAAGCTCTAAATCATATTGAAACACAGAAATAAACACTTTTCCAAAAAACAAGCTCCAAATCATGTTGTAATACAGAAATTAACACTTTTCCAAAAACAAGCTCCAAATCATGTTGAAATACAGAAATAAACACTTTTCCAAAAACAAGCTCTAAATCATGTTGAAATACAGAAATAAACACTTTTCCAAAAACAAGCTCTAAATCATGTTGAAATACAGAAATAAACAGTTTTCCAAAACAAGTACCAAATCATGTTGAAATGCAGAAATAAACACTTTCCAAAAACAAGCTCTAAATCATGTTTGATGCACTCTGTAAGTGAATTTTTTTCAGGACTCTTTAATCAGGATGACAGGAACACTGTGGACAGTTTTCAGCAAGTTGCAATATTGAAATACAGAAATAAACACTTTTCCAAAAACAAGCTCTAAATCATGTTGAAATACAGAAATAAACACTTTTCCAAAAACAAGCTCTAAATGATGTTTAATGCACTCTGCAAGTGAACATTTTTCAGGACTCTTTAATCAGGATGACAGGAACACTGTGGACAGTTTTCAGCAAGTTGCAACATTGTAATACAGAAATAAACACTTTTCCAAAAACAAGCTCCAAATCATGTTGAAATACAGAAATAAACACTTTTCCAAAAACAAGCTCTAAATCATGTTGAAACACAGAAATAAACACTTTTCCAAAAACAAGCACTAAATCATGTTGAAATACAGAAATAAACAGTTTTCCAAAACAAGTACCAAATCATGTTGAAATGCAGAAATAAACACTTTCCAAAAACAAGCTCTAAATCATGTTTGATGCACTCTGTAAGTGAATTTTTTTCAGTGCTGTTTAATCAGGATAATAGGAACACTGTGGACAGTTTTCAGCAAGTTGCAATATTGAAATACAGAAAGAAAAACTTTTCCAAAAACAAGCTCCAAATCATGTTGAAATACAGAAAAAAAAAACTTTTCCAAAAACAAGCTCCAAATCATGTTGAAATACAGAAAGAAACACTTTTCCAAAAACAAGCTCCAAATCATGTTGAAATACAGAAATAAACACTTTTACAAAAACAAGCTCTAAATCATGTTGAAATACAGAAATAAACACTTTTCCAAAAAAAAGCTCTAATTCATGTTGAAATACAGAAATAAACACTTTTCAAAAACAAGTTCCAAATCATGTTGAAATGTGGAAATAAACACTTTCCAAAAACAAGCTCTAAATCATGTTTGATGCACTCTGTAAGTGAATTTTTTTCAGTGCTGTTTAATCAGGATAATAGGAACACTGTGGACAGTTTTCAGCAAGTTGCAATATTGAAATACAGAAAGAAACACTTTTCCAAAAACAAGCTCCAAATCATGGTGAAATACAGAAATAAAGACTTTTACAAAAACAAGCTCCAAATCATGTTGAAATACAGAAATAAACACTTTTCCAAAAACAAGCTCCAAATCATGTTGAAATACAGAAATTAACACTTTTCCATAAACAAGCTCTAAATCATGTTTGATGCACTCTGGAAGTTAATTTTTTTTCAGTACTGTTTAATCAGGATGTTAGGAACACTGTGGACAGTTTTCAGCAAGTTGCAACATTGAAATACAGAAATAAACACTTTTCCAAAAACATGCTCTAAATCATGTTGAAAAACAGAAATAAGCACTTTTCCAAAAACAAGCTCCAAATCATGTTGAAATACAGAAATTGACACTTTTCCAAAAACAAGCTCCAAATCATGTTGAAATGCAGAAATAAACACTTTCCAAAAACAAGCTCCAAATCATGTTGTAATAGAGAAATTAACACTTTTCCAAAAACAAGCTCCAAATCATGTTGAAATACAGAAATAAACACTTTTACAAAAACAAGCTCCAAATCATGTTGAAATACAGAAATAAACACTTTTCCAAAAACAAGCTCTAAATCATATTGAAACACAGAAATAAACACTTTTCCAAAAAACAAGCTCCAAATCATGTTGTAATACAGAAATTAACACTTTTCCAAAAACAAGCTCCAAATCATGTTGAAATACAGAAATAAACACTTTTCCAAAAACAAGCTCTAAATCATGTTGAAATACAGAAATAAACACTTTTCCAAAAACAAGCTCTAAATCATGTTGAAATACAGAAATAAACAGTTTTCCAAAACAAGTACCAAATCATGTTGAAATGCAGAAATAAACACTTTCCAAAAACAAGCTCTAAATCATGTTTGATGCACTCTGTAAGTGAATTTTTTTCAATACTGTTCAATCAGGATGATAGGAACACTGTGGACAGTTTTCAGCAAGTTGCAATATTGAAATGCAGAAATAAACACTTTCCAAAAACAAGCTCTAAATCATGTTTGATGCACTCTGTAAGTGAATTTTTTTCAGTGCTGTTTAATCAGGATAATAGGAACACTGTGGACAGTTTTCAGCAAGTTGCAATATTGAAATACAGAAAGAAACACTTTTCCAAAAACAAGCTCCAAATCATGTTGAAATGCAGAAATAAACACTTTCCAAAAACAAGCTCCAGATCATGTTGTAATATAGAAATAAACACTTTCCAAAAACAAGCTCCAAATCAGGTTGAAATACAGAAATAAACACTTTTCCAAAAACAAGCTCTAAATCATGTTGAAATACAGAAATAAACACTTTTCCAAAAAAAAGCTCTACTTCATGTTGAAATACAGAAATAAACACTTTTCCAAAAACAAGCTCTAAATCATGTTGAAATACAGAAATAAACAGTTTTCCAAAACAAGTTCCAAATCATGTTGAAATGCAGAAATAAACACTTTCCAAAAACAAGCTCTAAATCATGTTTGATGCACTCTGTAAGTGAATTTTTTTCAGTGCTGTTTAATCAGGATAATAGGAACACTGTGGACAGTTTTCAGCAAGTTGCAATATTGAAATACAGAAAGAAACACTTTTCCAAAAACAAGCTCCAAATCATGTTGAAATACAGAAAAAAAAAACTTTTCCAAAAAGAAGCTCCAAATCATGTTGAAATACAGAAAGAAACACTTTTCCAAAAACAAGCTCCAAATCATGTTGAAATATAGAAATAAACACTTTCCAAAAACAAGCTCCAAATCAGGTTGAAATACAGAAATAAACACTTTTCCAAAAACAAGCTCTAAATCATGTTGAAATACAGAAATAAACACTTTTCCAAAAAAAAGCTCTACTTCATGTTGAAATACAGAAATAAACACTTTTCCAAAAACAAGCTCTAAATCATGTTGAAATACAGAAATAAACAGTTTTCCAAAACAAGTTCCAAATCATGTTGAAATGCAGAAATAAACACTTTCCAAAAACAAGCTCTAAATCATGTTTGATGCACTCTGTAAGTGAATTTTTTTCAGTGCTGTTTAATCAGGATAATAGGAACACTGTGGACAGTTTTCAGCAAGTTGCAATATTGAAATACAGAAAGAAACACTTTTCCAAAAACAAGCTCCAAATCATGTTGAAATACAGAAAAAAAAAACTTTTCCAAAAACAAGCTCCAAATCATGTTGAAATAGAGAAAGAAACACTTTTCCAAAAACAAGCTCCAAATCATGTTGAAATACAGAAATAAACACTTTTCCAAAAACAAGCTCTAAATCATGTTGAAATACAGAAATAAACACTTTTCCAAAAAAAAGCTCTAATTCATGTTGAAATACAGAAATAAACACTTTTCCAAAAACAAGCTCTAAATCATGTTGAAATACAGAAATAAACAGTTTTCCAAAACAAGCTCCAAATCATGGTGAAATACAGAAATAAACACTTTTCCAAAAACAAGCTCTAAATCATGTTGAAATACAGAAATAAACACTTTTCCAAAAAAAAGCTCTAATTCATGTTGAAATACAGAAATAAACACTTTTCCAAAAACAAGCTCTAAATCATGTTGAAATACAGAAATAAACAGTTTTCCAAAACAAGTTCCAAATCATGTTGAAATGCAGAAATAAACACTCTCCAAAAACAAGCTCTAAATCATGTTTGATGCACTCTGTAAGTGAATTTTTTTCAGTGCTGTTTAATCAGGATAATAGGAACACTATGGACAGTTTTCAGCAAGTTGCAATATTGAAATACAGAAAGAAACACTTTTCCAAAAACAAGCTCCAAATCATGTTGAAATACAGAAAAAAATTTTTTTTCCAAAAACAAGCTCCAAATCATGTTGAAATACAGAAAGAAACACTTTTCCAAAAACAAGCTCCAAATCGTGTTGAAATACAGAAATAAACACTTTTCCAAAAACAAGCTCTAAATCATGTTGAAATACAGAAATAAACACTTTTCCAGAAAAAAGCTCTAATTCATGTTGAAATACAGAAATAAACACTTTTCCAAAAACAAGCTCTAAATCATGTTGAAATACAGAAATAAACACTTTTCCAAAAAAAAGCTCTAATTCATGTTGAAATACAGAAATAAACACTTTTCCAAAAACAAGCTCTAAATCATGTTGAAATACAGAAATAAACAGTTTTCCAAAACAAGTACCAAATCATGTTGAAATGCAGAAATAAACACTTTCCAAAAACAAGCTCTAAATCATGTTTGATGCACTCTGTAAGTGAATTTTTTTCAGTGCTGTTTAATCAGGATAATAGGAACACTGTGGACAGTTTTCAGCAAGTTGCAATATTGAAATACAGAAAGAAACACTTTTCCAAAAACAAGCTCCAAATCATGTTGAAATACAGAAATAAACACTTTTCCAAAAACAAGCTCCAAATCATGTTGAAATGCAGAAATAAACACTTTCCAAAAACAAGCTCCAGATCATGTTGTAATATAGAAATAAACACTTTCCAAAAACAAGCTCCAAATCATGTTGAAATACAGAAATAAACACTTTTCCAAAAACAAGCTCTAAATCATGTTGAAATACAGAAATAAACACTTTTCCAAAAAAAAGCTCTAATTCATGTTGAAATACAGAAATAAACACTTTTCAAAAACAAGTTCCAAATCATGTTGAAATGTGGAAATAAACACTTTCCAAAAACAAGCTCTAAATCATGTTTGATGCACTCTGTAAGTGAATTTTTTTCAATACTGTTCAATCAGGATGATAGGAACACTGTGGACAGTTTTCAGCAAGTTGCAACATTGAAATACAGAAATAAACACTTTTCCAAAAACAAGCTCTAAATCATGTTGAAATACAGAAATTAACACTTTTCCATAAACAAGCTCTAAATCATGTTTGATGCACTCTGGAAGTTAATTTTTTTTCAGTAATGTTTAATCAGGATGTTAGGAACACTGTGGACAGTTTTCAGCAAGTTGCAACATTGAAATACAGAAATAAACACTTTTCCAAAAACATGCTCTAAATCATGTTGAAAAACAGAAATAAGCACTTTTCAAAAAACAAGCTCTAAATCATGTTGAAATACAGAAATAAGCACTTTTCAAAAACAAGCTTCAAATCATGTTGAAATACAGAAATTGACACTTTTCCAAAAACAAGCTCCAAATCATGTTGAAATACAGAAATAAAAACTTTTCCATAAACAAGCTCTAAATCATGTTTGATGCACTCTGTAAGTTAATTTTTTTTCAGTACTGTTTAATCAGGATGTTAGGAACACTGTGGACAGTTTTCAGCAAGTTGCAACATTGAAATACAGAAATAAACACTTTTCCAAAAACATGCTCCAAATCATGTTGAAAAACAGAAAGCACTTTTCAAAAAACAAGCTCTAAATCATGTTGAAATACAGAAATAAGCACTTTTCAAAAACAAGCTTCAAATCATGTTGAAATACAGAAATTGACACTTTTCCAAAAACAAGCTCCAAATCATGTTGAAATACAGAAATAAAAACTTTTCCATAAACAAGCTCTAAATCATGGTTGATGCACTCTGTAAGTTAATTTTTTTTCAGTACTGTTTAATCAGGATGTTAGGAACACTGTGGACAGTTTTCAGCAAGTTGCAACATTGAAATACAGAAATAAACACTTTTCCAAAAACAAGCTCTAAATCATGTTGAAATACAGAAATAAACACTTTTCCAAAAACAAGCTCCAAATCATGTTGAAATACAGAAATTGACACTTTTCCAAAAACAAGCTCCAAATCATGTTGAAATACAGAAATTAACACTTTTCCATAAACAAGCTCTAAATCATGTTTGATGCACTCTGGAAGTTAATTTTTTTTCAGTACTGTTTAATCAGGATGTTAGGAACACTGTGGACAGTTTTCAGCAAGTTGCAACATTGAAATACAGAAATAAACACTTTTCCAAAAACATGCTCTAAATCATGTTGAAAAACAGAAATAAGCACTTTTCCAAAAACAAGCTCCAAATCATGTTGAAATACAGAAATTGACACTTTTCCAAAAACAAGCTCCAAATCATGTTGAAATGCAGAAATAAACACTTTCCAAAAACAAGCTCCAAATCATGTTGTAATAGAGAAATTAACACTTTTCCAAAAACAAGCTCCAAATCATGTTGAAATACAGAAATAAACACTTTTACAAAAACAAGCTCCAAATCATGTTGAAATACAGAAATAAACACTTTTCCAAAAACAAGCTCTAAATCATATTGAAACACAGAAATAAACACTTTTCCAAAAAACAAGCTCCAAATCATGTTGTAATACAGAAATTAACACTTTTCCAAAAACAAGCTCCAAATCATGTTGAAATACAGAAATAAACACTTTTCCAAAAACAAGCTCTAAATCATGTTGAAATACAGAAATAAACACTTTTCCAAAAACAAGCTCTAAATGATGTTTAATGCACTCTGCAAGTGAACATTTTTCAGGACTCTTTAATCAGGATGACAGGAACACTGTGGACAGTTTTCAGCAAGTTGCAACATTGTAATACAGAAATAAACACTTTTCCAAAAACAAGCTCCAAATCATGTTGAAATACAGAAATAAACACTTTTCCAAAAACAAGCTCTAAATCATGTTGAAATACAGAAATAAACACTTTTCCAAAAACAAGCTCTAAATCATGTTGAAATACAGAAATAAACAGTTTTCCAAAACAAGTACCAAATCATGTTGAAATGCAGAAATAAACACTTTCCAAAAACAAGCTCTAAATCATGTTTGATGCACTCTGTAAGTGAATTTTTTTCAGTGCTGTTTAATCAGGATAATAGGAACACTGTGGACAGTTTTCAGCAAGTTGCAATATTGAAATACAGAAAGAAACACTTTTCCAAAAACAAGCTCCAAATCATGTTGAAATACAGAAAAAAAAAACTTTTCCAAAAACAAGCTCCAAATCATGTTGAAATACAGAAAGAAACACTTTTCCAAAAACAAGCTCCAAATCATGTTGAAATACAGAAATAAACACTTTTACAAAAACAAGCTCCAAATCATGTTGAAATGCAGAAATAAACACTTTCCAAAAACAAGCTCCAGATCATGTTGTAATATAGAAATAAACACTTTCCAAAAAAAAGCTCTAATTCATGTTGAAATACAGAAATAAACACTTTTCAAAAACAAGTTCCAAATCATGTTGAAATGTGGAAATAAACACTTTCCAAAAACAAGCTCTAAATCATGTTTGATGCACTCTGTAAGTGAATTTTTTTCAATACTGTTCAATCAGGATGATAGGAACACTGTGGACAGTTTTCAGCAAGTTGCAACATTGAAATACAGAAATAAACACTTTTCCAAAAACAAGCTCTAAATCATGTTGAAATACAGAAATTAACACTTTTCCATAAACAAGCTCTAAATCATGTTTGATGCACTCTGGAAGTTAATTTTTTTTCAGTAATGTTTAATCAGGATGTTAGGAACACTGTGGACAGTTTTCAGCAAGTTGCAACATTGAAATACAGAAATAAACACTTTTCCAAAAACATGCTCTAAATCATGTTGAAAAACAGAAATAAGCACTTTTCAAAAAACAAGCTCTAAATCATGTTGAAATACAGAAATAAGCACTTTTCAAAAACAAGCTTCAAATCATGTTGAAATACAGAAATTGACACTTTTCCAAAAACAAGCTCCAAATCATGTTGAAATACAGAAATAAAAACTTTTCCATAAACAAGCTCTAAATCATGTTTGATGCACTCTGTAAGTTAATTTTTTTTCAGTACTGTTTAATCAGGATGTTAGGAACACTGTGGACAGTTTTCAGCAAGTTGCAACATTGAAATACAGAAATAAACACTTTTCCAAAAACATGCTCCAAATCATGTTGAAAAACAGAAAGCACTTTTCAAAAAACAAGCTCTAAATCATGTTGAAATACAGAAATAAGCACTTTTCAAAAACAAGCTTCAAATCATGTTGAAATACAGAAATTGACACTTTTCCAAAAACAAGCTCCAAATCATGTTGAAATACAGAAATAAAAACTTTTCCATAAACAAGCTCTAAATCATGGTTGATGCACTCTGTAAGTTAATTTTTTTTCAGTACTGTTTAATCAGGATGTTAGGAACACTGTGGACAGTTTTCAGCAAGTTGCAACATTGAAATACAGAAATAAACACTTTTCCAAAAACAAGCTCTAAATCATGTTGAAATACAGAAATAAACACTTTTCCAAAAACAAGCTCCAAATCATGTTGAAATACAGAAATTGACACTTTTCCAAAAACAAGCTCCAAATCATGTTGAAATACAGAAATTAACACTTTTCCATAAACAAGCTCTAAATCATGTTTGATGCACTCTGGAAGTTAATTTTTTTTCAGTACTGTTTAATCAGGATGTTAGGAACACTGTGGACAGTTTTCAGCAAGTTGCAACATTGAAATACAGAAATAAACACTTTTCCAAAAACATGCTCTAAATCATGTTGAAAAACAGAAATAAGCACTTTTCCAAAAACAAGCTCCAAATCATGTTGAAATACAGAAATTGACACTTTTCCAAAAACAAGCTCCAAATCATGTTGAAATGCAGAAATAAACACTTTCCAAAAACAAGCTCCAAATCATGTTGTAATAGAGAAATTAACACTTTTCCAAAAACAAGCTCCAAATCATGTTGAAATACAGAAATAAACACTTTTACAAAAACAAGCTCCAAATCATGTTGAAATACAGAAATAAACACTTTTCCAAAAACAAGCTCTAAATCATGTTGAAATACAGAAATAAACAGTTTTCCAAAACAAGTACCAAATCATGTTGAAATGCAGAAATAAACACTTTCCAAAAACAAGCTCTAAATCATGTTTGATGCACTCTGTAAGTGAATTTTTTTCAGTGCTGTTTAATCAGGATAATAGGAACACTGTGGACAGTTTTCAGCAAGTTGCAATATTGAAATACAGAAAGAAACACTTTTCCAAAAACAAGCTCCAAATCATGTTGAAATACAGAAAAAAAAAACTTTTCCAAAAACAAGCTCCAAATCATGTTGAAATACAGAAAGAAACACTTTTCCAAAAACAAGCTCCAAATCATGTTGAAATACAGAAATAAACACTTTTACAAAAACAAGCTCCAAATCATGTTGAAATGCAGAAATAAACACTTTCCAAAAACAAGCTCCAGATCATGTTGTAATATAGAAATAAACACTTTCCAAAAACAAGCTCCAAATCATGTTGAAATACAGAAATAAACACTTTTCCAAAAACAAGCTCTAAATCATGTTGAAATACAGAAATAAACACTTTTCCAAAAAAAAGCTCTAATTCATGTTGAAATACAGAAATAAACACTTTTCAAAAACAAGTTCCAAATCATGTTGAAATGTGGAAATAAACACTTTCCAAAAACAAGCTCTAAATCATGTTTGATGCACTCTGTAAGTGAATTTTTTTCAATACTGTTCAATCAGGATGATAGGAACACTGTGGACAGTTTTCAGCAAGTTGCAACATTGAAATACAGAAATAAACACTTTTCCAAAAACATGCTCTAAATCATGTTGAAAAACAGAAATAAGCACTTTTCAAAAAACAAGCTCTAAATCATGTTGAAATACAGAAATAAGCACTTTAAAAAACAAGCTTCAAATCATGTTGAAATACAGAAATTGACACTTTTCCAAAAACAAGCTCTAAATCATGTTGAAATACAGAAATTAACACTTTTCCATAAACAAGCTCTAAATCATGTTTGATGCACTCTGGAAGTTAATTTTTTTTCAGTACTGTTTAATCAGGATGTTAGGAACACTGTGGACAGTTTTCAGCAAGTTGCAACATTGAAATACAGAAATAAACACTTTTCCAAAAACATGCTCTAAATCATGTTGAAAAACAGAAATAAGCACTTTTCAAAAAACAAGCTCTAAATCATGTTGAAATACAGAAATAAGCACTTTTCAAAAACAAGCTTCAAATCATGTTGAAATACAGAAATTGACACTTTTCCAAAAACAAGCTCCAAATCATGTTGAAATACAGAAATAAAAACTTTTCCATAAACAAGCTCTAAATCATGTTTGATGCACTCTGTAAGTTAATTTTTTTTCAGTACTGTTTAATCAGGATGTTAGGAACACTGGGGACAGTTTTCAGCAAGTTGCAACATTGAAATACAGAAATAAACACTTTTCCAAAAACATGCTCCAAATCATGTTGAAAAACAGAAATAAGCACTTTTCAAAAAACAAGCTCTAAATCATGTTGAAATACAGAAATAAGCACTTTTCAAAAACAAGCTTCAAATCATGTTGAAATACAGAAATTGACACTTTTCCAAAAACAAGCTCCAAATCATGTTGAAATACAGAAATAAAAACTTTTCCATAAACAAGCTCTAAATCATGGTTGATGCACTCTGTAAGTTAATTTTTTTTCAGTACTGTTTAATCAGGATGTTAGGAACACTGTGGACAGTTTTCAGCAAGTTGCAACATTGAAATACAGAAATAAACACTTTTCCAAAAACAAGCTCTAAATCATGTTGAAATACAGAAATAAACACTTTTCCAAAAACAAGCTCCAAATCATGTTGAAATACAGAAATTGACACTTTTCCAAAAACAAGCTCCAAATCATGTTGAAATACAGAAATTAACACTTTTCCATAAACAAGCTCTAAATCATGTTTGATGCACTCTGGAAGTTAATTTTTTTTCAGTACTGTTTAATCAGGATGTTAGGAACACTGTGGACAGTTTTCAGCAAGTTGCAACATTGAAATACAGAAATAAACACTTTTCCAAAAACATGCTCTAAATCATGTTGAAAAACAGAAATAAGCACTTTTCCAAAAACAAGCTCCAAATCATGTTGAAATACAGAAATTGACACTTTTCCAAAAACAAGCTCCAAATCATGTTGAAATGCAGAAATAAACACTTTCCAAAAACAAGCTCCAAATCATGTTGTAATAGAGAAATTAACACTTTTCCAAAAACAAGCTCCAAATCATGTTGAAATACAGAAATAAACACTTTTACAAAAACAAGCTCCAAATCATGTTGAAATACAGAAATAAACACTTTTCCAAAAACAAGCTCTAAATCATATTGAAACACAGAAATAAACACTTTTCCAAAAAACAAGCTCCAAATCATGTTGTAATACAGAAATTAACACTTTTCCAAAAACAAGCTCCAAATCATGTTGAAATACAGAAATAAACACTTTTCCAAAAACAAGCTCTAAATCATGTTGAAATACAGAAATAAACACTTTTCCAAAAACAAGCTCTAAATGATGTTTAATGCACTCTGCAAGTGAACATTTTTCAGGACTCTTTAATCAGGATGACAGGAACACTGTGGACAGTTTTCAGCAAGTTGCAACATTGTAATACAGAAATAAACACTTTTCCAAAAACAAGCTCCAAATCATGTTGAAATACAGAAATAAACACTTTTCCAAAAACAAGCTCTAAATCATGTTGAAATACAGAAATAAACACTTTTCCAAAAACAAGCTCCAAATCATGTTGAAATACAGAAATTAACACTTTTCCATAAACAAGCTCTAAATCATGTTTGATGCACTCTGGAAGTTAATTTTTTTTCAGTACTGTTTAATCAGGATGTTAGGAACACTGTGGACAGTTTTCAGCAAGTTGCAACATTGAAATACAGAAATAAACACTTTTCCAAAAACATGCTCTAAATCATGTTGAAAAACAGAAATAAGCACTTTTCCAAAAACAAGCTCCAAATCATGTTGAAATACAGAAATTGACACTTTTCCAAAAACAAGCTCCAAATCATGTTGAAATGCAGAAATAAACACTTTCCAAAAACAAGCTCTAAATCATGTTGAAATACAGAAATAAACAGTTTTCCAAAACAAGTACCAAATCATGTTGAAATGCAGAAATAAACACTTTCCAAAAACAAGCTCTAAATCATGTTTGATGCACTCTGTAAGTGAATTTTTTTCAGTGCTGTTTAATCAGGATAATAGGAACACTGTGGACAGTTTTCAGCAAGTTGCAATATTGAAATACAGAAAGAAACACTTTTCCAAAAACAAGCTCCAAATCATGTTGAAATACAGAAAAAAAAAACTTTTCCAAAAACAAGCTCCAAATCATGTTGAAATACAGAAAGAAACACTTTTCCAAAAACAAGCTCCAAATCATGTTGAAATACAGAAATAAACACTTTTACAAAAACAAGCTCCAAATCATGTTGAAATGCAGAAATAAACACTTTCCAAAAACAAGCTCCAGATCATGTTGTAATATAGAAATAAACACTTTCCAAAAACAAGCTCCAAATCATGTTGAAATACAGAAATAAACACTTTTCCAAAAACAAGCTCTAAATCATGTTGAAATACAGAAATAAACACTTTTCCAAAAAAAAGCTCTAATTCATGTTGAAATACAGAAATAAACACTTTTCAAAAACAAGTTCCAAATCATGTTGAAATGTGGAAATAAACACTTTCCAAAAACAAGCTCTAAATCATGTTTGATGCACTCTGTAAGTGAATTTTTTTCAATACTGTTCAATCAGGATGATAGGAACACTGTGGACAGTTTTCAGCAAGTTGCAACATTGAAATACAGAAATAAACACTTTTCCAAAAACATGCTCTAAATCATGTTGAAAAACAGAAATAAGCACTTTTCAAAAAACAAGCTCTAAATCATGTTGAAATACAGAAATAAGCACTTTAAAAAACAAGCTTCAAATCATGTTGAAATACAGAAATTGACACTTTTCCAAAAACAAGCTCTAAATCATGTTGAAATACAGAAATTAACACTTTTCCATAAACAAGCTCTAAATCATGTTTGATGCACTCTGGAAGTAAATTTTTTTTCAGTACTGTTTAATCAGGATGTTAGGAACACTGTGGACAGTTTTCAGCAAGTTGCAACATTGAAATACAGAAATAAACACTTTTCCAAAAACATGCTCTAAATCATGTTGAAAAACAGAAATAAGCACTTTTCAAAAAACAAGCTCTAAATCATGTTGAAATACAGAAATAAGCACTTTTCAAAAACAAGCTTCAAATCATGTTGAAATACAGAAATTGACACTTTTCCAAAAACAAGCTCCAAATCATGTTGAAATACAGAAATAAAAACTTTTCCATAAACAAGCTCTAAATCATGTTTGATGCACTCTGTAAGTTAATTTTTTTTCAGTACTGTTTAATCAGGATGTTAGGAACACTGGGGACAGTTTTCAGCAAGTTGCAACATTGAAATACAGAAATAAACACTTTTCCAAAAACATGCTCCAAATCATGTTGAAAAACAGAAATAAGCACTTTTCAAAAAACAAGCTCTAAATCATGTTGAAATACAGAAATAAGCACTTTTCAAAAACAAGCTTCAAATCATGTTGAAATACAGAAATTGACACTTTTCCAAAAACAAGCTCCAAATCATGTTGAAATACAGAAATAAAAACTTTTCCATAAACAAGCTCTAAATCATGGTTGATGCACTCTGTAAGTAAATTTTTTTTCAGTACTGTTTAATCAGGATGTTAGGAACACTGTGGACAGTTTTCAGCAAGTTGCAACATTGAAATACAGAAATAAACACTTTTCCAAAAACAAGCTCTAAATCATGTTGAAATACAGAAATAAACACTTTTCCAAAAACAAGCTCCAAATCATGTTGAAATACAGAAATTGACACTTTTCCAAAAACAAGCTCCAAATCATGTTGAAATACAGAAATTAACACTTTTCCATAAACAAGCTCTAAATCATGTTTGATGCACTCTGGAAGTTAATTTTTTTTCAGTACTGTTTAATCAGGATGTTAGGAACACTGTGGACAGTTTTCAGCAAGTTGCAACATTGAAATACAGAAATAAACACTTTTCCAAAAACATGCTCTAAATCATGTTGAAAAACAGAAATAAGCACTTTTCCAAAAACAAGCTCCAAATCATGTTGAAATACAGAAATTGACACTTTTCCAAAAACAAGCTCCAAATCATGTTGAAATGCAGAAATAAACACTTTCCAAAAACAAGCTCCAAATCATGTTGTAATAGAGAAATTAACACTTTTCCAAAAACAAGCTCCAAATCATGTTGAAATACAGAAATAAACACTTTTACAAAAACAAGCTCCAAATCATGTTGAAATACAGAAATAAACACTTTTCCAAAAACAAGCTCTAAATCATATTGAAACACAGAAATAAACACTTTTCCAAAAAACAAGCTCCAAATCATGTTGTAATACAGAAATTAACACTTTTCCAAAAACAAG
Organism: Salvelinus fontinalis; assembly: GCF_029448725.1. NCBI lineage: Eukaryota > Metazoa > Chordata > Actinopteri > Salmoniformes > Salmonidae > Salvelinus > Salvelinus fontinalis. Next base: position 148,662 of record NW_026600267.1, read on the forward strand.
CTCCAAATCATGTTGAAATACAGAAATAAACACTTTTCCAAAAACAAGCTCTAAATCATGTTGAAATACAGAAATAAACACTTTTCCAAAAACAAGCTCTAAATCATGTTGAAATACAGAAATAAACAGTTTTCCAAAACAAGTACCAAATCATGTTGAAATGCAGAAATAAACACTTTCCAAAAACAAGCTCTAAATCATGTTTGATGCACTCTGTAAGTGAATTTTTTTCAGGACTCTTTAATCAGGATGACAGGAACACTGTGGACAGTTTTCAGCAAGTTGCAATATTGAAATACAGAAATAAACACTTTTCCAAAAACAAGCTCTAAATCATGTTGAAATACAGAAATAAACACTTTTCCAAAAACAAGCTCTAAATGATGTTTAATGCACTCTGCAAGTGAACATTTTTCAGGACTCTTTAATCAGGATGACAGGAACACTGTGGACAGTTTTCAGCAAGTTGCAACATTGTAATACAGAAATAAACACTTTTCCAAAAACAAGCTCCAAATCATGTTGAAATACAGAAATAAACACTTTTCCAAAAACAAGCTCTAAATCATGTTGAAACACAGAAATAAACACTTTTCCAAAAACAAGCACTAAATCATGTTGAAATACAGAAATAAACAGTTTTCCAAAACAAGTACCAAATCATGTTGAAATGCAGAAATAAACACTTTCCAAAAACAAGCTCTAAATCATGTTTGATGCACTCTGTAAGTGAATTTTTTTCAGTGCTGTTTAATCAGGATAATAGGAACACTGTGGACAGTTTTCAGCAAGTTGCAATATTGAAATACAGAAAGAAAAACTTTTCCAAAAACAAGCTCCAAATCATGTTGAAATACAGAAAAAAAAAACTTTTCCAAAAACAAGCTCCAAATCATGTTGAAATACAGAAAGAAACACTTTTCCAAAAACAAGCTCCAAATCATGTTGAAATACAGAAATAAACACTTTTACAAAAACAAGCTCTAAATCATGTTGAAATACAGAAATAAACACTTTTCCAAAAAAAAGCTCTAATTCATGTTGAAATACAGAAATAAACACTTTTCAAAAACAAGTTCCAAATCATGTTGAAATGTGGAAATAAACACTTTCCAAAAACAAGCTCTAAATCATGTTTGATGCACTCTGTAAGTGAATTTTTTTCAGTGCTGTTTAATCAGGATAATAGGAACACTGTGGACAGTTTTCAGCAAGTTGCAATATTGAAATACAGAAAGAAACACTTTTCCAAAAACAAGCTCCAAATCATGGTGAAATACAGAAATAAAGACTTTTACAAAAACAAGCTCCAAATCATGTTGAAATACAGAAATAAACACTTTTCCAAAAACAAGCTCCAAATCATGTTGAAATACAGAAATTAACACTTTTCCATAAACAAGCTCTAAATCATGTTTGATGCACTCTGGAAGTTAATTTTTTTTCAGTACTGTTTAATCAGGATGTTAGGAACACTGTGGACAGTTTTCAGCAAGTTGCAACATTGAAATACAGAAATAAACACTTTTCCAAAAACATGCTCTAAATCATGTTGAAAAACAGAAATAAGCACTTTTCCAAAAACAAGCTCCAAATCATGTTGAAATACAGAAATTGACACTTTTCCAAAAACAAGCTCCAAATCATGTTGAAATGCAGAAATAAACACTTTCCAAAAACAAGCTCCAAATCATGTTGTAATAGAGAAATTAACACTTTTCCAAAAACAAGCTCCAAATCATGTTGAAATACAGAAATAAACACTTTTACAAAAACAAGCTCCAAATCATGTTGAAATACAGAAATAAACACTTTTCCAAAAACAAGCTCTAAATCATATTGAAACACAGAAATAAACACTTTTCCAAAAAACAAGCTCCAAATCATGTTGTAATACAGAAATTAACACTTTTCCAAAAACAAGCTCCAAATCATGTTGAAATACAGAAATAAACACTTTTCCAAAAACAAGCTCTAAATCATGTTGAAATACAGAAATAAACACTTTTCCAAAAACAAGCTCTAAATCATGTTGAAATACAGAAATAAACAGTTTTCCAAAACAAGTACCAAATCATGTTGAAATGCAGAAATAAACACTTTCCAAAAACAAGCTCTAAATCATGTTTGATGCACTCTGTAAGTGAATTTTTTTCAATACTGTTCAATCAGGATGATAGGAACACTGTGGACAGTTTTCAGCAAGTTGCAATATTGAAATACAGAAATAAACACTTTTCCAAAAACAAGCTCTAAATAATGTTGAAATACAGAAATAAACAGTTTTCCAAAAACAAGTTCCAAATCATGTTGAAATACAGAAATAAACACTTTTCCAAAAACAAGCTCTAAATCATGTTGAAATACAGAAAAAAACAGTTTTCCAAAACAAGTTCCAAATCATGTTGAAATACAGAAATAAACACTTTTCCAAAAACAAGCTCTAAATCATGTTGAAATACAGAAATAAACACTTTTCCAAAAACAAGCTCTAAATGATTTTTACTGCACTCTGTAAGTGAACATTTTTCAGGACTCTTTAATCAGGATGACAGGAACACTGTGGACAGTTTTCAGCAAGTTGCAAAATTGTAATACAGAAATAAACACTTTTCCAAAAACAAGCTCCAAATCATGTTGAAAAACAGAAATAAACACTTTTCCAAAAATTTGCTCCAAATCATGTTGTAATATAGAAATAAACACTTTCCAAAATCAAGCTCCAAATCATGTTGAAATGCAGAAATAAACACTTTCCAAAAACAAGCTCTAAATCATGTTTGATGCACTCTGTAAGTGAATTTTTTTCAATACTGTTCAATCAGGATGATAGGAACACTGTGGACAGTTTTCAGCAAGTTGCAATATTGAAATACAGAAAAAAACACTTTTCCAAAAACAAGCTCTAAATAATGTTGAAATACAGAAATAAACACTTTTCCAAAAAACAAGCTCCAAATCATGTTGTAATATAGAAATAAACACTTTCCAAAAACAAGCTCTAAATCATGTTGAAATACAGAAATAAACAGTTTTCCAAAACAAGCTCCAAATCATGTTGAAATACAGAAATAAACACTTTTCCAAAAACAAGCTCTAAATCATGTTGAAATACAGAAATAAACACTTTTCCAAAAAAAAGCTCTAATTCATGTTGAAATACAGAAATAAACACTTTTCCAAAAAACAAGTTCCAAATCATGTTGAAATACAGAAATAAACAGTTTTCCAAAACAAGTTCCAAATCATGTTGAAATGCAGAAATAAACACTTTCCAAAAACAAGCTCCAAATCATGTTGTAACATAGAAATAAACACTTTCCAAAAACAAGCTCCAAATCATGTTGAAACACAGAAAAATAAACACTTTTCCAAAAAACAAGCTCCAAATCATGTTGTAATACAGAAATTAACACTTTTCCAAAAACAAGCTCCAAATCATGTTGAAATACAGAAATAAACACTTTTCCAAAAACAAGCTCTAAATCATGTTGAAATACAGAAATAAACAGTTTTCCAAACCAAGCTCCAAATCATGTTGAAATACAGAAATAAACACTTTTCCAAAAACAAGCTCTAAATCATGTTGAAATACAGAAATAAACACTTTTCCAAAAACAAGCTCTAAATCATGTTTAATGCACTCTGTAAGTGAACATTTTTCAGGACTCTTTAATCAGGATGACAGGAACACTGTGGACAGTTTTCAGCAAGTTGCAATATTGAAATACAGAAATAAACACTTTTCCAAAAACAAGCTCTAAATCATGTTGAAATACAGAAATAAACACTTTTCCAAAAACAAGCTCTAAATGATGTTTAATGCACTCTGCAAGTGAACATTTTTCAGGACTCTTTAATCAGGATGACAGGAACACTGTGGACAGTTTTCAGCAAGTTGCAACATTGTAATACAGAAATAAACACTTTTCCAAAAACAAGCTCCAAATCATGTTGAAATACAGAAATAAACACTTTTCCAAAAACAAGCTCTAAATCATGTTGAAACACAGAAATAAACACTTTTCCAAAAACAAGCACTAAATCATGTTGAAATACAGAAATAAACAGTTTTCCAAAACAAGTACCAAATCATGTTGAAATGCAGAAATAAACACTTTCCAAAAACAAGCTCTAAATCATGTTTGATGCACTCTGTAAGTGAATTTTTTTCAGTGCTGTTTAATCAGGATAATAGGAATACTGTGGACAGTTTTCAGCAAGTTGCAATATTGAAATACAGAAAGAAAAACTTTTCCAAAAACAAGCTCCAAATCATGTTGAAATACAGAAAAAAAAAACTTTTCCAAAAACAAGCTCCAAATCATGTTGAAATACAGAAAGAAACACTTTTCCAAAAACAAGCTCCAAATCATGTTGAAATAAAGAAATAAACACTTTTACAAAAACAAGCTCTAAATCATGTTGAAATACAGAAATAAACACTTTTCCAAAAAAAAGCTCTAATTCATGTTGAAATACAGAAATAAACACTTTTCAAAAACAAGTTCCAAATCATGTTGAAATGTGGAAATAAACACTTTCCAAAAACAAGCTCTAAATCATGTTTGATGCACTCTGTAAGTGAATTTTTTTCAGTGCTGTTTAATCAGGATAATAGGAACACTGTGGACAGTTTTCAGCAAGTTGCAATATTGAAATACAGAAAGAAACACTTTTCCAAAAACAAGCTCCAAATCATGGTGAAATACAGAAATAAAGACTTTTACAAAAACAAGCTCCAAATCATGTTGAAATACAGAAATAAACACTTTTCCAAAAACAAGCTCTAAATCATGTTGAAATACAGAAATAAACACTTTTCAAAAACAAGTTCCAAATCATGTTGAAATGTGGAAATAAACACTTTCCAAAAACAAGCTCTAAATCATGTTTGATGCACTCTGTAAGTGAATTTTTTTCAATACTGTTCAATCAGGATGATAGGAACACTGTGGACAGTTTTCAGCAAGGTGCAATATTGAAATAGAGAAATAAACACTTTTCCAAAAACAACCTCTAAATAATGTTGAAATACAGAAATAAACACTTTTCCAAAAAACAAGCTCCAAATCATGTTGAAATGCAGAAATAAACACTTTCCAAAAACAAGCTCCAGATCATGTTGTAATATAGAAATAAACACTTTCCAAAAACAAGCTCCAAATCATGTTGAAATACAGAAATATACACTTTTCCAAAAACAAGCTCTAAATCATGTTGAAACACAGAAATAAACATTTTTCCAAAAAACAAGCTCCAAATCATGTTGTAATAGAGAAATTAACACTTTTCCAAAAACAAGCTCCAAATCATGTTGAAATACAGAAATAAACACTTTTACAAAAACAAGCTCCAAATCATGTTGAAATACAGAAATAAACACTTTTCCAAAAACAAGATCTAAATCATATTGAAACACAGAAATAAACACTTTTCCAAAAAACAAGCTCCAAATCATGTTGTAATACAGAAATTAACACTTTTCCAAAAACAAGCTCCAAATCATGTTGAAATACAGAAATAAACACTTTTCCAAAAACAAGCTCTAAATCATGTTGAAATACAGAAATAAACACTTTTCCAAAAACAAGCTCTAAATGATGTTTAATGCACTCTGCAAGTGAACATTTTTCAGGACTCTTTAATCAGGATGACAGGAACACTGTGGACAGTTTTCAGCAAGTTGCAACATTGTAATACAGAAATAAACACTTTTCCAAAAACAAGCTCCAAATCATGTTGAAATACAGAAATAAACACTTTTCCAAAAACAAGCTCTAAATCATGTTGAAATACAGAAATAAACACTTTTCCAAAAACAAGCTCTAAATCATGTTGAAATACAGAAATAAACAGTTTTCCAAAACAAGTACCAAATCATGTTGAAATGCAGAAATAAACACTTTTACAAAAACAAGCTCCAAATCATGTTGAAATACAGAAATAAACACTTTTACAAAAACAAGCTCCAAATCATGTTGAAATACAGAAATAAACACTTTTCCAAAAACAAGCTCTAAATCATGTTGAAATACAGAAATAAACACTTTTCCAAAAAAAAGCTCTAATTCATGTTGAAATACAGAAATAAACACTTTTCAAAAACAAGTTCCAAATCATGTTGAAATGTGGAAATAAACACTTTCCAAAAACAAGCTCTAAATCATGTTTGATGCACTCTGTAAGTGAATTTTTTTCAGTGCTGTTTAATCAGGATAATAGGAACACTGTGGACAGTTTTCAGCAAGTTGCAATATTGAAATACAGAAAGAAACACTTTTCCAAAAACAAGCTCCAAATCATGTTGAAATACAGAAAAAAAAAACTTTTCCAAAAACAAGCTCCAAATCATGTTGAAATACAGAAAGAAACACTTTTCCAAAAACAAGCTCCAAATCATGTTGAAATACAGAAATAAACACTTTTACAAAAACAAGCTCCAAATCATGTTGAAATACAGAAATAAACACTTTTCCAAAAACAAGCTCTAAATCATGTTGAAATACAGAAATAAACACTTTTCCAAAAAAAAGCTCTAATTCATGTTGAAATACAGAAATAAACACTTTTCAAAAACAAGTTCCAAATCATGTTGAAATGTGGAAATAAACACTTTCCAAAAACAAGCTCTAAATCATGTTTGATGCACTCTGCAAGTGAATGTTTTTCAATACTGTTCAATCAGGATGATAGGAACACTGTGGACAGTTTTCAGCAAGTTGCAATATTGAAATGCAGAAATAAACACTTTTCCAAAAACAAGCTCCAGATCATGTTGTAATATAGAAATAAACACTTTCCAAAAACAAGCTCTAAATCATGTTGAAATATAGAAATAAACACTTTTCCAAAAACAAGCTCTAAATGATGTTTAATGCACTCTGTAAGTGAACATTTTTCAGGACTCTTTAATCAGGATGACAGGAACATTGTGGACAGTTTTCAGCAAGTTGCAATATTGAAATACAGAAATAAACACTTTTACAAAAACAAGCTCTAAATAATGTTGAAATACAGAAATAAACAGTTTTCCAAAAACAAGTTCCAAATCATGTTGAAATACAGAAATAAACACTTTTCCAAAAACAAGCTCTAAATCATGTTGAAATACAGAAAAAAACAGTTTTCCAAAACAAGTTCCAAATCATGTTGAAATACAGAAATAAACACTTTTCCAAAAACAAGCTCTAAATCATGTTGAAATACAGAAATAAACACTTTTCCAAAAACAAGCTCTAAATGATTTTTACTGCACTCTGTAAGTGAACATTTTTCAGGACTCTTTAATCAGGATGACAGGAACACTGTGGACAGTTTTCAGCAAGTTGCAAAATTGTAATACAGAAATAAACACTTTTCCAAAAACAAGTTCCAAATCATGTTGAAATACAGAAATAAACACTTTTCCAAAAACAAGCTCTAAATCATGTTGAAATACAGAAATAAACACTTTTCCAAAAACAAGCTCTAAATGATTTTTACTGCACTCTGTAAGTGAACATTTTTCAGGACTCTTTAATCAGGATGACAGGAACACTGTGGACAGTTTTCAGCAAGTTGCAAAATTGTAATACAGAAATAAACAGTTTTCCAAAACAAGTTCCAAATCATGTTGAAATGCAGAAATAAACACTTTCCAAAAACAAGCTCCAAATCATGTTGTAATATAGAAATAAACACTTTCCAAAAACAAGCTCCAAATCATGTTGAAACACAGAAAAATAAACACTTTTCCAAAAAACAAGCTCCAAATCATGTTGTAATACAGAAATTAACACTTTTCCAAAAACAAGCTCCAAATCATGTTGAAATACAGAAATAAACACTTTTCCAAAAACAAGCTCTAAATCATGTTGAAATACAGAAATAAACAGTTTTCCAAAACAAGTTCCAAATCATGTTGAAATGCAGAAATAAACACTTTCCAAAAACAAGCTCCAAATCATGTTATAATATAGAAATAAACACTTTCCAAAACCAAGCTCCAAATCATGTTGAAATACAGAAATAAACACTTTTCCAAAAACAAGCTCTAAATCATGTTGAAATACAGAAATAAACACTTTTCCAAAAACAAGCTCTAAATCATGTTTAATGCACTCTGTAAGTGAACATTTTTCAGGACTCTTTAATCAGGATGACAGGAACACTGTGGACAGTTTTCAGCAAGTTGCAATATTGAAATACAGAAATAAACACTTTTCCAAAAACAAGCTCTAAATCATGTTGAAATACAGAAATAAACACTTTTCCAAAAACAAGCTCTAAATGATGTTTAATGCACTCTGCAAGTGAACATTTTTCAGGACTCTTTAATCAGGATGACAGGAACACTGTGGACAGTTTTCAGCAAGTTGCAACATTGTAATACAGAAATAAACACTTTTCCAAAAACAAGCTCCAAATCATGTTGAAATACAGAAATAAACACTTTTCCAAAAACAAGCTCTAAATCATGTTGAAACACAGAAATAAACACTTTTCCAAAAACAAGCACTAAATCATGTTGAAATACAGAAATAAACAGTTTTCCAAAACAAGTACCAAATCATGTTGAAATGCAGAAATAAACACTTTCCAAAAACAAGCTCTAAATCATGTTTGATGCACTCTGTAAGTGAATTTTTTTCAGTGCTGTTTAATCAGGATAATAGGAACACTGTGGACAGTTTTCAGCAAGTTGCAATATTGAAATACAGAAAGAAACACTTTTCCAAAAACAAGCTCCAAATCATGTTGAAATGCAGAAAAAAAAAACTTTTCCAAAAACAAGCTCCAAATCATGTTGAAATACAGAAAGAAACACTTTTCCAAAAACAAGCTCCAAATCATGTTGAAATCCAGAAATAAACACTTTTACAAAAACAAGCTCCAAATCATGTTGAAATACAGAAATAAACACTTTTCCAAAAACAAGCTCTAAATCATGTTGAAATACAGAAATAAACACTTTTCCAAAAAAAAGCTCTAATTCATGTTGAAATACAGAAATAAACACTTTTCAAAAACAAGTTCCAAATCATGTTGAAATGTGGAAATAAACACTTTCCAAAAACAAGCTCTAAATCATGTTTGATGCACTCTGTAAGTGAATTTTTTTCAGTGCTGTTTAATCAGGATAATAGGAACACTGTGGACAGTTTTCAGCAAGTTGCAATATTGAAATACAGAAAGAAACACTTTTCCAAAAACAAGCTCCAAATCATGTTGAAATACAGAAATAAAGACTTTTACAAAAACAAGCTCCAAATCATGTTGAAATACAGAAATAAACACTTTTCCAAAAACAAGCTCTAAATCATGTTGAAATACAGAAATAAACACTTTTCAAAAACAAGTTCCAAATCATGTTGAAATGTGGAAATAAACACTTTCCAAAAACAAGCTCTAAATCATGTTTGATGCACTCTGTAAGTGAATTTTTTTCAATACTGTTCAATCAGGATGATAGGAACACTGTGGACAGTTTTCAGCAAGGTGCAATATTGAAATACAGAAATAAACACTTTTCCAAAAACAACCTCTAAATAATGTTGAAATACAGAAATAAACACTTTTCCAAAAAACAAGCTCCAAATCATGTTGAAATGCAGAAATAAACACTTTCCAAAAACAAGCTCCAGATCATGTTGTAATATAGAAATAAACACTTTCCAAAAACAAGCTCCAAATCATGTTGAAATACAGAAATATACACTTTTCCAAAAACAAGCTCTAAATCATGTTGAAACACAGAAATAAACATTTTTCCAAAAAACAAGCTCCAAATCATGTTGTAATAGAGAAATTAACACTTTTCCAAAAACAAGCTCCAAATCATGTTGAAATACAGAAATAAACACTTTTACAAAAACAAGCTCCAAATCATGTTGAAATACAGAAATAAACACTTTTCCAAAAACAAGCTCTAAATGATGTTTAATGCACTCTGTAAGTGAACATTTTTCAGGACTCTTTAATCAGGATGACAGGAACATTGTGGACAGTTTTCAGCAAGTTGCAATATTGAAATACAGAAATAAACACTTTTACAAAAACAAGCTCTAAATAATGTTGAAATACAGAAATAAACAGTTTTCCAAAAACAAGTTCCAAATCATGTTGAAATACAGAAATAAACACTTTTCCAAAAACAAGCTCTAAATCATGTTGAAATACAGAAAAAAACAGTTTTCCAAAACAAGTTCCAAATCATGTTGAAATACAGAAATAAACACTTTTCCAAAAACAAGCTCTAAATCATGTTGAAATACAGAAATAAACACTTTTCCAAAAACAAGCTCTAAATGATTTTTACTGCACTCTGTAAGTGAACATTTTTCAGGACTCTTTAATCAGGATGACAGGAACACTGTGGACAGTTTTCAGCAAGTTGCAAAATTGTAATACAGAAATAAACACTTTTCCAAAAACAAGCTCCAAATCATGTTGAAATACAGAAATAAACACTTTTCCAAAAACAAGCTCCAAATCATGTTGAAATACAGAAATAAACACTTTTCCAGAAACAAGCTCTAAATCATGTTGAAACACAGAAATAAACACTTTCCCAAAAACAAGCTCTAAATCATGTTGAAATACAGAAATGAACACTTTTCCAAAAACAAGCTCTAAATCATGTTTAATGCACTCTGTAAGTGAACATTTTTCAGGACTCTTTAATCAGGATGACAGGAACACTGTGGACAGTTTTCAGCAAGTTGCAAAATTGTAATACAGAAATAAACACTTTTCCAAAAACAAGCTCCAAATCATGTTGAAATACAGAAATAAACACTTTTCCAAAAAACAAGCTCCAAATCATGTTGAAATACAGAAATAAACACTTTTCCAAAACAAGCTCTAAATCATGTTAAAATACAGAAATAAACACTTTTCCAAAAACAAGCTCTAAATCATGTTTGATGCACTCTGTAAGTGAATTTTTTTCAATACTGTTCAATCAGGATGATAGGAACACTGTGGACAGTTTTCAGCAAGTTGCAATATTGAAATACAGAAATAAACACTTTTCCAAAAACAAGCTCTAAAGAATGTTGAAATACAGAAATAAACAGTTTTCCAAAAACAAGTTCCAAATCATGTTGAAATACAGAAATAAACAGTTTTCCAAAAACAAGCTCTAAATCATGTTGAAATACAGAAATAAACACTTTTCCAAAAACAAGCTCTAAATCATGTTGAAATACAGAAATAAACAGTTTTCCAAAACAAGTACCAAATCATGTTGAAATGCAGAAATAAACACTTTCCAAAAACAAGCTCTAAATCATGTTTGATGCACTCTGTAAGTGAATTTTTTCAGTGCTGTTTAATAAGGATAATAGGAACACTGTGGACAGTTTTCAGCAAGTTGCAATATTGAAATACAGAAAGAAACACTTTTCCAAAAACAAGCTCCAAATCATGTTGAAATACAGAAATAAACACTTTTACAAAAACAATCTCCAAATCATGTTGAAATACAGAAATAAACACTTTTCCAAAAACAAGCTCTAAATCATGTTGAAATACAGAAATAAACACTTTTCCAAAAAAAAGCTCTAATTCATGTTGAAATACAGAAATAAACACTTTTTTTCAAAAACAAGTTCCAAATCATGTTGAAATGTGGAAATAAACACTTTCCAAAAACAAGCTCTAAATCATGTTTGATGCACTCTGTAAGTGAATTTTTTTCAATGCTGTTCAATCAGGATGATAGGAACACTGTGGACAGTTTTCAGCAAGTTGCAATATTGAAATACAGAAATAAACACTTTTCCAAAAACAAGCTCTAAATAATGTTGAAATACAGAAATAAACACTTTTCCAAAAAACAAGCTCCAAATCATGTTGAAATGCAGAAATAAACACTTTCCAAAAACAAGCTCCAGATCATGTTGTAATATAGAAATAAACACTTTCCAAAAACAAGCTCCAAATCATGTTGAAATACAGAAATAAACACTTTTCCAAAACAAGCTCTAAATCATGTTAAAATACAGAAATAAACACTTTTCCAAAAACAAGCTCTAAATCATGTTTGATGCACTCTGTAAGTGAATTTTTTTCAATACTGTTCAATCAGGATGATAGGAACACTGTGGACAGTTTTCAGCAAGTTGCAATATTGAAATACAGAAATAAACACTTTTCCAAAAACAAGCTCTAAAGAATGTTGAAATACAGAAATAAACAGTTTTCCAAAAACAAGTTCCAAATCATGTTGAAATACAGAAATAAACAGTTTTCCAAAAACAAGCTCTAAATCATGTTGAAATACAGAAATAAACACTTTTCCAAAAACAAGCTCTAAATCATGTTGAAATACAGAAATAAACAGTTTTCCAAAACAAGTACCAAATCATGTTGAAATGCAGAAATAAACACTTTCCAAAAACAAGCTCTAAATCATGTTTGATGCACTCTGTAAGTGAATTTTTTCAGTGCTGTTTAATAAGGATAATAGGAACACTGTGGACAGTTTTCAGCAAGTTGCAATATTGAAATACAGAAAGAAACACTTTTCCAAAAACAAGCTCCAAATCATGTTGAAATACAGAAATAAACACTTTTACAAAAACAATCTCCAAATCATGTTGAAATACAGAAATAAACACTTTTCCAAAAACAAGCTCTAAATCATGTTGAAATACAGAAATAAACACTTTTCCAAAAAAAAGCTCTAATTCATGTTGAAATACAGAAATAAACACTTTTTTTCAAAAACAAGTTCCAAATCATGTTGAAATGTGGAAATAAACACTTTCCAAAAACAAGCTCTAAATCATGTTTGATGCACTCTGTAAGTGAATTTTTTTCAATGCTGTTCAATCAGGATGATAGGAACACTGTGGACAGTTTTCAGCAAGTTGCAATATTGAAATACAGAAATAAACACTTTTCCAAAAACAAGCTCTAAATAATGTTGAAATACAGAAATAAACACTTTTCCAAAAAACAAGCTCCAAATCATGTTGAAATGCAGAAATAAACACTTTCCAAAAACAAGCTCCAGATCATGTTGTAATATAGAAATAAACACTTTCCAAAAACAAGCTCCAAATCATGTTGAAATACAGAAATAAACACTTTTCCAAAACAAGCTCTAAATCATGTTAAAATACAGAAATAAACACTTTTCCAAAAACAAGCTCTAAATCATGTTTGATGCACTCTGTAAGTGAATTTTTTATAATACTGTTCAATCAGGATGATAGGAACACTGTGGACAGTTTTCAGCGAGTTGCAATATTGAAATACAGAAATAAACACTTTTCCAAAAACAAGCTCTAAATCATGTTGAAACACAGAAATAAACACTTTTCCAAAAACAAGCTCTAAATCATGTTGAAATACAGAAATGAACACTTTTCCAAAAACTAGCTCTAAATGATGTTTAATGCACTCTGTAAGTGAACATTTTTCAGGACTCTTTAATCAGGATGAAAGGAACACTGTGGACAGTTTTCAGCAAGTTGCAAAATTGTAATACAGAAATAAACACTTTTCCAAAAACAAGCTCCAAATCATGTTGAAATACAGAAATAAACACTTTTTCAAAAATTTGCTCCAAATCATTTTGTAATATAGAAATAAACACTTTCCAAAAACAAGCTCCAAATCATGTTGAAATACAGAAATAAACACTTTTCCAAAAACAAGCTCTAAATCATGTTGAAATACAGAAATAAACAGTTTTCCAAAACAAGTACCAAATCATGTTGAAATGCAGAAATAAACACTTTCCAAAAACAAGCTCTAAATCATGTTTGATGCACTCTGTAAGTGAATTTTTTTCAGTGCTGTTTAATCAGGATAATAGGAACACTGTGGACAGTTTTCAGCAAGTTGCAATATTGAAATACAGAAAGAAACACTTTTCCAAAAACAAGCTCCAAATCATGTTGAAATACAGAAATAAACACTTTTACAAAAACAAGCTCCAAATCATGTTGAAATACAGAAATAAACACTTTTCCAAAAACAAGCTCTAAATCATGTTGAAATACAGAAATAAACACTTTTCCAAAAAAAAGCTCTAATTCATGTTGAAATACAGAAATAAACACTTTTCAAAAACAAGTTCCAAATCATGTTGAAATGTGGAAATAAACACTTTCCAAAAACAAGCTCTAAATCATGTTTGATGCACTCTGTAAGTGAATTTTTTTCAATGCTGTTCAATCAGGATGATAGGAACACTGTGGACAGTTTTCAGCAAGTTGCAATATTGAAATACAGAAATAAACACTTTTCCAAAAACAAGCTCTAAATAATGTTGAAATACAGAAATAAACACTTTTCCAAAAAACAAGCTCCAAATCATGTTGAAATGCAGAAATAAACACTTTCCAAAAACAAGCTCCAGATCATGTTGTAATATAGAAATAAACACTTTCCAAAAACAAGCTATAAATCATGTTGAAATACAGAAATAAACACTTTTCCAAAAACAAGCTCTAAATCATGTTGAAACACAGAAATAAACACTTTTCCAAAAACAAGCTCTAAATCATGTTGAAATACAGAAATGAACACTTTTCCAAAAACAAGCTCTAAATGATGTTTAATGCACTCTGTAAGTGAACATTTTTCAGGACTCTTTAATCAGGATGACAGGAACACTGTGGACAGTTTTCAGCAAGTTGCAAAATTGTAATACAGAAATAAACACTTTTCCAAAAACAAGCTCCAAATCATGTTGAAATACAGATATAAACACTTTTTCAAAAATTTGCTCCAAATCATTTTGTAATATAGAAATAAACACTTTCCAAAAACAAGCTCCAAATCATGTTGAAATACAGAAATAAACACTTTTCCAAAACAAGCTCTAAATCATGTTAAAATACAGAAATAAACACTTTTCCAAAAACAAGCTCTAAATCATGTTTGATGCACTCTGTAAGTGAATTTTTTTCAATACTGTTCAATCAGGATGATAGGAACACAGTGGACAGTTTTCAGCAAGTTGCAATATTGAAATACAGAAAGAAACACTTTTCCAAAAACAAGCTCCAAATCATGTTGAAATACAGAAATAAACACTTTTACAAAAACAAGCTCCAAATCGTGTTGAAATACAGAAATAAACAATTTTCCAAAAACAAGCTCTAAATCATGTTGAAATACAGAAATAAACACTTTTCCAAAAACAAGCTCTAAATAATGTTGAAATACAGAAATAAACAGTTTTCCAAAAACAAGTTCCAAATCATGTTGAAATACAGAAATAAACAGTTTTCTAAAAACAAGCTCTAAATCATGTTGAAATACAGAAATAAACAGTTTTCCAAAACAAGTTCCAAATCATGTTGAAATACAGAAATAAACACTTTTCCAAAAACAAGCTCTAAATCATGTTGAAATACAGAAATAAACACTTTTCCAAAAACAAGCTCTAAATGATGTTTAATGCACTCTGTAAGTGAACATTTTTCAGGACTCTTAATCAGGATGACAGGAACACTGTGGACAGTTTTCAGCAAGTTGCAACATTGTAATACAGAAATAAACACTTTTCCAAAAACAAGCTCCAAATCATGTTGAAATACAGAAATAAACACTTTTCCAAAAATTTGCTCCAAATCATGTTGTAATATAGAAATAAACACTTTCCAAAAACAAGCTCCAAATCATGTTAAAATACAGAAATAAACACTTTTCCAAAAACAAGCTCTAAATCATGTTTGATGCACTCTGTAAGTGAATTGTTTTCAATACTGTTCAATCAGGATGATAGGAACACTGTGGACAGTTTTCAGCAAGTTGCAATATTGAAATACAGAAATAAACACTTTTCCAAAAACAAGCTCTAAATCATGTTGAAATACAGAAATAAACAGTTTTCCAAAACAAGTTCCAAATCATGTTGAAATACAGAAATAAACACTTTTCCAAAAACAAGCTCTAAATCATGTTGAAATACAGAAATAAACACTTTTCCAAAAACAAGCTCTAAATGATGTTTAATGCAATCTGTAAGTGAACATTTTTCAGGACTCTTTAATCAGGATGACAGGAACACTGTGGACAGTTTTCAGCAAGTTGCAAAATTGTAATACAGAAATAAACACTTTTCCAAAAACAAGCTCCAAATCATGTTGAAATACAGAAATAAACACTTTTCCAAAAATTTGTTCCAAATCATGTTGTAATATAGAAATAAACACTTTCCAAAATCAAGCTCCAAATCATGTTGAAATGCAGAAATAAACACTTTCCAAAAACAAGCTCTAAATCATGTTTGATGCACTCTGTAAGTGAATTTTTTTCAATACTGTTCAATCAGGATGATAGGAACACTGTGGACAGTTTTCAGCAAGTTGCAATATTGAAATACAGAAAAAAACACTTTTCCATAAACAAGCTCTAAATAATGTTGAAATACAGAAATAAACACTTTTCCAAAAAACAAGCTCCAAATCATGTTGTAATATAGAAATAAACACTTTCCAAAAACAAGCTCCAAATCATGTTGAAATACAGAAATAAACACTTTTCCAAAAACAAGCTCCAAATCATGTTGAAATACAGAAATAAACACTTTTCCAAAAACAAGCTCCAAATCATGTTGAAATACAGAAATAAACACTTTTCCAAAAACAAGCTCTAAATCATGTTGAAACACAGAAATAAACACTTTTCCAAAAACAAGCTCTAAATCATGTTGAAATACAGAAATGAACACTTTTCCAAAAACAAGCTCTAAATGATGTTTAATGCACTCTGTAAGTGAACATTTTTCAGGACTCTTTAATCAGTATGACAGGAACACTGTGGACAGTTTTCAGCAAGTTGCAAAATTGTAATACAGAAATAAACACTTTTCCAAAAAAAAGCTCTAATTCATGTTGAAATACAGAAATAAACAATTTTCAAAAACAAGTTCCAAATCATGTTGAAATGTGGAAATAAACACTTTCCAAAAACAAGCTCTAAATCATGTTTGATGCACTCTGTAAGTGAATTTTTTTCAATGCTGTTCAATCAGGATGATAGGAACACTGTGGACAGTTTTCAGCAAGTTGCAATATTGAAATACAGAAATAAACACTTTTCCAAAAACAAGCTCTAAATAATGTTGAAATACAGAAATAAACACTTTTCCAAAAAACAAGCTCCAAATCATGTTGTAATATAGAAATAAACACTTTCCAAAAACAAGCCATAAATCATGTTGAAATACAGAAATAAACACTTTTCCAAAAACAAATTCCAAATCATGTTGAAATACAAAAAAAAAAAACTTTTCCAAAAACAAGCTCTAAATCATGTTGAAATACAGAAATAAACACTTTTCCAAAAACAAGCTCTAAATGATGTTTAATGCACTCTGTAAGTGAACATTTTTCAGGACTCTTTAATCAGGATGACAGGAACACTGTGGACAGTTTTCAGCAAGTTGCAACATTGTAATACAGAAATAAACACTTTTCCAAAAACAAGCTCCAAATCATGTTGAAAAACAGAAATAAACACTTTTCCAAAAATTTGCTCCAAATCATGTTGTAATATAGAAATAAACACTTTCCAAAAACAAGCTCCAAATCATGTTAAAATACAGAAATAAACACTTTTCCAAAAACAAGCTCTAAATCATGTTTGATGCACTCTGTAAGTGAATTGTTTTCAATACTGTTCAATCAGGATGATAGGAACACTGTGGACAGTTTTCAGCAAGTTGCAATATTGAAATACAGAAATAAACACTTTTCCAAAAACAAGCTCTAAATCATGTTGAAATACAGAAATAAACAGTTTTCCAAAACAAGTTCCAAATCATGTTGAAATACAGAAATAAACACTTTTCCAAAAACAAGCTCTAAATCATGTTGAAATACAGAAATAAACACTTTTCCAAAAACAAGCTCTAAATGATGTTTAATGCAATCTGTAAGTGAACATTTTTCAGGACTCTTTAATCAGGATGACAGGAACACTGTGGACAGTTTTCAGCAAGTTGCAAAATTGTAATACAGAAATAAACACTTTTCCAAAAACAAGCTCCAAATCATGTTGAAATACAGAAATAAACACTTTTCCAAAAATTTGTTCCAAATCATGTTGTAATATAGAAATAGACACTTTCCAAAATCAAGCTCCAAATCATGTTGAAATGCAGAAATAAACACTTTCCAAAAACAAGCTCTAAATCATGTTTGATGCACTCTGTAAGTGAATTTTTTTCAATACTGTTCAATCAGGATGATAGGAACACTGTGGACAGTTTTCAGCAAGTTGCAATATTGAAATACAGAAAAAAACACTTTTCCATAAACAAGCTCTAAATAATGTTGAAATACAGAAATAAACACTTTTCCAAAAAACAAGCTCCAAATCATGTTGTAATATAGAAATAAACACTTTCCAAAAACAAGCTCCAAATCATGTTGAAATACAGAAATAAACACTTTTCCAAAAACAAGCTCCAAATCATGTTGAAATACAGAAATAAACACTTTTCCAAAAACAAGCTCCAAATCATGTTGAAATACAGAAATAAACACTTTTCCAAAAACAAGCTCTAAATCATGTTGAAACACAGAAATAAACACTTTTCCAAAAACAAGCTCTAAATCATGTTGAAATACAGAAATGAACACTTTTCCAAAAACAAGCTCTAAATGATGTTTAATGCACTCTGTAAGTGAACATTTTTCAGGACTCTTTAATCAGTATGACAGGAACACTGTGGACAGTTTTCAGCAAGTTGCAAAATTGTAATACAGAAATAAACACTTTTCCAAAAACAAGCTCCAAATCATGTTGAAATACAGAAATAAACACTTTTCCAAAAATTTGCTCCAAATCATGTTGTAATATAGAAATAAACACTTTCCAAAAACAAGCTCCAAATCATGTTGAAATACAGAAATAAACACTTTTCCAAAAACAAGCTCTAAATCATGTTGAAACACAGAAATAAACACTTTTCCAAAAACAAGCACTAAATCATGTTGAAATACAGAAATAAACAGTTTTCCAAAACAAGTACCAAATCATGTTGAAATGCAGAAATAAACACTTTCCAAAAACAAGCTCTAAATCATGTTTGATGCACTCTGTAAGTGAATTTTTTTCAGTGCTGTTTAATCAGGATAATAGGAACACTGTGGACAGTTTTCAGCAAGTTGCAATATTGAAATACAGAAAGAAAAACTTTTCCAAAAACAAGCTCCAAATCATGTTGAAATACAGAAAAAAAAAACTTTTCCAAAAACAAGCTCCAAATCATGTTGAAATACAGAAAGAAACACTTTTCCAAAAACAAGCTCCAAATCATGTTGAAATACAGAAATAAACACTTTTCCAAAAACAAGCTCTAAATCATGTTGAAATACAGAAATAAACACTTTTCCAAAAAAAAGCTCTAATTCATGTTGAAATACAGAAATAAACACTTTTCAAAAACAAGTTCCAAATCATGTTGAAATGTGGAAATAAACACTTTCCAAAAACAAGCTCTAAATCATGTTTGATGCACTCTGTAAGTGAATTTTTTTCAGTGCTGTTTAATCAGGATAATAGGAACACTGTGGACAGTTTTCAGCAAGTTGCAATATTGAAATACAGAAAGAAACACTTTTCCAAAAACAAGCTCCAAATCATGTTGAAATACAGAAAAAAAAAACTTTTCCAAAAACAAGCTCCAAATCATGTTGAAATACAGAAAGAAACACTTTTCCAAAAACAAGCTCCAAATCATGTTGAAATACAGAAATAAACACTTTTACAAAAACAAGCTCCAAATCATGTTGAAATACAGAAATAAACACTTTTCCAAAAACAAGCTCTAAATCATGTTGAAATACAGAAATAAACACTTTTCCAAAAAAAAGCTCTAATTCATGTTGAAATACAGAAATAAACACTTTTCAAAAACAAGTTCCAAATCATGTTGAAATGTGGAAATAAACACTTTCCAAAAACAAGCTCTAAATCATGTTTGATGCACTCTGCAAGTGAATGTTTTTCAATACTGTTCAATCAGGATGATAGGAACACTGTGGACAGTTTTCAGCAAGTTGCAATATTGAAATGCAGAAATAAACACTTTTCCAAAAACAAGCTCCAGATCATGTTGTAATATAGAAATAAACACTTTCCAAAAACAAGCTCTAAATCATGTTGAAATATAGAAATAAACACTTTTCCAAAAACAAGCTCTAAATGATGTTTAATGCACTCTGTAAGTGAACATTTTTCAGGACTCTTTAATCAGGATGACAGGAACATTGTGGACAGTTTTCAGCAAGTTGCAATATTGAAATACAGAAATAAACACTTTTACAAAAACAAGCTCTAAATAATGTTGAAATACAGAAATAAACAGTTTTCCAAAAACAAGTTCCAAATCATGTTGAAATACAGAAATAAACACTTTTCCAAAAACAAGCTCTAAATCATGTTGAAATACAGAAAAAAACAGTTTTCCAAAACAAGTTCCAAATCATGTTGAAATACAGAAATAAACACTTTTCCAAAAACAAGCTCTAAATCATGTTGAAATACAGAAATAAACACTTTTCCAAAAACAAGCTCTAAATGATTTTTACTGCACTCTGTAAGTGAACATTTTTCAGGACTCTTTAATCAGGATGACAGGAACACTGTGGACAGTTTTCAGCAAGTTGCAAAATTGTAATACAGAAATAAACACTTTTCCAAAAACAAGTTCCAAATCATGTTGAAATACAGAAATAAACACTTTTCCAAAAACAAGCTCTAAATCATGTTGAAATACAGAAATAAACACTTTTCCAAAAACAAGCTCTAAATGATTTTTACTGCACTCTGTAAGTGAACATTTTTCAGGACTCTTTAATCAGGATGACAGGAACACTGTGGACAGTTTTCAGCAAGTTGCAAAATTGTAATACAGAAATAAACAGTTTTCCAAAACAAGTTCCAAATCATGTTGAAATGCAGAAATAAACACTTTCCAAAAACAAGCTCCAAATCATGTTGTAATATAGAAATAAACACTTTCCAAAAACAAGCTCCAAATCATGTTGAAACACAGAAAAATAAACACTTTTCCAAAAAACAAGCTCCAAATCATGTTGTAATACAGAAATTAACACTTTTCCAAAAACAAGCTCCAAATCATGTTGAAATACAGAAATAAACACTTTTCCAAAAACAAGCTCTAAATCATGTTGAAATACAGAAGTAAACAGTTTTCCAAAACAAGTTCCAAATCATGTTGAAATGCAGAAATAAACACTTTCCAAAAACAAGCTCCAAATCATGTTATAATATAGAAATAAACACTTTCCAAAACCAAGCTCCAAATCATGTTGAAATACAGAAATAAACACTTTTCCAAAAACAAGCTCTAAATCATGTTGAAATACAGAAATAAACACTTTTCCAAAAACAAGCTCTAAATCATGTTTAATGCACTCTGTAAGTGAACATTTTTCAGGACTCTTTAATCAGGATGACAGGAACACTGTGGACAGTTTTCAGCAAGTTGCAATATTGAAATACAGAAATAAACACTTTTCCAAAAACAAGCTCTAAATCATGTTGAAATACAGAAATAAACACTTTTCCAAAAACAAGCTCTAAATGATGTTTAATGCACTCTGCAAGTGAACATTTTTCAGGACTCTTTAATCAGGATGACAGGAACACTGTGGACAGTTTTCAGCAAGTTGCAACATTGTAATACAGAAATAAACACTTTTCCAAAAACAAGCTCCAAATCATGTTGAAATACAGAAATAAACACTTTTCCAAAAACAAGCTCTAAATCATGTTGAAACACAGAAATAAACACTTTTCCAAAAACAAGCACTAAATCATGTTGAAATACAGAAATAAACAGTTTTCCAAAACAAGTACCAAATCATGTTGAAATGCAGAAATAAACACTTTCCAAAAACAAGCTCTAAATCATGTTTGATGCACTCTGTAAGTGAATTTTTTTCAGTGCTGTTTAATCAGGATAATAGGAACACTGTGGACAGTTTTCAGCAAGTTGCAATATTGAAATACAGAAAGAAACACTTTTCCAAAAACAAGCTCCAAATCATGTTGAAATGCAGAAAAAAAAAACTTTTCCAAAAACAAGCTCCAAATCATGTTGAAATACAGAAAGAAACACTTTTCCAAAAACAAGCTCCAAATCATGTTGAAATCCAGAAATAAACACTTTTACAAAAACAAGCTCCAAATCATGTTGAAATACAGAAATAAACACTTTTCCAAAAACAAGCTCTAAATCATGTTGAAATACAGAAATAAACACTTTTCCAAAAAAAAGCTCTAATTCATGTTGAAATACAGAAATAAACACTTTTCAAGAACAAGTTCCAAATCATGTTGAAATGTGGAAATAAACACTTTCCAAAAACAAGCTCTAAATCATGTTTGATGCACTCTGTAAGTGAATTTTTTTCAGTGCTGTTTAATCAGGATAATAGGAACACTGTGGACAGTTTTCAGCAAGTTGCAATATTGAAATACAGAAAGAAACACTTTTCCAAAAACAAGCTCCAAATCATGTTGAAATACAGAAATAAAGACTTTTACAAAAACAAGCTCCAAATCATGTTGAAATACAGAAATAAACACTTTTCCAAAAACAAGCTCTAAATCATGTTGAAATACAGAAATAAACACTTTTCAAAAACAAGTTCCAAATCATGTTGAAATGTGGAAATAAACACTTTCCAAAAACAAGCTCTAAATCATGTTTGATGCACTCTGTAAGTGAATTTTTTTCAATACTGTTCAATCAGGATGATAGGAACACTGTGGACAGTTTTCAGCAAGGTGCAATATTGAAATATAGAAATAAACACTTTTCCAAAAACAACCTCTAAATAATGTTGAAATACAGAAATAAACACTTTTCCAAAAAACAAGCTCCAAATCATGTTGAAATGCAGAAATAAACACTTTCCAAAAACAAGCTCCAGATCATGTTGTAATATAGAAATAAACACTTTCCAAAAACAAGCTCCAAATCATGTTGAAATACAGAAATATACACTTTTCCAAAAACAAGCTCTAAATCATGTTGAAACACAGAAATAAACATTTTTCCAAAAAACAAGCTCCAAATCATGTTGTAATAGAGAAATTAACACTTTTCCAAAAACAAGCTCCAAATCATGTTGAAATACAGAAATAAACACTTTTACAAAAACAAGCTCCAAATCATGTTGAAATACAGAAATAAACACTTTTCCAAAAACAAGCTCTAAATGATGTTTAATGCACTCTGTAAGTGAACATTTTTCAGGACTCTTTAATCAGGATGACAGGAACATTGTGGACAGTTTTCAGCAAGTTGCAATATTGAAATACAGAAATAAACACTTTTACAAAAACAAGCTCTAAATAATGTTGAAATACAGAAATAAACAGTTTTCCAAAAACAAGTTCCAAATCATGTTGAAATACAGAAATAAACACTTTTCCAAAAACAAGCTCTAAATCATGTTGAAATACAGAAAAAAACAGTTTTCCAAAACAAGTTCCAAATCATGTTGAAATACAGAAATAAACACTTTTCCAAAAACAAGCTCTAAATCATGTTGAAATACAGAAATAAACACTTTTCCAAAAACAAGCTCTAAATGATTTTTACTGCACTCTGTAAGTGAACATTTTTCAGGACTCTTTAATCAGGATGACAGGAACACTGTGGACAGTTTTCAGCAAGTTGCAAAATTGTAATACAGAAATAAACACTTTTCCAAAAACAAGCTCCAAATCATGTTGAAATACAGAAATAAACACTTTTCCAAAAATTTGCTCCAAATCATGTTGTAATATAGAAATAAACACTTTCCAAAATCAAGCTCCAAATCATGTTGAAATGCAGAAATAAACACTTTCCAAAAACAAGCTCTAAATCATGTTTGATGCACTCTGTAAGTGAATTTTTTTCAATACTGTTCAATCAGGATGATAGGAACACTGTGGACAGTTTTCAGCAAGTTGCAATATTGAAATACAGAAAAAAACACTTTTCCAAAAACAAGCTCTAAATAATGTTGAAATACAGAAATAAACACTTTTCCAAAAAACAAGCTCCAAATCATGTTGTAATATAGAAATAAACACTTTCCAAAAACAAGCTCCAAATCATGTTGAAATACAGAAATAAACACTTTTCCAAAAACAAGCTCCAAATCATGTTGAAATACAGAAATAAACACTTTTCCAAAAACAAGCTCCAAATCATGTTGAAATACAGAAATAAACACTTTTCCAGAAACAAGCTCTAAATCATGTTGAAACACAGAAATAAACACTTTCCCAAAAACAAGCTCTAAATCATGTTGAAATACAGAAATGAACACTTTTCCAAAAACAAGCTCTAAATCATGTTTAATGCACTCTGTAAGTGAACATTTTTCAGGACTCTTTAATCAGGATGACAGGAACACTGTGGACAGTTTTCAGCAAGTTGCAAAATTGTAATACAGAAATAAACACTTTTCCAAAAACAAGCTCCAAATCATGTTGAAATACAGAAATAAACACTTTTCCAAAAAACAAGCTCCAAATCATGTTGAAATACAGAAATAAACACTTTTCCAAAACAAGCTCTAAATCATGTTAAAATACAGAAATAAACACTTTTCCAAAAACAAGCTCTAAATCATGTTTGATGCACTCTGTAAGTGAATTTTTTTCAATACTGTTCAATCAGGATGATAGGAACACTGTGGACAGTTTTCAGCAAGTTGCAATATTGAAATACAGAAATAAACACTTTTCCAAAAACAAGCTCTAAAGAATGTTGAAATACAGAAATAAACAGTTTTCCAAAAACAAGTTCCAAATCATGTTGAAATACAGAAATAAACAGTTTTCCAAAAACAAGCTCTAAATCATGTTGAAATACAGAAATAAACACTTTTCCAAAAACAAGCTCTAAATCATGTTGAAATACAGAAATAAACAGTTTTCCAAAACAAGTACCAAATCATGTTGAAATGCAGAAATAAACACTTTCCAAAAACAAGCTCTAAATCATGTTTGATGCACTCTGTAAGTGAATTTTTTCAGTGCTGTTTAATAAGGATAATAGGAACACTGTGGACAGTTTTCAGCAAGTTGCAATATTGAAATACAGAAAGAAACACTTTTCCAAAAACAAGCTCCAAATCATGTTGAAATACAGAAATAAACACTTTTACAAAAACAATCTCCAAATCATGTTGAAATACAGAAATAAACACTTTTCCAAAAACAAGCTCTAAATCATGTTGAAATACAGAAATAAACACTTTTCCAAAAAAAAGCTCTAATTCATGTTGAAATACAGAAATAAACACTTTTTTTCAAAAACAAGTTCCAAATCATGTTGAAATGTGGAAATAAACACTTTCCAAAAACAAGCTCTAAATCATGTTTGATGCACTCTGTAAGTGAATTTTTTTCAATGCTGTTCAATCAGGATGATAGGAACACTGTGGACAGTTTTCAGCAAGTTGCAAAATTGAAATACAGAAATAAACACTTTTCCAAAAACAAGCTCTAAATAATGTTGAAATACAGAAATAAACACTTTTCCAAAAAACAAGCTCCAAATCATGTTGAAATGCAGAAATAAACACTTTCCAAAAACAAGCTCCAGATCATGTTGTAATATAGAAATAAACACTTTCCAAAAACAAGCTCCAAATCATGTTGAAATACAGAAATAAACACTTTTCCAAAACAAGCTCTAAATCATGTTAAAATACAGAAATAAACACTTTTCCAAAAACAAGCTCTAAATCATGTTTGATGCACTCTGTAAGTGAATTTTTTATAATACTGTTCAATCAGGATGATAGGAACACTGTGGACAGTTTTCAGCGAGTTGCAATATTGAAATACAGAAATAAACACTTTTCCAAAAACAAGCTCTAAATCATGTTGAAACACAGAAATAAACACTTTTCCAAAAACAAGCTCTAAATCATGTTGAAATACAGAAATGAACACTTTTCCAAAAACTAGCTCTAAATGATGTTTAATGCACTCTGTAAGTGAACATTTTTCAGGACTCTTTAATCAGGATGACAGGAACACTGTGGACAGTTTTCAGCAAGTTGCAAAATTGTAATACAGAAATAAACACTTTTCCAAAAACAAGCTCCAAATCATGTTGAAATACAGAAATAAACACTTTTTCAAAAATTTGCTCCAAATCATTTTGTAATATAGAAATAAACACTTTCCAAAAACAAGCTCCAAATCATGTTGAAATACAGAAATAAACACTTTTCCAAAAACAAGCTCTAAATCATGTTGAAATACAGAAATAAACAGTTTTCCAAAACAAGTACCAAATCATGTTGAAATGCAGAAATAAACACTTTCCAAAAACAAGCTCTAAATCATGTTTGATGCACTCTGTAAGTGAATTTTTTTCAGTGCTGTTTAATCAGGATAATAGGAACACTGTGGACAGTTTTCAGCAAGTTGCAATATTGAAATACAGAAAGAAACACTTTTCCAAAAACAAGCTCCAAATCATGTTGAAATACAGAAATAAACACTTTTACAAAAACAAGCTCCAAATCATGTTGAAATACAGAAATAAACACTTTTCCAAAAACAAGCTCTAAATCATGTTGAAATACAGAAATAAACACTTTTCCAAAAAAAAGCTCTAATTCATGTTGAAATACAGAAATAAACACTTTTCAAAAACAAGTTCCAAATCATGTTGAAATGTGGAAATAAACACTTTCCAAAAACAAGCTCTAAATCATGTTTGATGCACTCTGTAAGTGAATTTTTTTCAATGCTGTTCAATCAGGATGATAGGAACACTGTGGACAGTTTTCAGCAAGTTGCAATATTGAAATACAGAAATAAACACTTTTCCAAAAACAAGCTCTAAATAATGTTGAAATACAGAAATAAACACTTTTCCAAAAAACAAGCTCCAAATCATGTTGAAATGCAGAAATAAACACTTTCCAAAAACAAGCTCCAGATCATGTTGTAATATAGAAATAAACACTTTCCAAAAACAAGCTATAAATCATGTTGAAATACAGAAATAAACACTTTTCCAAAAACAAGCTCTAAATCATGTTGAAACACAGAAATAAACACTTTTCCAAAAACAAGCTCTAAATCATGTTGAAATACAGAAATGAACACTTTTCCAAAAACAAGCTCTAAATGATGTTTAATGCACTCTGTAAGTGAACATTTTTCAGGACTCTTTAATCAGGATGACAGGAACACTGTGGACAGTTTTCAGCAAGTTGCAAAATTGTAATACAGAAATAAACACTTTTCCAAAAACAAGCTCCAAATCATGTTGAAATACAGATATAAACACTTTTTCAAAAATTTGCTCCAAATCATTTTGTAATATAGAAATAAACACTTTCCAAAAACAAGCTCCAAATCATGTTGAAATACAGAAATAAACACTTTTCCAAAACAAGCTCTAAATCATGTTAAAATACAGAAATAAACACTTTTCCAAAAACAAGCTCTAAATCATGTTTGATGCACTCTGTAAGTGAATTTTTTTCAATACTGTTCAATCAGGATGATAGGAACACAGTGGACAGTTTTCAGCAAGTTGCAATATTGAAATACAGAAAGAAACACTTTTCCAAAAACAAGCTCCAAATCATGTTGAAATACAGAAATAAACACTTTTACAAAAACAAGCTCCAAATCATGTTGAAATACAGAAATAAACAATTTTCCAAAAACAAGCTCTAAATCATGTTGAAATACAGAAATAAACACTTTTCCAAAAACAAGCTCTAAATAATGTTGAAATACAGAAATAAACAGTTTTCCAAAAACAAGTTCCAAATCATGTTGAAATACAGAAATAAACAGTTTTCTAAAAACAAGCTCTAAATCATGTTGAAATACAGAAATAAACAGTTTTCCAAAACAAGTTCCAAATCATGTTGAAATACAGAAATAAACACTTTTCCAAAAACAAGCTCTAAATCATGTTGAAATACAGAAATAAACACTTTTCCAAAAACAAGCTCTAAATGATGTTTAATGCACTCTGTAAGTGAACATTTTTCAGGACTCTTAATCAGGATGACAGGAACACTGTGGACAGTTTTCAGCAAGTTGCAACATTGTAATACAGAAATAAACACTTTTCCAAAAACAAGCTCCAAATCATGTTGAAATACAGAAATAAACACTTTTCCAAAAATTTGCTCCAAATCATGTTGTAATATAGAAATAAACACTTTCCAAAAACAAGCTCCAAATCATGTTAAAATACAGAAATAAACACTTTTCCAAAAACAAGCTCTAAATCATGTTTGATGCACTCTGTAAGTGAATTGTTTTCAATACTGTTCAATCAGGATGATAGGAACACTGTGGACAGTTTTCAGCAAGTTGCAATATTGAAATACAGAAATAAACACTTTTCCAAAAACAAGCTCTAAATCATGTTGAAATACAGAAATAAACAGTTTTCCAAAACAAGTTCCAAATCATGTTGAAATACAGAAATAAACACTTTTCCAAAAACAAGCTCTAAATCATGTTGAAATACAGAAATAAACACTTTTCCAAAAACAAGCTCTAAATCATGTTGAAATACAGAAATAAACACTTTTCCAAAAAACAAGCTCCAAATCATGTTGTAATATAGAAATAAACACTTTCCAAAAACAAGCTCCAAATCATGTTGAAATACAGAAATAAACACTTTTCCAAAAACAAGCTCCAAATCATGTTGAAATACAGAAATAAACACTTTTCCAAAAACAAGCTCCAAATCATGTTGAAATACAGAAATAAACACTTTTCCAAAAACAAGCTCTAAATCATGTTGAAACACAGAAATAAACACTTTTCCAAAAACAAGCTCTAAATCATGTTGAAATACAGAAATGAACACTTTTCCAAAAACAAGCTCTAAATGATGTTTAATGCACTCTGTAAGTGAACATTTTTCAGGACTCTTTAATCAGTATGACAGGAACACTGTGGACAGTTTTCAGCAAGTTGCAAAATTGTAATACAGAAATAAACACTTTTCCAAAAAAAAGCTCTAATTCATGTTGAAATACAGAAATAAACAATTTTCAAAAACAAGTTCCAAATCATGTTGAAATGTGGAAATAAACACTTTCCAAAAACAAGCTCTAAATCATGTTTGATGCACTCTGTAAGTGAATTTTTTTCAATGCTGTTCAATCAGGATGATAGGAACACTGTGGACAGTTTTCAGCAAGTTGCAATATTGAAATACAGAAATAAACACTTTTCCAAAAACAAGCTCTAAATAATGTTGAAATACAGAAATAAACACTTTTCCAAAAAACAAGCTCCAAATCATGTTGTAATATAGAAATAAACACTTTCCAAAAACAAGCTATAAATCATGTTGAAATACAGAAATAAACACTTTTCCAAAAACAAATTCCAAATCATGTTGAAATACAAAAAAAAAAAACTTTTCCAAAAACAAGCTCTAAATCATGTTGAAATACAGAAATAAACACTTTTCCAAAAACAAGCTCTAAATGATGTTTAATGCACTCTGTAAGTGAACATTTTTCAGGACTCTTTAATCAGGATGACAGGAACACTGTGGACAGTTTTCAGCAAGTTGCAACATTGTAATACAGAAATAAACACTTTTCCAAAAACAAGCTCCAAATCATGTTGAAAAACAGAAATAAACACTTTTCCAAAAATTTGCTCCAAATCATGTTGTAATATAGAAATAAACACTTTCCAAAAACAAGCTCCAAATCATGTTAAAATACAGAAATAAACACTTTTCCAAAAACAAGCTCTAAATCATGTTTGATGCACTCTGTAAGTGAATTGTTTTCAATACTGTTCAATCAGGATGATAGGAACACTGTGGACAGTTTTCAGCAAGTTGCAATATTGAAATACAGAAATAAACACTTTTCCAAAAACAAGCTCTAAATCATGTTGAAATACAGAAATAAACAGTTTTCCAAAACAAGTTCCAAATCATGTTGAAATACAGAAATAAACACTTTTCCAAAAACAAGCTCTAAATCATGTTGAAATACAGAAATAAACACTTTTCCAAAAACAAGCTCTAAATGATGTTTAATGCAATCTGTAAGTGAACATTTTTCAGGACTCTTTAATCAGGATGACAGGAACACTGTGGACAGTTTTCAGCAAGTTGCAAAATTGTAATACAGAAATAAACACTTTTCCAAAAACAAGCTCCAAATCATGTTGAAATACAGAAATAAACACTTTTCCAAAAATTTGTTCCAAATCATGTTGTAATATAGAAATAGACACTTTCCAAAATCAAGCTCCAAATCATGTTGAAATGCAGAAATAAACACTTTCCAAAAACAAGCTCTAAATCATGTTTGATGCACTCTGTAAGTGAATTTTTTTCAATACTGTTCAATCAGGATGATAGGAACACTGTGGACAGTTTTCAGCAAGTTGCAATATTGAAATACAGAAAAAAACACTTTTCCATAAACAAGCTCTAAATAATGTTGAAATACAGAAATAAACACTTTTCCAAAAAACAAGCTCCAAATCATGTTGTAATATAGAAATAAACACTTTCCAAAAACAAGCTCCAAATCATGTTGAAATACAGAAATAAACACTTTTCCAAAAACAAGCTCCAAATCATGTTGAAATACAGAAATAAACACTTTTCCAAAAACAAGCTCCAAATCATGTTGAAATACAGAAATAAACACTTTTCCAAAAACAAGCTCTAAATCATGTTGAAACACAGAAATAAACACTTTTCCAAAAACAAGCTCTAAATCATGTTGAAATACAGAAATGAACACTTTTCCAAAAACAAGCTCTAAATGATGTTTAATGCACTCTGTAAGTGAACATTTTTCAGGACTCTTTAATCAGTATGACAGGAACACTGTGGACAGTTTTCAGCAAGTTGCAAAATTGTAATACAGAAATAAACACTTTTCCAAAAACAAGCTCCAAATCATGTTGAAATACAGAAATAAACACTTTTCCAAAAATTTGCTCCAAATCATGTTGTAATATAGAAATAAACACTTTCCAAAAACAAGCTCCAAATCATGTTGAAATACAGAAATAAACACTTTTCCAAAACAAGCTCTAAATCATGTTAAAATACAGAAATAAACACTTTTCCAAAAACAAGCTCTAAATCATGTTTGATGCACTCTGTAAGTGAATTTTTTTCAATACTGTTCAATCAGGATGATAGGAACACTGTGGACAGTTTTCAGCAAGTTGCAATATTGAAATACAGAAATAAACACTTTTCCAAAAACAAGCTCTAAATAATGTTGAAATACAGAAATAAACAGTTTTCCAAAAACAAGTTCCAAATCATGTTGAAATACAGAAATAAACAGTTTTCTAAAAACAAGCTCTAAATCATGTTGAAATACAGAAATAAACAGTTTTCCAAAACAAGTTCCAAATCATGTTGAAATACAGAAATAAACACTTTTCCAAAAACAAGCTCTAAATCATGTTGAAAGACAGAAATAAACACTTTTCCAAAAACAAGCTCTAAATGATGTTTAATGCACTCTGTAAGTGAACATTTTTCAGGACTCTTTAATCAGGATGACAGGAACACTGTGGACAGTTTTCAGCAAGTTGCAAAATTGTAATACAGAAATAAACACTTTTCCAAAAACAAGCTCCAAATCATGTTGAAATACAGACATAAACAGTTTTCCAAAACAAGTTCCAAATCATGTTGAAATACAGAAATAAACACTTTCCAAAAACAAGCTCTAAATCATGTTTGATGCACTCTGTAAGTGAATTTTTTTCAGTGCTGTTTAATCAGGATAATAGGAACACTGTGGACAGTTTTCAGCAAGTTGCAATATTGAAATACAGAAAGAAACACTTTTCCAAAAACAAGCTCCAAATCATATTGAAATACAGAAATAAACACTTTTCCAAAAACAAGCTCCAAATCATGTTGAAATACAGAAATAAACACTTTTCCAAAAACAAGCTCTAAATCATGTTGAAACACAGAAATAAACACTTTTCCAAAAACAAGCTCTAAATCATGTTGAAATACAGAAATGAACATTTTTCCAAAAACAAGCTCTAAATGATGTTTAATGCACTCTGTAAGTGAACATTTTTCAGGACTCTTTAATCAGTATGACAGGAACACTGTGGACAGTTTTCAGCAAGTTGCAAAATTGTAATACAGAAATAAACACTTTTCCAAAAACAAGCTCCAAATCATGTTGAAATACAGAAATAAACACTTTTCCAAAAATTTGCTCCAAATCATGTTGTAATATAGAAATAAACACTTTCCAAAAACAAGCTCCAAATCATGTTGAATTACAGAAATAAACACTTTTCCAAAACAAGCTCTAAATCATGTTAAAATACAGAAATAAACACTTTTCCAAAAACAAGCTCTAAATCATGTTTGATGCACTCTGTAAGTGAATTTTTTTCAATACTGTTCAATCAGGATGATAGGAACACTGTGGACAGTTTTCAGCAAGTTGCAATATTGAAATACAGAAATAAACACTTTTCCAAAAACAAGCTCTAAATAATGTTGAAATACAGAAATAAACAGTTTTCCAAAAACAAGTTCCAAATCATGTTGAAATACAGAAATAAACAGTTTTCTAAAAACAAGCTCTAAATCATGTTGAAATACAGAAATAAACAGTTTTCCAAAACAAGTTCCAAATCATGTTGAAAGACAGAAATAAACACTTTTCCAAAAACAAGCTCTAAATGATGTTTAATGCACTCTGTAAGTGAACATTTTTCAGGACTCTTTAATCAGGATGACAGGAACACTGTGGACAGTTTTCAGCAAGTTGCAAAATTGTAATACAGAAATAAACACTTTTCCAAAAACAAGCTCCAAATCATGTTGAAATACAGAAATAAACACTTTTTCAAAAATTTGCTCCAAATCATGTTGTAATATAGAAATAAACACTTTCCAAAAACAAGCTCCAAATCATGTTGAAATACAGAAATAAACACTTTTCCAAAACAAGCTCTAAATCATGTTAAAATACAGAAATAAACACTTTTCCAAAAACAAGCTCTAAATCATGTTTGATGCACTCTGTAAGTGAATTTTTTTCAATACTGTTCAATCAGGATGATAGGAACACTGTGGACAGTTTTCTGCAAGTTGCAATATTGAAATACAGAAATAAACACTTTTCCAAAAACAAGCTCTAAATAATGTTGAAATACAGAAATAAACAGTTTTCCAAAAACAAGTTCCAAATCGTGTTGAAATACAGAAATAAACAGTTTTCCAAAACAAAGCTCTAAATCATGTTGAAATACAGAAATAAACACTTTTCCAAAAACAAGCTCTAAATCATGTTGAAATACAGAAATAAACAGTTTTCCAAAACAAGTACCAAATCATGTTGAAATGCAGAAATAAACACTTTCCAAAAACAAGCTCTAAATCATGTTTGATGCACTCTGTAAGTGAATTTTTTTCAGTGCTGTTTAATCAGGATAATAGGAACACTGTGGACAGTTTTCAGCAAGTTGCAATATTGAAATACAGAAAGAAACACTTTTCCAAAAACAAGCTCCAAATCATGTTGAAATATAGAAATAAACACTTTTACAAAAACAAGCTCCAAATCATGTTGAAATACAGAAATAAACAATTTTCCAAAAACAAGCTCTAAATCATGTTGAAATACAGAAATAAACACTTTTCCAAAAAAAAGCTCTAATTCATGTTGTCATACCGAAATAAACACTTTTCCAAAAACAAGCTCCAAATCATGTTGAAATACAGAAATAAACACTTTTTCAAAAATTTGCTCCAAATCATGTTGTAATATAGAAATAAACACTTTCCAAAAACAAGCTCCAAATCATGTTGAAATACAGAAATAAACACTTTTCCAAAACAAGCTCTAAATCATGTTAAAATACAGAAATAAACACTTTTCCAAAAACAAGCTCTAAATCATGTTTGATGCACTCTGTAAGTGAATTTTTTTCAATACTGTTCAATCAGGATGATAGGAACACTGTGGACAGTTTTCAGCAAGTTGCAATATTGAAATACAGAAATAAACACTTTTCCAAAAACAAGCTCCAAATCATGTTAAAATACAGAAATAAACGCTTTTACAAAAACAAGCTCCAAATCATGTTGAAATACAGAAATAAACAATTTTCCAAAAACAAGCTCTAAATCATGTTGAAATACAGAAATAAACACTTTTCCAAAAAAAAGCTCTAATTCATATTGAAATACAGAAATAAACACTTTTCCAAAAACAAGCTCCAAATCATGTTGAAATACAGAAATAAACACTTTTCCAAAAACAAGCTCTAAATCATGTTGAAACACAGAAATAAACACTTTTCCAAAAACAAGCTCTAAATCATGTTGAAATACAGAAATGAACATTTTTCCAAAAACAAGCTCTAAATGATGTTTAATGCACTCTGTAAGTGAACATTTTTCAGGACTCTTTAATCAGTATGACAGGAACACTGTGGACAGTTTTCAGCAAGTTGCAAAATTGTAATACAGAAATAAACACTTTTCCAAAAACAAGCTCCAAATCATGTTGAAATACAGAAATAAACACTTTTCCAAAAATTTGCTCCAAATCATGTTGTAATATAGAAATAAACACTTTCCAAAAACAAGCTCCAAATCATGTTGAATTACAGAAATAAACACTTTTCCAAAACAAGCTCTAAATCATGTTGAAATACAGAAATGAACATTTTTCCAAAAACAAGCTCTAAATGATGTTTAATGCACTCTGTAAGTGAACATTTTTCAGGACTCTTTAATCAGTATGACAGGAACACTGTGGACAGTTTTCAGCAAGTTGCAAAATTGTAATACAGAAATAAACACTTTTCCAAAAACAAGCTCCAAATCATGTTGAAATACAGAAATAAACACTTTTCCAAAAATTTGCTCCAAATCATGTTGTAATATAGAAATAAACACTTTCCAAAAACAAGCTCCAAATCATGTTGAATTACAGAAATAAACACTTTTCCAAAACAAGCTCTAAATCATGTTAAAATACAGAAATAAACACTTTTCCAAAAACAAGCTCTAAATCATGTTTGATGCACTCTGTAAGTGAATTTTTTTCAATACTGTTCAATCAGGATGATAGGAACACTGTGGACAGTTTTCAGCAAGTTGCAATATTGAAATACAGAAATAAACACTTTTCCAAAAACAAGCTCTAAATAATGTTGAAATACAGAAATAAACAGTTTTCCAAAAACAAGTTCCAAATCATGTTGAAATACAGAAATAAACAGTTTTCTAAAAACAAGCTCTAAATCATGTTGAAATACAGAAATAAACAGTTTTCCAAAACAAGTTCCAAATCATGTTGAAAGACAGAAATAAACACTTTTCCAAAAACAAGCTCTAAATGATGTTTAATGCACTCTGTAAGTGAACATTTTTCAGGACTCTTTAATCAGGATGACAGGAACACTGTGGACAGTTTTCAGCAAGTTGCAAAATTGTAATACAGAAATAAACACTTTTCCAAAAACAAGCTCCAAATCATGTTGAAATACAGAAATAAACACTTTTTCAAAAATTTGCTCCAAATCATGTTGTAATATAGAAATAAACACTTTCCAAAAACAAGCTCCAAATCATGTTGAAATACAGAAATAAACACTTTTCCAAAACAAGCTCTAAATCATGTTAAAATACAGAAA
This sequence comes from Salvelinus fontinalis, assembly GCF_029448725.1. NCBI lineage: Eukaryota > Metazoa > Chordata > Actinopteri > Salmoniformes > Salmonidae > Salvelinus > Salvelinus fontinalis. The sequence continues at coordinate 184,332 of NW_026600267.1, forward strand.
TAAACACTTTTCCAAAAACAAGCTCTAAATCATGTTTGATGCACTCTGTAAGTGAATTTTTTTCAATACTGTTCAATCAGGATGATAGGAACACTGTGGACAGTTTTCTGCAAGTTGCAATATTGAAATACAGAAATAAACACTTTTCCAAAAACAAGCTCTAAATAATGTTGAAATACAGAAATAAACAGTTTTCCAAAAACAAGTTCCAAATCGTGTTGAAATACAGAAATAAACAGTTTTCCAAAACAAAGCTCTAAATCATGTTGAAATACAGAAATAAACACTTTTCCAAAAACAAGCTCTAAATCATGTTGAAATACAGAAATAAACAGTTTTCCAAAACAAGTACCAAATCATGTTGAAATGCAGAAATAAACACTTTCCAAAAACAAGCTCTAAATCATGTTTGATGCACTCTGTAAGTGAATTTTTTTCAGTGCTGTTTAATCAGGATAATAGGAACACTGTGGACAGTTTTCAGCAAGTTGCAATATTGAAATACAGAAAGAAACACTTTTCCAAAAACAAGCTCCAAATCATGTTGAAATATAGAAATAAACACTTTTACAAAAACAAGCTCCAAATCATGTTGAAATACAGAAATAAACAATTTTCCAAAAACAAGCTCTAAATCATGTTGAAATACAGAAATAAACACTTTTCCAAAAAAAAGCTCTAATTCATGTTGTCATACCGAAATAAACACTTTTCCAAAAACAAGCTCCAAATCATGTTGAAATACAGAAATAAACACTTTTTCAAAAATTTGCTCCAAATCATGTTGTAATATAGAAATAAACACTTTCCAAAAACAAGCTCCAAATCATGTTGAAATACAGAAATAAACACTTTTCCAAAACAAGCTCTAAATCATGTTAAAATACAGAAATAAACACTTTTCCAAAAACAAGCTCTAAATCATGTTTGATGCACTCTGTAAGTGAATTTTTTTCAATACTGTTCAATCAGGATGATAGGAACACTGTGGACAGTTTTCAGCAAGTTGCAATATTGAAATACAGAAATAAACACTTTTCCAAAAACAAGCTCCAAATCATGTTAAAATACAGAAATAAACGCTTTTACAAAAACAAGCTCCAAATCATGTTGAAATACAGAAATAAACAATTTTCCAAAAACAAGCTCTAAATCATGTTGAAATACAGAAATAAACACTTTTCCAAAAAAAAGCTCTAATTCATATTGAAATACAGAAATAAACACTTTTCCAAAAACAAGCTCCAAATCATGTTGAAATACAGAAATAAACACTTTTCCAAAAACAAGCTCTAAATCATGTTGAAACACAGAAATAAACACTTTTCCAAAAACAAGCTCTAAATCATGTTGAAATACAGAAATGAACATTTTTCCAAAAACAAGCTCTAAATGATGTTTAATGCACTCTGTAAGTGAACATTTTTCAGGACTCTTTAATCAGTATGACAGGAACACTGTGGACAGTTTTCAGCAAGTTGCAAAATTGTAATACAGAAATAAACACTTTTCCAAAAACAAGCTCCAAATCATGTTGAAATACAGAAATAAACACTTTTCCAAAAATTTGCTCCAAATCATGTTGTAATATAGAAATAAACACTTTCCAAAAACAAGCTCCAAATCATGTTGAATTACAGAAATAAACACTTTTCCAAAACAAGCTCTAAATCATGTTAAAATACAGAAATAAACACTTTTCCAAAAACAAGCTCTAAATCATGTTTGATGCACTCTGTAAGTGAATTTTTTTCAATACTGTTCAATCAGGATGATAGGAACACTGTGGACAGTTTTCAGCAAGTTGCAATATTGAAATACAGAAATAAACACTTTTCCAAAAACAAGCTCTAAATAATGTTGAAATACAGAAATAAACAGTTTTCCAAAAACAAGTTCCAAATCATGTTGAAATACAGAAATAAACAGTTTTCTAAAAACAAGCTCTAAATCATGTTGAAATACAGAAATAAACAGTTTTCCAAAACAAGTTCCAAATCATGTTGAAATACAGAAATAAACACTTTTCCAAAAACAAGCTCTAAATCATGTTGAAAGACAGAAATAAACACTTTTCCAAAAACAAGCTCTAAATGATGTTTAATGCACTCTGTAAGTGAACATTTTTCAGGACTCTTTAATCAGGATGACAGGAACACTGTGGACAGTTTTCAGCAAGTTGCAAAATTGTAATACAGAAATAAACACTTTTCCAAAAACAAGCTCCAAATCATGTTGAAATACAGAAATAAACACTTTTTCAAAAATTTGCTCCAAATCATGTTGTAATATAGAAATAAACACTTTCCAAAAACAAGCTCCAAATCATGTTGAAATACAGAAATAAACACTTTTCCAAAACAAGCTCTAAATCATGTTAAAATACAGAAATAAACACTTTTCCAAAAACAAGCTCTAAATCATGTTTGATGCACTCTGTAAGTGAATTTTTTTCAATACTGTTCAATCAGGATGATAGGAACACTGTGGACAGTTTTCTGCAAGTTGCAATATTGAAATACAGAAATAAACACTTTTCCAAAAACAAGCTCTAAATAATGTTGAAATACAGAAATAAACAGTTTTCCAAAAACAAGTTCCAAATCGTGTTGAAATACAGAAATAAACAGTTTTCCAAAACAAAGCTCTAAATCATGTTGAAATACAGAAATAAACACTTTTCCAAAAACAAGCTCTAAATCATGTTGAAATACAGAAATAAACAGTTTTCCAAAACAAGTACCAAATCATGTTGAAATGCAGAAATAAACACTTTCCAAAAACAAGCTCTAAATCATGTTTGATGCACTCTGTAAGTGAATTTTTTTCAGTGCTGTTTAATCAGGATAATAGGAACACTGTGGACAGTTTTCAGCAAGTTGCAATATTGAAATACAGAAAGAAACACTTTTCCAAAAACAAGCTCCAAATCATGTTGAAATATAGAAATAAACACTTTTACAAAAACAAGCTCCAAATCATGTTGAAATACAGAAATAAACAATTTTCCAAAAACAAGCTCTAAATCATGTTGAAATACAGAAATAAACACTTTTCCAAAAAAAAGCTCTAATTCATGTTGTAATACGGAAATAAACACTTTTCCAAAAACAAGCTCCAAATCATGTTGAAATACAGAAATAAACACTTTTTCAAAAATTTGCTCCAAATCATGTTGTAATATAGAAATAAACACTTTCCAAAAACAAGCTCCAAATCATGTTGAAATACAGAAATAAACACTTTTCCAAAACAAGCTCTAAATCATGTTAAAATACAGAAATAAACACTTTTCCAAAAACAAGCTCCAAATCATGTTGAAATGCAGAAATAAACACATTCCAAAAACAAGCTCCAGATCATGTTGTAATATAGAAATAAACACTTTTCCAAAAACAAGCTCCAAATCATGTTAAAATACAGAAATAAACGCTTTTACAAAAACAAGCTCCAAATCATGTTGAAATACAGAAATAAACAATTTTCCAAAAACAAGCTCTAAATCATGTTGAAATACAGAAATAAACACTTTTCCAAAAAAAAGCTCTAATTCATGTTGAAATACAGAAATAAACACTTTTCAAAAACAAGTTCCAAATCATGTTGAAATGTGGAAATAAACACTTTCCAAAAACAAGCTCTAAATCATGTTTGATGCACTCTGTAAGTGAATTTTTTTCAATGCTGTTCAATCAGGATGATAGGAACACTGTGGACAGTTTTCAGCAAGTTGCAATATTGAAATACAGAAATAAACACTTCCAAAAAACAAGCTCCAAATCATGTTGAAATGCAGAAATAAACACTTTCCAAAAACAAGCTCCAGATCATGTTGTAATATAGAAATAAACACTTTCCAAAAACAAGCTATAAATCATGTTGAAATACAGATATAAACACTTTTCCAAAAAACAAGCTCCAAATCATGTTGAAATGCAGAAATAAACACTTTCCAAAAACAAGCTCCAGATCATGTTGTAATATAGAAATAAACACTTTCCAAAAACAAGCTATAAATCATGTTGAAATACAGAAATAAACACTTTTCCAAAAACAAATTCCAAATCATGTTGAAATACAGAAAAAAAAAACTTTTCCAAAAACAAGCTCTAAATCATGTTGAAATACAGAAATAAACACTTTTCCAAAAACAAGCTCTAAATGATGTTTAATGCACTCTGTAAGTGAACATTTTTCAGGACTCTTTAATCAGGATGACAGGAACACTGTGGACAGTTTTCAGCAAGTTGCAACATTGTAATACAGAAATAAACACTTTTCCAAAAACAAGCTCCAAATCATGTTGAAATACAGAAATAAACACTTTTCCAAAAATTTGCTCCAAATCATGTTGTAATATAGAAATAAACACTTTCCAAAAACAAGCTCCAAATCATGTTGAAATACAGAAATAAACACTTTTCCAAAACAAGCTCTAAATCATGTTAAAATACAGAAATAAACACTTTTCCAAAAACAAGCTCTAAATCATGTTTGATGCACTCTGTAAGTGAATTTTTTTCAATACTGTTCAATCAGGATGATAGGAACACTGTGGACAGTTTTCAGCAAGTTGCAATATTGAAATACAGAAATAAACACTTTTCCAAAAACAAGCTCTAAATAATGTTGAAATACAGAAATAAACAGTTTTCCAAAAACAAGTTCCAAATCATGTTGAAATACAGAAATAAACAGTTTTCTAAAAACAAGCTCTAAATCATGTTGAAATACAGAAATAAACAGTTTTCCAAAACAAGTTCCAAATCATGTTGAAATACAGAAATAAACACTTTTCCAAAAACAAGCTCTAAATCATGTTGAAAGACAGAAATAAACACTTTTCCAAAAACAAGCTCTAAATGATGTTTAATGCACTCTGTAAGTGAACATTTTTCAGGACTCTTTAATCAGGATGACAGGAACACTGTGGACAGTTTTCAGCAAGTTGCAAAATTGTAATACAGAAATAAACACTTTTCCAAAAACAAGCTCCAAATCATGTTGAAATACAGACATAAACAGTTTTCCAAAACAAGTTCCAAATCATGTTGAAATACAGAAATAAACACTTTCCAAAAACAAGCTCTAAATCATGTTTGATGCACTCTGTAAGTGAATTTTTTTCAGTGCTGTTTAATCAGGATAATAGGAACACTGTGGACAGTTTTCAGCAAGTTGCAATATTGAAATACAGAAAGAAACACTTTTCCAAAAACAAGCTCCAAATCATATTGAAATACAGAAATAAACACTTTTCCAAAAACAAGCTCCAAATCATGTTGAAATACAGAAATAAACACTTTTCCAAAAACAAGCTCTAAATCATGTTGAAACACAGAAATAAACACTTTTCCAAAAACAAGCTCTAAATCATGTTGAAATACAGAAATGAACACTTTTCCAAAAACAAGCTCTAAATGATGTTTAATGCACTCTGTAAGTGAACATTTTTCAGGACTCTTTAATCAGGATGACAGGAACACTGTGGACAGTTTTCAGCAAGTTGCAAAATTGTAATACAGAAATAAACACTTTTCCAAAAACAAGCTCCAAATCATGTTGAAATACAGAAATAAACACTTTTTCAAAAATTTGCTCCAAATCATGTTGTAATATGGAAATAAACACTTTCCAAAAACAAGCTCCAAATCATGTTGAAATACAGAAATAAACACTTTTCCAAAAACAAGCTCCAAATCATGTTGAAATACAGAAATAAACACTTTTCCAAAAATTTGCTCCAAATCATGTTGTAATATAGAAATAAACACTTTCCAAAAACAAGCTCCAAATCATGTTGAAATACAGAAATAAACACTTTTCCAAAACAAGCTCTAAATCATGTTAAAATACAGAAATAAACACTTTTCCAAAAACAAGCTCTAAATCATGTTTGATGCACTCTGTAAGTGAATTTTTTTCAATACTGTTCAATCAGGATGATAGGAACACTGTGGACAGTTTTCAGCAAGTTGCAATATTGAAATACAGAAATAAACACTTTTCCAAAAACAAGCTCTAAATAATGTTGAAATACAGAAATAAACAGTTTTCCAAAACAAGTTCCAAATCATGTTGAAATACAGAAATAAACACTTTTCCAAAAACAAGCTCTAAATCATGTTGAAAGACAGAAATAAACACTTTTCCAAAAACAAGCTCTAAATGATGTTTAATGCACTCTGTAAGTGAACATTTTTCAGGACTCTTTAATCAGGATGACAGGAACACTGTGGACAGTTTTCAGCAAGTTGCAAAATTGTAATACAGAAATAAACGCTTTTCCAAAAACAAGCTCCAAATCATGTTGAAATACAGACATAAACAGTTTTCCAAAACAAGTTCCAAATCATGTTGAAATACAGAAATAAACACTTTCCAAAAACAAGCTCTAAATCATGTTTGATGCACTCTGTAAGTGAATTTTTTTCAGTGCTGTTTAATCAGGATAATAGGAACACTGTGGACAGTTTTCAGCAAGTTGCAATATTGAAATACAGAAAGAAACACTTTTCCAAAAACAAGCTCCAAATCATATTGAAATACAGAAATAAACACTTTTCCAAAAACAAGCTCCAAATCATGTTGAAATACAGAAATAAACACTTTTCCAAAAACAAGCTCTAAATCATGTTGAAACACAGAAATAAACACTTTTCCAAAAACAAGCTCTAAATCATGTTGAAATACAGAAATGAACACTTTTCCAAAAACAAGCTCTAAATGATGTTTAATGCACTCTGTAAGTGAACATTTTTCAGGACTCTTTAATCAGGATGACAGGAACACTGTGGACAGTTTTCAGCAAGTTGCAAAATTGTAATACAGAAATAAACACTTTTCCAAAAACAAGCTCCAAATCATGTTGAAATACAGAAATAAACACTTTTTCAAAAATTTGCTCCAAATCATGTTGTAATATGGAAATAAACACTTTCCAAAAACAAGCTCCAAATCATGTTGAAATACAGAAATAAACACTTTTCCAAAAACAAGCTCCAAATCATGTTGAAATACAGAAATAAACACTTTTTCAAAAATTTGCTCCAAATCATGTTGTAATATAGAAATAAACACTTTCCAAAAACAAGCTCCAAATCATGTTGAAATACAGAAATAAACACTTTTCCAAAACAAGCTCTAAATCATGTTAAAATACAGAAATAAACACTTTTCCAAAAACAAGCTCTAAATCATGTTTGATGCACTCTGTAAGTGAATTTTTTTCAATACTGTTCAATCAGGATGATAGGAACACTGTGGACAGTTTTCAGCAAGTTGCAATATTGAAATACAGAAATAAACACTTTTCCAAAAACAAGCTCTAAATAATGTTGAAATACAGAAATAAACACTTTTCCAAAAACAAGTTCCAAATCATGTTGAAATACAGAAATAAACAGTTTTCTAAAAACAAGCTCTAAATCATGTTGAAATACAGAAATAAACAGTTTTCCAAAACAAGTTCCAAATCATGTTGAAATACAGAAATAAACACTTTTCCAAAAACAAGCTCTAAATCATGTTGAAAGACAGAAATAAACACTTTTCCAAAAACAAGCTCTAAATGATGTTTAATGCACTCTGTAAGTGAACATTTTTCAGGACTCTTTAATCAGGATGACAGGAACACTGTGGACAGTTTTCAGCAAGTTGCAAAATTGTAATACAGAAATAAACACTTTTCCAAAAACAAGCTCTAAATCATGTTTGATGCACTCTGTAAGTGAATTTTTTTCAGTGCTGTTTAATCAGGATAATAGGAACACTGTGGACAGTTTTCAGCAAGTTGCAATATTGAAATACAGAAAGAAACACTTTTCCAAAAACAAGCTCCAAATCATATTGAAATACAGAAATAAACACTTTTCCAAAAACAAGCTCCAAATCATGTTGAAATACAGAAATAAACACTTTTCCAAAAACAAGCTCTAAATCATGTTGAAACACAGAAATAAACACTTTTCCAAAAACAAGCTCTAAATCATGTTGAAATACAGAAATGAACACTTTTCCAAAAACAAGCTCTAAATGATGTTTAATGCACTCTGTAAGTGAACATTTTTCAGGACTCTTTAATCAGGATGACAGGAACACTGTGGACAGTTTTCAGCAAGTTGCAAAATTGTAATACAGAAATAAACACTTTTCCAAAAACAAGCTCCAAATCATGTTGAAATACAGAAATAAACACTTTTTCAAAAATTTGCTCCAAATCATGTTGTAATATGGAAATAAACACTTTCCAAAAACAAGCTCCAAATCATGTTGAAATACAGAAATAAACACTTTTCCAAAAACAAGCTCCAAATCATGTTGAAATACAGAAATAAACACTTTTCCAAAAATTTTCCAAAAACAAGCTCTAAATCATGTTGAAAGACAGAAATAAACACTTTTCCAAAAACAAGCTCTAAATGATGTTTAATGCACTCTGTAAGTGAACATTTTTCAGGACTCTTTAATCAGGATGACAGGAACACTGTGGACAGTTTTCAGCAAGTTGCAAAATTGTAATACAGAAATAAACACTTTTCCAAAAACAAGCTCCAAATCATGTTGAAATACAGACATAAACAGTTTTCCAAAACAAGTTCCAAATCATGTTGAAATACAGAAATAAACACTTTCCAAAAACAAGCTCTAAATCATGTTTGATGCACTCTGTAAGTGAATTTTTTTCAGTGCTGTTTAATCAGGATAATAGGAACACTGTGGACAGTTTTCAGCAAGTTGCAATATTGAAATACAGAAAGAAACACTTTTCCAAAAACAAGCTCCAAATCATATTGAAATACAGAAATAAACACTTTTCCAAAAACAAGCTCCAAATCATGTTGAAATACAGAAATAAACACTTTTCCAAAAACAAGCTCTAAATCATGTTGAAACACAGAAATAAACACTTTTCCAAAAACAAGCTCTAAATCATGTTGAAATACAGAAATGAACACTTTTCCAAAAACAAGCTCTAAATGATGTTTAATGCACTCTGTAAGTGAACATTTTTCAGGACTCTTTAATCAGGATGACAGGAACACTGTGGACAGTTTTCAGCAAGTTGCAAAATTGTAATACAGAAATAAACACTTTTCCAAAAACAAGCTCCAAATCATGTTGAAATACAGAAATAAACACTTTTTCAAAAATTTGCTCCAAATCATGTTGTAATATGGAAATAAACACTTTCCAAAAACAAGCTCCAAATCATGTTGAAATACAGAAATAAACACTTTTCCAAAAACAAGCTCCAAATCATGTTGAAATACAGAAATAAACACTTTTTCAAAAATTTGCTCCAAATCATGTTGTAATATAGAAATAAACACTTTCCAAAAACAAGCTCCAAATCATGTTGAAATACAGAAATAAACACTTTTCCAAAACAAGCTCTAAATCATGTTAAAATACAGAAATAAACACTTTTCCAAAAACAAGCTCTAAATCATGTTTGATGCACTCTGTAAGTGAATTTTTTTCAATACTGTTCAATCAGGATGATAGGAACACTGTGGACAGTTTTCTGCAAGTTGCAATATTGAAATACAGAAATAAACACTTTTCCAAAAACAAGCTCTAAATAATGTTGAAATACAGAAATAAACAGTTTTCCAAAAACAAGTTCCAAATCGTGTTGAAATACAGAAATAAACAGTTTTCCAAAACAAAGCTCTAAATCATGTTGAAATACAGAAATAAACACTTTTCCAAAAACAAGCTCTAAATCATGTTGAAATACAGAAATAAACAGTTTTCCAAAACAAGTACCAAATCATGTTGAAATGCAGAAATAAACACTTTCCAAAAACAAGCTCTAAATCATGTTTGATGCACTCTGTAAGTGAATTTTTTTCAGTGCTGTTTAATCAGGATAATAGGAACACTGTGGACAGTTTTCAGCAAGTTGCAATATTGAAATACAGAAAGAAACACTTTTCCAAAAACAAGCTCCAAATCATGTTGAAATATAGAAAAAAACACTTTTACAAAAACAAGCTCCAAATCATGTTGAAATACAGAAATAAACAATTTTCCAAAAACAAGCTCTAAATCATGTTGAAATACAGAAATAAACACTTTTCCAAAAAAAAGCTCTAATTCATGTTGTAATACGGAAATAAACACTTTTCCAAAAACAAGCTCCAAATCATGTTGAAATACAGAAATAAACACTTTTTCAAAAATTTGCTCCAAATCATGTTGTAATATAGAAATAAACACTTTCCAAAAACAAGCTCCAAATCATGTTGAAATACAGAAATAAACACTTTTCCAAAACAAGCTCTAAATCATGTTAAAATACAGAAATAAACACTTTTCCAAAAACAAGCTCCAAATCATGTTGAAATGCAGAAATAAACACTTTCCAAAAACAAGCTCCAGATCATGTTGTAATATAGAAATAAACACTTTTCCAAAAACAAGCTCCAAATCATGTTAAAATACAAAAATAAACGCTTTTACAAAAACAAGCTCCAAATCATGTTGAAATACAGAAATAAACAATTTTCCAAAAACAAGCTCTAAATCATGTTGAAATACAGAAATAAACACTTTTCCAAAAAAAAGCTCTAATTCATGTTGAAATACAGAAATAAACACTTTTCAAAAACAAGTTCCAAATCATGTTGAAATGTGGAAATAAACACTTTCCAAAAACAAGCTCTAAATCATGTTTGATGCACTCTGTAAGTGAATTTTTTTCAATGCTGTTCAATCAGGATGATAGGAACACTGTGGACAGTTTTCAGCAAGTTGCAATATTGAAATACAGAAATAAACACTTCCAAAAAACAAGCTCCAAATCATGTTGAAATGCAGAAATAAACACTTTCCAAAAACAAGCTCCAGATCATGTTGTAATATAGAAATAAACACTTTCCAAAAACAAGCTATAAATCATGTTGAAATACAGAAATAAACACTTTTCCAAAAAACAAGCTCCAAATCATGTTGAAATGCAGAAATAAACACTTTCCAAAAACAAGCTCCAGATCATGTTGTAATATAGAAATAAACACTTTCCAAAAACAAGCTATAAATCATGTTGAAATACAGAAATAAACACTTTTCCAAAAACAAATTCCAAATCATGTTGAAATACAGAAAAAAATAACTTTTCCAAAAACAAGCTCTAAATCATGTTGAAATACAGAAATAAACACTTTTCCGAAAACAAGCTCTAAATGATGTTTAATGCACTCTGTAAGTGAACATTTTTCAGGACTCTTTAATCAGGATGACAGGAACACTGTGGACAGTTTTCAGCAAGTTGCAACATTGTAATACAGAAATAAACACTTTTCCAAAAACAAGCTCCAAATCATGTTGAAATACAGAAATAAACACTTTTCCAAAAATTTGCTCCAAATCATGTTGTAATATAGAAATAAACACTTTCCAAAAACAAGCTCCAAATCATGTTGAAATACAGAAATAAACACTTTTCCAAAACAAGCTCTAAATCATGTTAAAATACAGAAATAAACACTTTTCCAAAAACAAGCTCTAAATCATGTTTGATGCACTCTGTAAGTGAATTTTTTTCAATAATGTTCAATCAGGATGATAGGAACACTGTGGACAGTTTTCAGCAAGTTGCAATATTGAAATACAGAAAGAAACACTTTTCCAAAAACAAGCTCCAAATCATATTGAAATACAGAAATAAACACTTTTCCAAAAACAAGCTCCAAATCATGTTGAAATACAGAAATAAACACTTTTCCAAAAACAAGCTCTAAATCATGTTGAAACACAGAAATAAACACTTTTCCAAAAACAAGCTCCAAATCATGTTGAAATACAGAAATAAACACTTTTTCAAAAATTTGCTCCAAATCATGTTGTAATATAGAAATAAACACTTTCCAAAAACAAGCTCTAAATCATGTTAAAATACAGAAATAAACACTTTTCCAAAAACAAGCTCTAAATCATGTTTGATGCACTCTGTAAGTGAATTTTTTTCAATACTGTTCAATCAGGATGATAGGAACACTGTGGACAGTTTTCTGCAAGTTGCAATATTGAAATACAGAAATAAACACTTTTCCAAAAACAAGCTCTAAATAATGTTGAAATACAGAAATAAACAGTTTTCCAAAAACAAGTTCCAAATCATGTTGAAATACAGAAATAAACAGTTTTCCAAAACAAAGCTCTAAATCATGTTGAAATACAGAAATAAACACTTTTCCAAAAACAAGCTCTAAATCATGTTGAAATACAGAAATAAACAGTTTTCCAAAACAAGTACCAAATCATGTTGAAATGCAGAAATAAACACTTTCCAAAAACAAGCTCTAAATCATGTTTGATGCACTCTGTAAGTGAATTTTTTTCAGTGCTGTTTAATCAGGATAATAGGAACACTGTGGACAGTTTTCAGCAAGTTGCAATATTGAAATACAGAAAGAAACACTTTTCCAAAAACAAGCTCCAAATCATGTTGAAATACAGAAATAAACACTTTTCCAAAAACAAGCTCCAAATCATGTTGAAATACAGAAATAAACACTTTTCCAAAAACAAGCTCCAAATCATGTTGAAATACAGAAATAAACACTTTTCCAAAAACAAGCTCTAAATCATGTTGAAACACAGAAATAAACACTTTTCCAAAAACAAGCTCTAAATCATGTTGAAATACAGAAATGAACACTTTTCCAAAAACAAGCTCTAAATGATGTTTAATGCACTCTGTAAGTGAACATTTTTCAGGACTCTTTAATCAGGATGACAGGAACACTGTGGACAGTTTTCAGCAAGTTGCAAAATTGTAATACAGAAATAAACACTTTTCCAAAAACAAGCTCCAAATCATGTTGAAATACAGAAATAAACACTTTTTCAAAAATTTGCTCCAAATCATGTTGTAATATAGAAATAAACACTTTCCAAAAACAAGCTCCAAATCATGTTGAAATAGAGAAATAAACACTTTTCCAAAACAAGCTCTAAATCATGTTAAAATACAGAAATAAACACTTTTCCAAAAACAAGCTCTAAATCATGTTTGATGCACTCTGTAAGTGAGTTTTTTTCAATACTGTTCAATCAGGATGATAGGAACACTGTGGACAGTTTTCAGCAAGTTGCAATATTGAAATACAGAAATAAACACTTTTCCAAAAACAAGCTCTAAATAATGTTGAAATACAGAAATAAACAGTTTTCCAAAAACAAGTTCCAAATCATGTTGAAATACAGAAATAAACAGTTTTCCAAAAACAAGCTCTAAATCATGTTGAAATACAGAAATAAACACTTTTCCAAAAACAAGCTCTAAATCATGTTGAAATACAGAAATAAACAGTTTTCCAAAACAAGTACCAAATCATGTTGAAATGCAGAAATAAACACTTTCCAAAAACAAGCTCTAAATCATGTTTGATGCACTCTAAGTGAATTTTTTTCAGTGGTGTTTAATCAGGATAATAGGAACACTGTGGACAGTTTTCAGCAAGTTGCAATATTGAAATACAGAAAGAAACACTTTTCCAAAAACAAGCTCCAAATCATGTTGAAATATAGAAATAAACACTTTTACAAAAACAAGCTCCAAATCATGTTGAAATACAGAAATAAACAATTTTCCAAAAACAAGCTCTAAATCATGTTGAAATACAGAAATAAACACTTTTCCAAAAAAAAGCTCTAATTCATGTTGTAATACGGAAATAAACACTTTTCCAAAAACAAGCTCCAAATCATGTTGAAATACAGAAATAAACACTTTTTCAAAAATTTGCTCCAAATCATGTTGTAATATAGAAATAAACACTTTCCAAAAACAAGCTCCAAATCATGTTGAAATACAGAAATAAACACTTTTCCAAAACAAGCTCTAAATCATGTTAAAATACAGAAATAAACACTTTTCCAAAAACAAGCTCTAAATCATGTTGAAACACAGAAATAAACACTTTTCCAAAAACAAGCTCTAAATCATGTTGAAATACAGAAATGAACACTTTTCCAAAAACAAGCTCTAAATTATGTTTAATGCACTCTGTAAGTGAACATTTTTCAGGACTCTTTAATCAGGATGACAGGAACACTGTGGACAGTTTTCAGCAAGTTGCAAAATTGTAATACAGAAATAAACACTTTTCCAAAAACAAGCTCCAAATCATGTTGAAATACAGAAATAAACACTTTTTCAAAAATTTGCTCCAAATCATGTTGTAATATAGAAATAAACACTTTCCAAAAACAAGCTCCAAATCATGTTGAAATAGAGAAATAAACACTTTTCCAAAACAAGCTCTAAATCATGTTAAAATACAGAAATAAACACTTTTCCAAAAACAAGCTCTAAATCATGTTTGATGCACTCTGTAAGTGAGTTTTTTTCAATACTGTTCAATCAGGATGATAGGAACACTGTGGACAGTTTTCAGCAAGTTGCAATATTGAAATACAGAAATAAACACTTTTCCAAAAACAAGCTCTAAATAATGTTGAAATACAGAAATAAACAGTTTTCCAAAAACAAGTTCCAAATCATGTTGAAATACAGAAATAAACAGTTTTCCAAAAACAAGCTCTAAATCATGTTGAAATACAGAAATAAACACTTTTCCAAAAACAAGCTCTAAATCATGTTGAAATACAGAAATAAACAGTTTTCCAAAACAAGTACCAAATCATGTTGAAATGCAGAAATAAACACTTTCCAAAAACAAGCTCTAAATCATGTTTGATGCACTCTAAGTGAATTTTTTTCAGTGGTGTTTAATCAGGATAATAGGAACACTGTGGACAGTTTTCAGCAAGTTGCAATATTGAAATACAGAAAGAAACACTTTTCCAAAAACAAGCTCCAAATCATGTTGAAATATAGAAATAAACACTTTTACAAAAACAAGCTCCAAATCATGTTGAAATACAGAAATAAACAATTTTCCAAAAACAAGCTCTAAATCATGTTGAAATACAGAAATAAACACTTTTCCAAAAAAAAGCTCTAATTCATGTTGTAATACGGAAATAAACACTTTTCCAAAAACAAGCTCCAAATCATGTTGAAATACAGAAATAAACACTTTTTCAAAAATTTGCTCCAAATCATGTTGTAATATAGAAATAAACACTTTCCAAAAACAAGCTCCAAATCATGTTGAAATACAGAAATAAACACTTTTCCAAAACAAGCTCTAAATCATGTTAAAATACAGAAATAAACACTTTTCCAAAAACAAGCTCTAAATCATGTTTGATGCACTCTGTAAGTGAATTTTTTTCAATACTGTTCAATCAGGATGATAGGAACACTGTGGACAGTTTTCAGCAAGTTGCAATATTGAAATACAGAAATAAACACTTTTCCAAAAACAAGCTCCAAATCATGTTAAAATACAGAAATAAACACTTTTACAAAAACAAGCTCCAAATCATGTTGAAATACAGAAATAAACAATTTTCCAAAAACAAGCTCTAAATCATGTTGAAATACAGAAATAAACACTTTTCCAAAAAAAAGCTCTAATTCATGTTGAAATACAGAAATAAACACTTTTCAAAAACAAGTTCCAAATCATGTTGAAATGTGGAAATAAACACTTTCCAAAAACAAGCTCTAAATCATGTTTGATGCACTCTGTAAGTGAATTTTTTTCAATGCTGTTCAATCAGGATGATAGGAACACTGTGGACAGTTTTCAGCAAGTTGCAATATTGAAATACAGAAATAAACACTTTTCCAAAAAACAAGCTCCAAATCATGTTGAAATGCAGAAATAAACACTTTCCAAAAACAAGCTCCAGATCATGTTGTAATATAGAAATAAACACTTTCCAAAAACAAGCTATAAATCATGTTGAAATACAGAAATAAACACTTTTCCAAAAAACAAGCTCCAAATCATGTTGAAATGCAGAAATAAACACTTTCCAAAAACAAGCTCCAGATCATGTTGTAATATAGAAATAAACACTTTCCAAAAACAAGCTATAAATCATGTTGAAATACAGAAATAAACACTTTTCCAAAAACAAATTCCAAATCATGTTGAAATACAGAAAAAAAAAACTTTTCCAAAAACAAGCTCTAAATCATGTTGAAATACAGAAATAAACACTTTTCCAAAAACAAGCTCTAAATGATGTTTAATGCACTCTGTAAGTGAACATTTTTCAGGACTCTTTAATCAGGATGACAGGAACACTGTGGACAGTTTTCAGCAAGTTGCAACATTGTAATACAGAAATAAACACTTTTCCAAAAACAAGCTCCAAATCATGTTGAAATACAGAAATAAACACTTTTCCAAAAATTTGCTCCAAATCATGTTGTAATATAGAAATAAACACTTTCCAAAAACAAGCTCCAAATCATGTTGAAATACAGAAATAAACACTTTTCCAAAACAAGCTCTAAATCATGTTAAAATACAGAAATAAACACTTTTCCAAAAACAAGCTCTAAATCATGTTTGATGCACTCTGTAAGTGAATTTTTTTCAATAATGTTCAATCAGGATGATAGGAACACTGTGGACAGTTTTCAGCAAGTTGCAATATTGAAATACAGAAATAAACACTTTTCCAAAAACAAGCTCTAAATCATGTTGAAATACAGAAATAAACACTTTTCCAAAAACAAGCTCCAAATCATGTTGAAATACAGAAATAAACAGTTTTCCAAAACAAGTTCCAAATCATGTTGAAATACAGAAATAAACACTTTTCCAAAAACAAGCTCTAAATCATGTTGAAATACAGAAATAAACACTTTTCCAAAAACAAGCTCCAAATCATGTTGAAATACAGAAATAAACACTTTTCCAAAACAAGCTCTAAATCATGTTAAAATGCAGAAATAAACACTTTCCAAAAACAAGCTCTAAATCATGTTTGATGCACTCTGTAAGTGAATTTTTTACAATGCTGTTCAATCAGGATGATAGGAACACTGTGGACAGTTTTCAGCAAGTTGCAATATTGAAATACAGAAATAAACACTTTTCCAAAAAACAAGCTCCAAATCATGTTGAAATGCAGAAATAAACACTTTCCAAAAACAAGCTCCAGATCATGTTGTAATATAGAAATAAACACTTTCCAAAAACAAGCTATAAATCATGTTGAAATACAGAAATAAACACTTTTCCAAAAAACAAGCTCCAAAACATGTTGAAATGCAGAAATAAACACTTTCCAAAAACAAGCTCCAGATCATGTTGTAATATAGAAATAAACACTTTCCAAAAACAAGCTATAAATCATGTTGAAATACAGAAATAAACACTTTTCCAAAAACAAGCTCCAAATCATGTTGAAATACAGAAATAAACACTTTTTCAAAAATTTGCTCCAAATCATGTTGTAATATAGAAATAAACACTTTCCAAAAACAAGCTCCAAATCATGTTGAAATACAGAAATAAACACTTTTCCAAAACAAGCTCTAAATCATGTTAAAATACAGAAATAAACACTTTTCCAAAAACAAGCTCTAAATCATGTTTGATGCACTCTGTAAGTGAATTTTTTTCAATACTGTTCAATCAGGATGATAGGAACACTGTGGACAGTTTTCAGCAAGTTGCAATATTGAAATACAGAAATAAACACTTTTCCAAAAACAAGCTCTAAATAATGTTGAAATACAGAAATAAACAGTTTTCCAAAAACAAGTTCCAAATCATGTTGAAATACAGAAATAAACAGTTTTCCAAAAACAAGCTCTAAATCATGTTGAAATACAGAAATAAACACTTTTCCAAAAACAAGCTCTAAATCATGTTGAAATACAGAAATAAACAGTTTTCCAAAACAAGTACCAAATCATGTTGAAATGCAGAAATAAACACTTTCCAAAAACAAGCTCTAAATCATGTTTGATGCACTCTGTAATTGAATTCTTTTCAGTGCTGTTTAATCAGGATAATAGGAACACTGTGGACAGTTTTCAGCAAGTTGCAATATTGAAATACAGAAAGAAACACTTTTCCAAAAACAAGCTCTAAATAATGTTGAAATACAGAAATAAACAGTTTTCCAAAAACAAGTTCCAAATCATGTTGAAATACAGAAATAAACAGTTTTCCAAAAACAAGCTCTAAATCATGTTGAAATACAGAAATAAACACTTTTCCAAAAACAAGCTCTAAATCATGTTGAAATACAGAAATAAACAGTTTTCCAAAACAAGTACCAAATCATGTTGAAATGCAGAAATAAACACTTTCCAAAAACAAGCTCTAAATCATGTTTGATGCACTCTGTAAGTGAATTTTTTTCAGTGCTGTTTAATCAGGATAATAGGAACACTGTGGACAGTTTTCAGCAAGTTGCAATATTGAAATACAGAAAGAAACACTTTTCCAAAAACAAGCTCCAAATCATGTTGAAATACAGAAATAAACACTTTTACAAAAACAAGCTCCAAATCATGTTGAAATACAGAAATAAACAATTTTCCAAAAACAAGCTCTAAATCATGTTGAAATACAGAAATAAACACTTTTCCAAAAAAAAGCTCTAATTCATGTTGAAATACAGAAATAAACACTTTTCAAAAACAAGTTCCAAATCATGTTGAAATGTGGAAATAAACACTTTCCAAAAACAAGCTCTAAATCATGTTTGATGCACTCTGTAAGTGAATTTTTTTCAATGCTGTTCAATCAGGATGATAGGAACACTGTGGACAGTTTTCAGCAAGTTGCAATATTGAAATACAGAAATAAACACTTTTCCAAAAACAAGCTCTAAATAATGTTGAAATACAGAAATAAACACTTTTCCAAAAAACAAGCTCCAGATCATGTTGTAATATAGAAATAAATACTTTCCAAAAACAAGCTCTAAATAATGTTGAAATACAGAAATAAACACTTTTCCAAAAAACAAGCTCCAGATCATGTTGTAATATAGAAATAAATACTTTCCAAAAACAAGCTATAAATCATGTTGAAATACAGAAATAAACACTTTTCCAAAAACAAGCTCTAAATCATGTTGAAATACAGAAATAAACACTTTTCCAAAAACAAGCTCTAAATGATGTTTAATGCACTCTGTAAGTGAACATTTTTCAGGACTCTTTAATCAGGATGACAGGAACACTGTGGACAGTTTTCAGCAAGTTGCAACATTGTAATACAGAAATAAACACTTTTCCAAAAACAAGCTCCAAATCATGTTGAAATACAGAAATAAACACTTTTCCAAAAATTTGCTCCAAATCATGTTGTAAAATAGAAATAAACACTTTCCAAAAACAAGCTCCAAATCATGTTGAAATACAGAAATAAACACTTTTCCAAAACAAGCTCTAAATCATGTTAAAACACAGAAATAAACACTTTTCCAAAAACAAGCTCCAAATCATGTTGAAATACAGAAATAAACACTTTTCCAAAAATTTGCTCCAAATCATGTTGTAATATAGAAATAAACACTTTCCAAAATCAAGCTCCAAATCATGTTGAAATGCAGAAATAAACACTTTCCAAAAACAAGCTCTAAATCATGTTTGATGCACTCTGTAAGTGAATTTTTTTCAATACTGTTCAATCAGGATGATAGGAACACTGTGGACAGTTTTCAGCAAGTTGCAATATTGAAATACAGAAAAAAACACTTTTCCAAAAACAAGCTCTAAATAATGTTGAAATACAGAAATAAACACTTTTCCAAAAAACAAGCTCCAAATCATGTTGTAATATAGAAATAAACACTTTCCAAAAACAAGCTCCAAATCATGTTGAAATACAGAAATAAACACTTTTCCAAAAACAAGCTCCAAATCATGTTGAAATACAGAAATAAACACTTTTCCAAAAACAAGCTCTAAATCATGTTGAAACACAGAAATAAACACTTTTCCAAAATCAAGCTCTAAATCATGTTGAAATACAGAAATGAACACTTTTCCAAAAACAAGCTCTAAATGATGTTTAATGCACTCTGTAAGTGAACATTTTTCAGGACTCTTTAATCAGTATGACAGGAACACTGTGGACAGTTTTCAGCAAGTTGCAATATTGAAATACAGAAATAAACACTTTTCCAAAAACAAGCTCTAAATAATGTTGAAATACAGAAATAAACAGTTTTCCAAAAACAAGTTCCAAATCATGTTGAAATACAGAAATAAACAGTTTTCCAAAACAAGTTCCAAATCATGTTGAAATACAGAAATAAACACTTTTCCAAAAACAAGCTCTAAATCATGTTGAAATACAGAAATAAACACTTTTCCAAAAACAAGCTCTAAATGATGTTTAATGCACTCTGTAAGTGAACATTTTTCAGGACTCTTTAATCAGGATGACAGGAACACTGTGGACAGTTTTCAGCAAGTTGCAAAATTGTAATACAGAAATAAACACTTTTCCAAAAACAAGCTCCAAATCATGTTGAAATACAGAAATAAACACTTTTCCAAAAATTTGCTCCAAATCATGTTGTAATATAGAAATAAACACTTTCCAAAATCAAGCTCCAAATCATGTTGAAATGCAGAAATAAACACTTTCCAAAAACAAGCTCTAAATCATGTTTGATGCACTCTGTAAGTGAATTTTTTTCAATATTTTTCAATCAGGATGATAGGAACACTGTTGACAGTTTTCAGCAAGTTGCAATATTGAAATACAGAAAAAAACACTTTTCCATAAACAAGCTCTAAATAATGTTGAAATACAGAAATAAACACTTTTCCAAAAAACAAGCTCCAAATCATGTTGTAATATAGAAATAAACACTTTCCAAAAACAAGTTCTAAATCATGTTGAAATGCAGAAATAAACACTTTCCAAAAACAAGCTCTAAATCATGTTTGATGCACTCTGTAAGTGAATTTTTTTCAATACTGTTCAATCAGGATGATAGGAACACTGTGGACAGTTTTCAGCAAGTTGCAATATTGAAATACAGAAAAAAACACTTTTCCATAAACAAGCTCTAAATAATGTTGAAATACAGAAATAAACACTTTTCCAAAAAACAAGCTCCAAATCATGTTGTAATATAGAAATAAACACTTTCCAAAAACAAGCTCCAAATCATGTTGAAATACAGAAATAAACACTTTTCCAAAAACAAGCTCTAAATCATGTTGAAATACAGAAATAAACAGTTTTCCAAAACAAGTTCCAAATCATGTTGAAATGCAGAAATAAACACTTTCCAAAAACAAGCTCCAAATCATGTTGTAATATAGAAATAAACACTTTCCAAAAACAAGCTCCAAATCATGTTGAAATACAGAAATAAACACTTTTCCTAAAACAAGCTCTAAATGATGTTTAATGCACTCTGTAAGTGAATATTTTTCAGGACTCTTTAATCAGGATGACAGGAACACTGTGGACAGTTTTCAGCAAGTTGCAACATTGTAATACAGAAATAAACACTTTTCCAAAAACAAGCTCCAAATCATGTTGAAATACAGAAATAAACACTTTTCCAAAAACAAGCTCTAAATCATGTTGAAATACAGATATAAACACTTTTCCAAAAACAAGCTCTAAATCATGTTGAAATACAGAAATAAACAGTTTTCCAAAACAAGTACCAAATCATGTTGAAATGCAGAAATAAACACTTTCCAAAAACAAGCTCTAAATCATGTTTGATGCACTCTGTAAGTGAATTTTTTTCACTACTGTTCAATCAGGATGATAGGAACACTGTGGACAGTTTTCAGCAAGTTGCAATATTGAAATACAGAAATAAACACTTTTCCAAAAACAAGCTCTAAATAATGTTGAAATACAGAAATAAACAGTTTTCCAAAAACAAGTTCCAAATCATGTTGAAATACAGAAATAAACACTTTTCCAAAAACAAGCTCTAAATCATGTTGAAATACAGAAATAAACAGTTTTCCAAAACAAGTTCCAAATCATGTTGAAATACAGAAATAAACACTTTTCCAAAAACAAGCTCTAAATCATGTTGAAATACAGAAATAAACACTTTTCCAAAAACAAGCTCTAAATGATGTTTAATGCACTCTGTAAGTGAACATTTTTCAGGACTCTTTAATCAGGATGACAGGAACACTGTTGACAGTTTTCAGCAAGTTGCAAAATTGTAATACAGAAATAAACACTTTTCCAAAAACAAGCTCCAAATCATGTTGAAATACAGAAATAAACACTTTTCCAAAAATTTGCTCCAAATCATGTTGTAATATAGAAATAAACACTTTCCAAAATCAAGCTCCAAATCATGTTGAAATGCAGAAATACACACTTTCCAAAAACAAGCTCTAAATCATGTTTGATGCACTCTGTAAGTGAATCTTTTTCAATACTGTTCAATCAGGATGATAGGAACACTGTGGACAGTTTTCAGCAAGTTGCAATATTGAAATACAGAAAAAAACACTTTTCCAAAAACAAGCTCTAAATAATGTTGAAATACAGAAATAAACACTTTTCCAAAAAACAAGCTCCAAATCATGTTGTAATATAGAAATAAACACTTTCCAAAAACAAGCTCCAAATCATGTTGAAATACAGAAATAAACACTTTTCCAAAAACAAGCTCCAAATCATGTTGAAATACAGAAATAAACACTTTTCCAAAAACAAGCACCAAATCATGTTGAAATACAGAAATAAACACTTTTCCAAAAACAAGCTCTAAATGATGTTTAATGCACTCTGTAAGTGAACATTTTTCAGGACTCTTTAATCAGGATGACAGGAACACTGTGGACAGTTTTCAGCAAGTTGCAAAATTGTAATACAGAAATAAACACTTTTCCAAAAACAAGCTCCAAATCATGTTGAAATACAGAAATAAACACTTTTCCAAAAATTTGCTCCAAATCATGTTGTAATATAGAAATAAACACTTTCCAAAAACAAGCTCCAAATCATGTTGAAATACAGAAATAAACACTTTTCCAAAACAAGCTCTAAATCATGTTAAAATACAGAAATAAACACTTTTCCAAAAACAAGCTCTAAATCATGTTTGATGCACTCTGTAAGTGAATTTTTTTCAATACTGTTCAATCAGGATGATAGGAACACTGTGGACAGTTTTCAGCAAGTTGCAATATTGAAATACAGAAATAAACACTTTTCCAAAAACAAGCTCTAAATAATGTTGAAATACAGAAATAAACAGTTTTCCAAAAACAAGTTCCAAATCATGTTGAAATACAGAAATAAACAGTTTTCTAAAAACAAGCTCTAAATCATGTTGAAATACAGAAATAAACAGTTTTCCAAAACAAGTTCCAAATCATGTTGAAATACAGAAATAAACACTTTTCCAAAAACAAGCTCTAAATCATGTTGAAAGACAGAAATAAACACTTTTCCAAAAACAAGCTCTAAATGATGTTTAATGCACTCTGTAAGTGAACATTTTTCAGGACTCTTTAATCAGGATGACAGGAACACTGTGGACAGTTTTCAGCAAGTTGCAAAATTGTAATACAGAAATAAACACTTTTCCAAAAACAAGCTCCAAATCATGTTGAAATACAGACATAAACAGTTTTCCAAAACAAGTTCCAAATCATGTTGAAATACAGAAATAAACACTTTCCAAAAACAAGCTCTAAATCATGTTTGATGCACTCTGTAAGTGAATTTTTTTCAGTGCTGTTTAATCAGGATAATAGGAACACTGTGGACAGTTTTCAGCAAGTTGCAATATTGAAATACAGAAAGAAACACTTTTCCAAAAACAAGCTCCAAATCATATTGAAATACAGAAATAAACACTTTTCCAAAAACAAGCTCCAAATCATGTTGAAATACAGAAATAAACACTTTTCCAAAAACAAGCTCTAAATCATGTTGAAACACAGAAATAAACACTTTTCCAAAAACAAGCTCTAAATCATGTTGAAATACAGAAATGAACACTTTTCCAAAAACAAGCTCTAAATGATGTTTAATGCACTCTGTAAGTGAACATTTTTCAGGACTCTTTAATCAGGATGACAGGAACACTGTGGACAGTTTTCAGCAAGTTGCAAAATTGTAATACAGAAATAAACACTTTTCCAAAAACAAGCTCCAAATCATGTTGAAATACAGAAATAAACACTTTTTCAAAAATTTGCTCCAAATCATGTTGTAATATGGAAATAAACACTTTCCAAAAACAAGCTCCAAATCATGTTGAAATACAGAAATAAACACTTTTCCAAAAACAAGCTCCAAATCATGTTGAAATACAGAAATAAACACTTTTCCAAAAATTTGCTCCAAATCATGTTGTAATATAGAAATAAACACTTTCCAAAAACAAGCTCCAAATCATGTTGAAATACAGAAATAAACACTTTTCCAAAACAAGCTCTAAATCATGTTAAAATACAGAAATAAACACTTTTCCAAAAACAAGCTCTAAATCATGTTTGATGCACTCTGTAAGTGAATTTTTTTCAATACTGTTCAATCAGGATGATAGGAACACTGTGGACAGTTTTCAGCAAGTTGCAATATTGAAATACAGAAATAAACACTTTTCCAAAAACAAGCTCTAAATAATGTTGAAATACAGAAATAAACAGTTTTCCAAAAACAAGTTCCAAATCATGTTGAAATACAGAAATAAACAGTTTTCTAAAAACAAGCTCTAAATCATGTTGAAATACAGAAATAAACAGTTTTCCAAAACAAGTTCCAAATCATGTTGAAATACAGAAATAAACACTTTTCCAAAAACAAGCTCTAAATCATGTTGAAAGACAGAAATAAACACTTTTCCAAAAACAAGCTCTAAATGATGTTTAATGCACTCTGTAAGTGAACATTTTTCAGGACTCTTTAATCAGGATGACAGGAACACTGTGGACAGTTTTCAGCAAGTTGCAAAATTGTAATACAGAAATAAACACTTTTCCAAAAACAAGCTCCAAATCATGTTGAAATACAGACATAAACAGTTTTCCAAAACAAGTTCCAAATCATGTTGAAATACAGAAATAAACACTTTCCAAAAACAAGCTCTAAATCATGTTTGATGCACTCTGTAAGTGAATTTTTTTCAGTGCTGTTTAATCAGGATAATAGGAACACTGTGGACAGTTTTCAGCAAGTTGCAATATTGAAATACAGAAAGAAACACTTTTCCAAAAACAAGCTCCAAATCATATTGAAATACAGAAATAAACACTTTTCCAAAAACAAGCTCCAAATCATGTTGAAATACAGAAATAAACACTTTTCCAAAAACAAGCTCTAAATCATGTTGAAACACAGAAATAAACACTTTTCCAAAAACAAGCTCTAAATCATGTTGAAATACAGAAATGAACACTTTTCCAAAAACAAGCTCTAAATGATGTTTAATGCACTCTGTAAGTGAACATTTTTCAGGACTCTTTAATCAGGATGACAGGAACACTGTGGACAGTTTTCAGCAAGTTGCAAAATTGTAATACAGAAATAAACACTTTTCCAAAAACAAGCTCCAAATCATGTTGAAATACAGAAATAAACACTTTTTCAAAAATTTGCTCCAAATCATGTTGTAATGTGGAAATAAACACTTTCCAAAAACAAGCTCCAAATCATGTTGAAATACAGAAATAAACACTTTTCCAAAAACAAGCTCCAAATCATGTTGAAATACAGAAATAAACACTTTTTCAAAAATTTGCTCCAAATCATGTTGTAATATAGAAATAAACACTTTCCAAAAACAAGCTCCAAATCATGTTGAAATACAGAAATAAACACTTTTCCAAAACAAGCTCTAAATCATGTTAAAATACAGAAATAAACACTTTTCCAAAAACAAGCTCTAAATCATGTTTGATGCACTCTGTAAGTGAATTTTTTTCAATACTGTTCAATCAGGATGATAGGAACACTGTGGACAGTTTTCTGCAAGTTGCAATATTGAAATACAGAAATAAACACTTTTCCAAAAACAAGCTCTAAATAATGTTGAAATACAGAAATAAACAGTTTTCCAAAAACAAGTTCCAAATCGTGTTGAAATACAGAAATAAACAGTTTTCCAAAACAAAGCTCTAAATCATGTTGAAATACAGAAATAAACACTTTTCCAAAAACAAGCTCTAAATCATGTTGAAATACAGAAATAAACAGTTTTCCAAAACAAGTACCAAATCATGTTGAAATGCAGAAATAAACACTTTCCAAAAACAAGCTCTAAATCATGTTTGATGCACTCTGTAAGTGAATTTTTTTCAGTGCTGTTTAATCAGGATAATAGGAACACTGTGGACAGTTTTCAGCAAGTTGCAATATTGAAATACAGAAAGAAACACTTTTCCAAAAACAAGCTCCAAATCATGTTGAAATATAGAAAAAAACACTTTTACAAAAACAAGCTCCAAATCATGTTGAAATACAGAAATAAACAATTTTCCAAAAACAAGCTCTAAATCATGTTGAAATACAGAAATAAACACTTTTCCAAAAAAAAGCTCTAATTCATGTTGTAATACGGAAATAAACACTTTTCCAAAAACAAGCTCCAAATCATGTTGAAATACAGAAATAAACACTTTTTCAAAAATTTGCTCCAAATCATGTTGTAATATAGAAATAAACACTTTCCAAAAACAAGCTCCAAATCATGTTGAAATACAGAAATAAACACTTTTCCAAAACAAGCTCTAAATCATGTTAAAATACAGAAATAAACACTTTTCCAAAAACAAGCTCCAAATCATGTTGAAATGCAGAAATAAACACTTTCCAAAAACAAGCTCCAGATCATGTTGTAATATAGAAATAAACACTTTTCCAAAAACAAGCTCCAAATCATGTTAAAATACAGAAATAAACGCTTTTACAAAAACAAGCTCCAAATCATGTTGAAATACAGAAATAAACAATTTTCCAAAAACAAGCTCTAAATCATGTTGAAATACAGAAATAAACACTTTTCCAAAAAAAAGCTCTAATTCATGTTGAAATACAGAAATAAACACTTTTCAAAAACAAGTTCCAAATCATGTTGAAATGTGGAAATAAACACTTTCCAAAAACAAGCTCTAAATCATGTTTGATGCACTCTGTAAGTGAATTTTTTTCAATGCTGTTCAATCAGGATGATAGGAACACTGTGGACAGTTTTCAGCAAGTTGCAATATTGAAATACAGAAATAAACACTTCCAAAAAACAAGCTCCAAATCATGTTGAAATGCAGAAATAAACACTTTCCAAAAACAAGCTCCAGATCATGTTGTAATATAGAAATAAACACTTTCCAAAAACAAGCTATAAATCATGTTGAAATACAGAAATAAACACTTTTCCAAAAAACAAGCTCCAAATCATGTTGAAATGCAGAAATAAACACTTTCCAAAAACAAGCTCCAGATCATGTTGTAATATAGAAATAAACACTTTCCAAAAACAAGCTATAAATCATGTTGAAATACAGAAATAAACACTTTTCCAAAAACAAATTCCAAATCATGTTGAAATACAAAAAAAAATAACTTTTCCAAAAACAAGCTCTAAATCATGTTGAAATACAGAAATAAACACTTTTCCAAAAACAAGCTCTAAATGATGTTTAATGCACTCTGTAAGTGAACATTTTTCAGGACTCTTTAATCAGGATGACAGGAACACTGTGGACAGTTTTCAGCAAGTTGCAACATTGTAATACAGAAATAAACACTTTTCCAAAAACAAGCTCCAAATCATGTTGAAATACAGAAATAAACACTTTTCCAAAAATTTGCTCCAAATCATGTTGTAATATAGAAATAAACACTTTCCAAAAACAAGCTCCAAATCATGTTGAAATACAGAAATAAACACTTTTCCAAAACAAGCTCTAAATCATGTTAAAATACAGAAATAAACACTTTTCCAAAAACAAGCTCTAAATCATGTTTGATGCACTCTGTAAGTGAATTTTTTTCAATAATGTTCAATCAGGATGATAGGAACACTGTGGACAGTTTTCAGCAAGTTGCAATATTGAAATACAGAAAGAAACACTTTTCCAAAAACAAGCTCCAAATCATATTGAAATACAGAAATAAACACTTTTCCAAAAACAAGCTCCAAATCATGTTGAAATACAGAAATAAACACTTTTCCAAAAACAAGCTCTAAATCATGTTGAAACACAGAAATAAACACTTTTCCAAAAACAAGCTCCAAATCATGTTGAAATACAGAAATAAACACTTTTTCAAAAATTTGCTCCAAATCATGTTGTAATATAGAAATAAACACTTTCCAAAAACAAGCTCTAAATCATGTTAAAATACAGAAATAAACACTTTTCCAAAAACAAGCTCTAAATCATGTTTGATGCACTCTGTAAGTGAATTTTTTTCAATACTGTTCAATCAGGATGATAGGAACACTGTGGACAGTTTTCTGCAAGTTGCAATATTGAAATACAGAAATAAACACTTTTCCAAAAACAAGCTCTAAATAATGTTGAAATACAGAAATAAACAGTTTTCCAAAAACAAGTTCCAAATCATGTTGAAATACAGAAATAAACAGTTTTCCAAAACAAAGCTCTAAATCATGTTGAAATACAGAAATAAACACTTTTCCAAAAACAAGCTCTAAATCATGTTGAAATACAGAAATAAACAGTTTTCCAAAACAAGTACCAAATCATGTTGAAATGCAGAAATAAACACTTTCCAAAAACAAGCTCTAAATCATGTTTGATGCACTCTGTAAGTGAATTTTTTTCAGTGCTGTTTAATCAGGATAATAGGAACACTGTGGACAGTTTTCAGCAAGTTGCAATATTGAAATACAGAAAGAAACACTTTTCCAAAAACAAGCTCCAAATCATGTTGAAATACAGAAATAAACACTTTTCCAAAAACAAGCTCCAAATCATGTTGAAATACAGAAATAAACACTTTTCCAAAAACAAGCTCCAAATCATGTTGAAATACAGAAATAAACACTTTTCCAAAAACAAGCTCTAAATCATGTTGAAACACAGAAATAAACACTTTTCCAAAAACAAGCTCTAAATCATGTTGAAATACAGAAATGAACACTTTTCCAAAAACAAGCTCTAAATTATGTTTAATGCACTCTGTAAGTGAACATTTTTCAGGACTCTTTAATCAGGATGACAGGAACACTGTGGACAGTTTTCAGCAAGTTGCAAAATTGTAATACAGAAATAAACACTTTTCCAAAAACAAGCTCCAAATCATGTTGAAATACAGAAATAAACACTTTTTCAAAAATTTGCTCCAAATCATGTTGTAATATAGAAATAAACACTTTCCAAAAACAAGCTCCAAATCATGTTGAAATAGAGAAATAAACACTTTTCCAAAACAAGCTCTAAATCATGTTAAAATACAGAAATAAACACTTTTCCAAAAACAAGCTCTAAATCATGTTTGATGCACTCTGTAAGTGAGTTTTTTTCAATACTGTTCAATCAGGATGATAGGAACACTGTGGACAGTTTTCAGCAAGTTGCAATATTGAAATACAGAAATAAACACTTTTCCAAAAACAAGCTCTAAATAATGTTGAAATACAGAAATAAACAGTTTTCCAAAAACAAGTTCCAAATCATGTTGAAATACAGAAATAAACAGTTTTCCAAAAACAAGCTCTAAATCATGTTGAAATACAGAAATAAACACTTTTCCAAAAACAAGCTCTAAATCATGTTGAAATACAGAAATAAACAGTTTTCCAAAACAAGTACCAAATCATGTTGAAATGCAGAAATAAACACTTTCCAAAAACAAGCTCTAAATCATGTTTGATGCACTCTAAGTGAATTTTTTTCAGTGGTGTTTAATCAGGATAATAGGAACACTGTGGACAGTTTTCAGCAAGTTGCAATATTGAAATACAGAAAGAAACACTTTTCCAAAAACAAGCTCCAAATCATGTTGAAATATAGAAATAAACACTTTTACAAAAACAAGCTCCAAATCATGTTGAAATACAGAAATAAACAATTTTCCAAAAACAAGCTCTAAATCATGTTGAAATACAGAAATAAACACTTTTCCAAAAAAAAGCTCTAATTCATGTTGTAATACGGAAATAAACACTTTTCCAAAAACAAGCTCCAAATCATGTTGAAATACAGAAATAAACACTTTTTCAAAAATTTGCTCCAAATCATGTTGTAATATAGAAATAAACACTTTCCAAAAACAAGCTCCAAATCATGTTGAAATACAGAAATAAACACTTTTCCAAAACAAGCTCTAAATCATGTTAAAATACAGAAATAAACACTTTTCCAAAAACAAGCTCTAAATCATGTTGAAACACAGAAATAAACACTTTTCCAAAAACAAGCTCTAAATCATGTTGAAATACAGAAATGAACACTTTTCCAAAAACAAGCTCTAAATTATGTTTAATGCACTCTGTAAGTGAACATTTTTCAGGACTCTTTAATCAGGATGACAGGAACACTGTGGACAGTTTTCAGCAAGTTGCAAAATTGTAATACAGAAATAAACACTTTTCCAAAAACAAGCTCCAAATCATGTTGAAATACAGAAATAAACACTTTTTCAAAAATTTGCTCCAAATCATGTTGTAATATAGAAATAAACACTTTCCAAAAACAAGCTCCAAATCATGTTGAAATAGAGAAATAAACACTTTTCCAAAACAAGCTCTAAATCATGTTAAAATACAGAAATAAACACTTTTCCAAAAACAAGCTCTAAATCATGTTTGATGCACTCTGTAAGTGAGTTTTTTTCAATACTGTTCAATCAGGATGATAGGAACACTGTGGACAGTTTTCAGCAAGTTGCAATATTGAAATACAGAAATAAACACTTTTCCAAAAACAAGCTCTAAATAATGTTGAAATACAGAAATAAACAGTTTTCCAAAAACAAGTTCCAAATCATGTTGAAATACAGAAATAAACAGTTTTCCAAAAACAAGCTCTAAATCATGTTGAAATACAGAAATAAACACTTTTCCAAAAACAAGCTCTAAATCATGTTGAAATACAGAAATAAACAGTTTTCCAAAACAAGTACCAAATCATGTTGAAATGCAGAAATAAACACTTTCCAAAAACAAGCTCTAAATCATGTTTGATGCACTCTAAGTGAATTTTTTTCAGTGGTGTTTAATCAGGATAATAGGAACACTGTGGACAGTTTTCAGCAAGTTGCAATATTGAAATACAGAAAGAAACACTTTTCCAAAAACAAGCTCCAAATCATGTTGAAATATAGAAATAAACACTTTTACAAAAACAAGCTCCAAATCATGTTGAAATACAGAAATAAACAATTTTCCAAAAACAAGCTCTAAATCATGTTGAAATACAGAAATAAACACTTTTCCAAAAAAAAGCTCTAATTCATGTTGTAATACGGAAATAAACACTTTTCCAAAAACAAGCTCCAAATCATGTTGAAATACAGAAATAAACACTTTTTCAAAAATTTGCTCCAAATCATGTTGTAATATAGAAATAAACACTTTCCAAAAACAAGCTCCAAATCATGTTGAAATACAGAAATAAACACTTTTCCAAAACAAGCTCTAAATCATGTTAAAATACAGAAATAAACACTTTTCCAAAAACAAGCTCTAAATCATGTTTGATGCACTCTGTAAGTGAATTTTTTTCAATACTGTTCAATCAGGATGATAGGAACACTGTGGACAGTTTTCAGCAAGTTGCAATATTGAAATACAGAAATAAACACTTTTCCAAAAACAAGCTCCAAATCATGTTAAAATACAGAAATAAACACTTTTACAAAAACAAGCTCCAAATCATGTTGAAATACAGAAATAAACAATTTTCCAAAAACAAGCTCTAAATCATGTTGAAATACAGAAATAAACACTTTTCCAAAAAAAAGCTCTAATTCATGTTGAAATACAGAAATAAACACTTTTCAAAAACAAGTTCCAAATCATGTTGAAATGTGGAAATAAACACTTTCCAAAAACAAGCTCTAAATCATGTTTGATGCACTCTGTAAGTGAATTTTTTTCAATGCTGTTCAATCAGGATGATAGGAACACTGTGGACAGTTTTCAGCAAGTTGCAATATTGAAATACAGAAATAAACACTTTTCCAAGAAACAAGCTCCAAATCATGTTGAAATGCAGAAATAAACACTTTCCAAAAACAAGCTCCAGATCATGTTGTAATATAGAAATAAACACTTTCCAAAAACAAGCTATAAATCATGTTGAAATACAGAAATAAACACTTTTCCAAAAAACAAGCTCCAAATCATGTTGAAATGCAGAAATAAACACTTTCCAAAAACAAGCTCCAGATCATGTTGTAATATAGAAATAAACACTTTCCAAAAACAAGCTATAAATCATGTTGAAATACAGAAATAAACACTTTTCCAAAAACAAATTCCAAATCATGTTGAAATACAGAAAAAAAAAACTTTTCCAAAAACAAGCTCTAAATCATGTTGAAATACAGAAATAAACACTTTTCCAAAAACAAGCTCTAAATGATGTTTAATGCACTCTGTAAGTGAACATTTTTCAGGACTCTTTAATCAGGATGACAGGAACACTGTGGACAGTTTTCAGCAAGTTGCAACATTGTAATACAGAAATAAACACTTTTCCAAAAACAAGCTCCAAATCATGTTGAAATACAGAAATAAACACTTTTCCAAAAATTTGCTCCAAATCATGTTGTAATATAGAAATAAACACTTTCCAAAAACAAGCTCCAAATCATGTTGAAATACAGAAATAAACACTTTTCCAAAACAAGCTCTAAATCATGTTAAAATACAGAAATAAACACTTTTCCAAAAACAAGCTCTAAATCATGTTTGATGCACTCTGTAAGTGAATTTTTTTCAATAATGTTCAATCAGGATGATAGGAACACTGTGGACAGTTTTCAGCAAGTTGCAATATTGAAATACAGAAATAAACACTTTTCCAAAAACAAGCTCTAAATCATGTTGAAATACAGAAATAAACACTTTTCCAAAAACAAGCTCCAAATCATGTTGAAATACAGAAATAAACAGTTTTCCAAAACAAGTTCCAAATCATGTTGAAATACAGAAATAAACACTTTTCCAAAAACAAGCTCTAAATCATGTTGAAATACAGAAATAAACACTTTTCCAAAAACAAGCTCCAAATCATGTTGAAATACAGAAATAAACACTTTTCCAAAACAAGCTCTAAATCATGTTAAAATGCAGAAATAAACACTTTCCAAAAACAAGCTCTAAATCATGTTTGATGCACTCTGTAAGTGAATTTTTTACAATGCTGTTCAATCAGGATGATAGGAACACTGTGGACAGTTTTCAGCAAGTTGCAATATTGAAATACAGAAATAAACACTTTTCCAAAAAACAAGCTCCAAATCATGTTGAAATGCAGAAATAAACACTTTCCAAAAACAAGCTCCAGATCATGTTGTAATATAGAAATAAACACTTTCCAAAAACAAGCTATAAATCATGTTGAAATACAGAAATAAACACTTTTCCAAAAAACAAGCTCCAGATCATGTTGTAATATAGAAATAAACACTTTCCAAAAACAAGCTATAAATCATGTTGAAATACAGAAATAAACACTTTTCCAAAAACAAGCTCCAAATCATGTTGAAATACAGAAATAAACACTTTTTCAAAAATTTGCTCCAAATCATGTTGTAATATAGAAATAAACACTTTCCAAAAACAAGCTCCAAATCATGTTGAAATACAGAAATAAACACTTTTCCAAAACAAGCTCTAAATCATGTTAAAATACAGAAATAAACACTTTTCCAAAAACAAGCTCTAAATCATGTTTGATGCACTCTAAGTGAATTTTTTTCAATACTGTTCAATCAGGATGATAGGAACACTGTGGACAGTTTTCAGCAAGTTGCAATATTGAAATACAGAAATAAACACTTTTCCAAAAACAAGCTCTAAATAATGTTGAAATACAGAAATAAACAGTTTTCCAAAAACAAGTTCCAAATCATGTTGAAATACAGAAATAAACAGTTTTCCAAAAACAAGCTCTAAATCATGTTGAAATACAGAAATAAACACTTTTCCAAAAACAAGCTCTAAATCATGTTGAAATACAGAAATAAACAGTTTTCCAAAACAAGTACCAAATCATGTTGAAATGCAGAAATAAACACTTTCCAAAAACAAGCTCTAAATCATGTTTGATGCACTCTGTAATTGAATTCTTTTCAGTGCTGTTTAATCAGGATAATAGGAACACTGTGGACAGTTTTCAGCAAGTTGCAATATTGAAATACAGAAAGAAACACTTTTCCAAAAACAAGCTCTAAATAATGTTGAAATACAGAAATAAACAGTTTTCCAAAAACAAGTTCCAAATCATGTTGAAATACAGAAATAAACAGTTTTCCAAAAACAAGCTCTAAATCATGTTGAAATACAGAAATAAACACTTTTCCAAAAACAAGCTCTAAATCATGTTGAAATACAGAAATAAACAGTTTTCCAAAACAAGTACCAAATCATGTTGAAATGCAGAAATAAACACTTTCCAAAAACAAGCTCTAAATCATGTTTGATGCACTCTGTAAGTGAATTTTTTTCAGTGCTGTTTAATCAGGATAATAGGAACACTGTGGACAGTTTTCAGCAAGTTGCAATATTGAAATACAGAAAGAAACACTTTTCCAAAAACAAGCTCCAAATCATGTTGAAATACAGAAATAAACACTTTTACAAAAACAAGCTCCAAATCATGTTGAAATACAGAAATAAACAATTTTCCAAAAACAAGCTCTAAATCATGTTGAAATACAGAAATAAACACTTTTCCAAAAAAAAGCTCTAATTCATGTTGAAATACAGAAATAAACACTTTTCAAAAACAAGTTCCAAATCATGTTGAAATGTGGAAATAAACACTTTCCAAAAACAAGCTCTAAATCATGTTTGATGCACTCTGTAAGTGAATTTTTTTCAATGCTGTTCAATCAGGATGATAGGAACACTGTGGACAGTTTTCAGCAAGTTGCAATATTGAAATACAGAAATAAACACTTTTCCAAAAACAAGCTCTAAATAATGTTGAAATACAGAAATAAACACTTTTCCAAAAAACAAGCTCCAGATCATGTTGTAATATAGAAATAAATACTTTCCAAAAACAAGCTCTAAATAATGTTGAAATACAGAAATAAACACTTTTCCAAAAAACAAGCTCCAGATCATGTTGTAATATAGAAATAAATACTTTCCAAAAACAAGCTATAAATCATGTTGAAATACAGAAATAAACACTTTTCCAAAAACAAGCTCTAAATCATGTTGAAATACAGAAATAAACACTTTTCCAAAAACAAGCTCTAAATGATGTTTAATGCACTCTGTAAGTGAACATTTTTCAGGACTCTTTAATCAGGATGACAGGAACACTGTGGACAGTTTTCAGCAAGTTGCAACATTGTAATACAGAAATAAACACTTTTCCAAAAACAAGCTCCAAATCATGTTGAAATACAGAAATAAACACTTTTCCAAAAATTTGCTCCAAATCATGTTGTAAAATAGAAATAAACACTTTCCAAAAACAAGCTCCAAATCATGTTGAAATACAGAAATAAACACTTTTCCAAAACAAGCTCTAAATCATGTTAAAACACAGAAATAAACACTTTTCCAAAAACAAGCTCCAAATCATGTTGAAATACAGAAATAAACACTTTTCCAAAAATTTGCTCCAAATCATGTTGTAATATAGAAATAAACACTTTCCAAAATCAAGCTCCAAATCATGTTGAAATGCAGAAATAAACACTTTCCAAAAACAAGCTCTAAATCATGTTTGATGCACTCTGTAAGTGAATTTTTTTCAATACTGTTCAATCAGGATGATAGGAACACTGTGGACAGTTTTCAGCAAGTTGCAATATTGAAATACAGAAAAAAACACTTTTCCAAAAACAAGCTCTAAATAATGTTGAAATACAGAAATAAACACTTTTCCAAAAAACAAGCTCCAAATCATGTTGTAATATAGAAATAAACACTTTCCAAAAACAAGCTCCAAATCATGTTGAAATACAGAAATAAACACTTTTCCAAAAACAAGCTCCAAATCATGTTGAAATACAGAAATAAACACTTTTCCAAAAACAAGCTCTAAATCATGTTGAAACACAGAAATAAACACTTTTCCAAAATCAAGCTCTAAATCATGTTGAAATACAGAAATGAACACTTTTCCAAAAACAAGCTCTAAATCATGTTTGATGCACTCTGTAAGTGAATTTTTTTCAATACTGTTCAATCAGGATGATAGGAACACTGTGGACAGTTTTCAGCAAGTTGCAATATTGAAATACAGAAAAAAACACTTTTCCATAAACAAGCTCTAAATAATGTTGAAATACAGAAATAAACACTTTTCCAAAAAACAAGCTCCAAATCATGTTGTAATATAGAAATAAACACTTTCCAAAAACAAGCTCCAAATCATGTTGAAATACAGAAATAAACACTTTTCCAAAAACAAGCTCTAAATCATGTTGAAATACAGAAATAAACAGTTTTCCAAAACAAGTTCCAAATCATGTTGAAATGCAGAAATAAACACTTTCCAAAAACAAGCTCCAAATCATGTTGTAATATAGAAATAAACACTTTCCAAAAACAAGCTCCAAATCATGTTGAAATACAGAAATAAACACTTTTCCTAAAACAAGCTCTAAATGATGTTTAATGCACTCTGTAAGTGAATATTTTTCAGGACTCTTTAATCAGGATGACAGGAACACTGTGGACAGTTTTCAGCAAGTTGCAACATTGTAATACAGAAATAAACACTTTTCCAAAAACAAGCTCCAAATCATGTTGAAATACAGAAATAAACACTTTTCCAAAAACAAGCTCTAAATCATGTTGAAATACAGATATAAACACTTTTCCAAAAACAAGCTCTAAATCATGTTGAAATACAGAAATAAACAGTTTTCCAAAACAAGTACCAAATCATGTTGAAATGCAGAAATAAACACTTTCCAAAAACAAGCTCTAAATCATGTTTGATGCACTCTGTAAGTGAATTTTTTTCACTACTGTTCAATCAGGATGATAGGAACACTGTGGACAGTTTTCAGCAAGTTGCAATATTGAAATACAGAAATAAACACTTTTCCAAAAACAAGCTCTAAATAATGTTGAAATACAGAAATAAACAGTTTTCCAAAAACAAGTTCCAAATCATGTTGAAATACAGAAATAAACACTTTTCCAAAAACAAGCTCTAAATCATGTTGAAATACAGAAATAAACAGTTTTCCAAAACAAGTTCCAAATCATGTTGAAATACAGAAATAAACACTTTTCCAAAAACAAGCTCTAAATCATGTTGAAATACAGAAATAAACACTTTTCCAAAAACAAGCTCTAAATGATGTTTAATGCACTCTGTAAGTGAACATTTTTCAGGACTCTTTAATCAGGATGACAGGAACACTGTTGACAGTTTTCAGCAAGTTGCAAAATTGTAATACAGAAATAAACACTTTTCCAAAAACAAGCTCCAAATCATGTTGAAATACAGAAATAAACACTTTTCCAAAAATTTGCTCCAAATCATGTTGTAATATAGAAATAAACACTTTCCAAAATCAAGCTCCAAATCATGTTGAAATGCAGAAATACACACTTTCCAAAAACAAGCTCTAAATCATGTTTGATGCACTCTGTAAGTGAATCTTTTTCAATACTGTTCAATCAGGATGATAGGAACACTGTGGACAGTTTTCAGCAAGTTGCAATATTGAAATACAGAAAAAAACACTTTTCCAAAAACAAGCTCTAAATAATGTTGAAATACAGAAATAAACACTTTTCCAAAAAACAAGCTCCAAATCATGTTGTAATATAGAAATAAACACTTTCCAAAAACAAGCTCCAAATCATGTTGAAATACAGAAATAAACACTTTTCCAAAAACAAGCTCCAAATCATGTTGAAATACAGAAATAAACACTTTTCCAAAAACAAGCACCAAATCATGTTGAAATACAGAAATGAACACTTTTCCAAAAACAAGCTCTAAATGATGTTTAATGCACTCTGTAAGTGAACATTTTTCAGGACTCTTTAATCAGGATGACAGGAACACTGTGGACAGTTTTCAGCAAGTTGCAAAATTGTAATACAGAAATAAACACTTTTCCAAAAACAAGCTCCAAATCATGTAGAAATACAGAAATAAACACTTTTCCAAAAATTTGCTCCAAATCATGTTGTAATGCAGAAATAAACACTTTCCAAAAACAAGCTCTAAATCATGTTTGATGCACTCTGTAAGTGAATTTTTTCCAATACTGTTCAGTCAGGATGATAGGAACACTGTGGACAGTTTTCAGCAAGTTGCAATATTGAAATACAGAAATAAACACTTTTCCAAAAACAAGCTCTAAATAATGTTGAAATACAGAAATAAACAGTTTTCCAAAAACAAGTTCCAAATCATGTTGAAATACAGAAATAAACAGTTTTCTAAAAACAAGCTCTAAATCATGTTGAAATACAGAAATAAACAGTTTTCCAAAACAAGTTCCAAATCATGTTGAAATACAGAAATAAACACTTTTCCAAAAACAAGCTCTAAATCATGTTGAAATACAGAAATAAACACTTTTCCAAAAACAAGCTCTAAATGATGTTTAATGCACTCTGTAAGTGAACATTTTTCAGGACTCTTTAATCAGGATGACAGGAACACTGTGGACAGTTTTCAGCAAGTTGCAAAATTGTAATACAGAAATAAACACTTTTCCAAAAACAAGCTCCAAATCCTGTTGAAATACAGAAATAAACACTTTTCCAAAAATTTGCTCCAAATCATATTGTAATATAGAAATAAACACTTTCCAAAATCAAGCTCCAAATCATGTTGAAATGCAGAAATAAACACTTTCCAAAAACAAGCTCTAAATCATGTTTGATGCACTCTGTAAGTGAATTTTTTTCAATACTGTTCAATCAGGATGATAGGAACACTGTGGACAGTTTTCAGCAAGTTGCAATATTGAAATACAGAAAAAAACACTTTTCCATAAACAAGCTCTAAATAATGTTGAAATACAGAAATAAACACTTTTCCAAAAAACAAGCTCCAAATCATGTTGTAATATAGAAATAAACACTTTCCAAAAACAAGCTCCAAATCATGTTGAAATACAGAAATAAACACTTTTACAAAAACAAGCTCCAAATCATGTTGAAATACAGAAATAAACACTTTTCCAAAAACAAGCTCCAAATCATGTTGAAATACAGAAATAAACACTTTTCCAAAAACAAGCTCTAAATCATGTTGAAACACAGAAATAAACACTTTTCCAAAAACAAGCTCTAAATCATGTTGAAATACAGAAATGAACACTTTTCCAAAAACAAGCTCTAAATGATGTTTAATGCACTCTGTAAGTGAACATTTTTCAGGACTCTTTAATCAGGATGACAGGAACACTGTTGACAGTTTTCAGCAAGTTGCAAAATTGTAATACAGAAATAAACACTTTTCCAAAAACAAGCTCCAAATCATGTTGAAATACAGAAATAAACACTTTTCCAAAAATAAGCTCTAAATCATGTTGAAATACAGAAATAAACACTTTTCCAAAAACAAGCTCTAAATCATGTTGAAATACAGAAATAAACAGTTTTCCAAAACAAGTACCAAATCATGTTGAAATGCAGAAATAAACACTTTCCAAAAACAAGCTCTAAATCATGTTTGATGCACTCTGTAAGTGAATTTTTTTCAGTGCTGTTTAATCAGGATAATAGGAACACTGTGGACAGTTTTCAGCAAGTTGCAATATTGAAATACAGAAAGAAACACTTTTCCAAAAACAAGCTCCAAATCATGTTGAAATACAGAAATAAACACTTTTACAAAAACAAGCTCCAAATCATGTTGAAATACAGAAATAAACAATTTTCCAAAAACAAGCTCTAAATCATGTTGAAATACAGAAATAAACACTTTTCCAAAAAAAAGCTCTAATTCATGTTGAAATACAGAAATAAACACTTTTCAAAAACAAGTTCCAAATCATGTTGAAATGTGGAAATAAACACTTTCCAAAAACAAGCTCTAAATCATGTTTGATGCACTCTGTAAGTGAATTTTTTTCAATGCTGTTCAATCAGGATGATAGGAACACTGTGGACAGTTTTCAGCAAGTTGCAATATTGAAATACAGAAATAAACACTTTTCCAAAAACAAGCTCTAAATAATGTTGAAATACAGAAATAAACACTTTTCCAAAAAACAAGCTCCAGATCATGTTGTAATATAGAAATAAATACTTTCCAAAAACAAGCTCTAAATAATGTTGAAATACAGAAATAAACACTTTTCCAAAAAACAAGCTCCAGATCATGTTGTAATATAGAAATAAATACTTTCCAAAAACAAGCTATAAATCATGTTGAAATACAGAAATAAACACTTTTCCAAAAACAAGCTCTAAATCATGTTGAAATACAGAAATAAACACTTTTCCAAAAACAAGCTCTAAATGATGTTTAATGCACTCTGTAAGTGAACATTTTTCAGGACTCTTTAATCAGGATGACAGGAACACTGTGGACAGTTTTCAGCAAGTTGCAACATTGTAATACAGAAATAAACACTTTTCCAAAAACAAGCTCCAAATCATGTTGAAATACAGAAATAAACACTTTTCCAAAAATTTGCTCCAAATCATGTTGTAAAATAGAAATAAACACTTTCCAAAAACAAGCTCCAAATCATGTTGAAATACAGAAATAAACACTTTTCCAAAACAAGCTCTAAATCATGTTAAAACACAGAAATAAACACTTTTCCAAAAACAAGCTCCAAATCATGTTGAAATACAGCAATAAACACTTTTCCAAAAATTTGCTCCAAATCATGTTGTAATATAGAAATAAACACTTTCCAAAATCAAGCTCCAAATCATGTTGAAATGCAGAAATAAACACTTTCCAAAAACAAGCTCTAAATCATGTTTGATGCACTCTGTAAGTGAATTTTTTTCAATACTGTTCAATCAGGATGATAGGAACACTGTGGACAGTTTTCAGCAAGTTGCAATATTGAAATACAGAAAAAAACACTTTTCCAAAAACAAGCTCTAAATAATGTTGAAATACAGAAATAAACACTTTTCCAAAAAACAAGCTCCAAATCATGTTGTAATATAGAAATAAACACTTTCCAAAAACAAGCTCCAAATCATGTTGAAATACAGAAATAAACACTTTTCCAAAAACAAGCTCCAAATCATGTTGAAATACAGAAATAAACACTTTTCCAAAAACAAGCTCTAAATCATGTTGAAACACAGAAATAAACACTTTTCCAAAATCAAGCTCTAAATCATGTTGA
Organism: Salvelinus fontinalis; assembly: GCF_029448725.1. Classification (NCBI taxonomy): domain Eukaryota; kingdom Metazoa; phylum Chordata; class Actinopteri; order Salmoniformes; family Salmonidae; genus Salvelinus; species Salvelinus fontinalis. Next base: position 225,644 of record NW_026600267.1, read on the forward strand.
AATACAGAAATGAACACTTTTCCAAAAACAAGCTCTAAATGATGTTTAATGCACTCTGTAAGTGAACATTTTTCAGGACTCTTTAATCAGTATGACAGGAACACTGTGGACAGTTTTCAGCAAGTTGCAATATTGAAATACAGAAATAAACACTTTTCCAAAAACAAGCTCTAAATAATGTTGAAATACAGAAATAAACAGTTTTCCAAAAACAAGTTCCAAATCATGTTGAAATACAGAAATAAACAGTTTTCCAAAACAAGTTCCAAATCATGTTGAAATACAGAAATAAACACTTTTCCAAAAACAAGCTCTAAATCATGTTGAAATACAGAAATAAACACTTTTCCAAAAACAAGCTCTAAATGATGTTTAATGCACTCTGTAAGTGAACATTTTTCAGGACTCTTTAATCAGGATGACAGGAACACTGTGGACAGTTTTCAGCAAGTTGCAAAATTGTAATACAGAAATAAACACTTTTCCAAAAACAAGCTCCAAATCATGTTGAAATACAGAAATAAACACTTTTCCAAAAATTTGCTCCAAATCATGTTGTAATATAGAAATAAACACTTTCCAAAATCAAGCTCCAAATCATGTTGAAATGCAGAAATAAACACTTTCCAAAAACAAGCTCTAAATCATGTTTGATGCACTCTGTAAGTGAATTTTTTTCAATATTTTTCAATCAGGATGATAGGAACACTGTTGACAGTTTTCAGCAAGTTGCAATATTGAAATACAGAAAAAAACACTTTTCCATAAACAAGCTCTAAATAATGTTGAAATACAGAAATAAACACTTTTCCAAAAAACAAGCTCCAAATCATGTTGTAATATAGAAATAAACACTTTCCAAAAACAAGTTCTAAATCATGTTGAAATGCAGAAATAAACACTTTCCAAAAACAAGCTCTAAATCATGTTTGATGCACTCTGTAAGTGAATTTTTTTCAATACTGTTCAATCAGGATGATAGGAACACTGTGGACAGTTTTCAGCAAGTTGCAATATTGAAATACAGAAAAAAACACTTTTCCATAAACAAGCTCTAAATAATGTTGAAATACAGAAATAAACACTTTTCCAAAAAACAAGCTCCAAATCATGTTGTAATATAGAAATAAACACTTTCCAAAAACAAGCTCCAAATCATGTTGAAATACAGAAATAAACACTTTTCCAAAAACAAGCTCTAAATCATGTTGAAATACAGAAATAAACAGTTTTCCAAAACAAGTTCCAAATCATGTTGAAATGCAGAAATAAACACTTTCCAAAAACAAGCTCCAAATCATGTTGTAATATAGAAATAAACACTTTCCAAAAACAAGCTCCAAATCATGTTGAAATACAGAAATAAACACTTTTCCTAAAACAAGCTCTAAATGATGTTTAATGCACTCTGTAAGTGAATATTTTTCAGGACTCTTTAATCAGGATGACAGGAACACTGTGGACAGTTTTCAGCAAGTTGCAACATTGTAATACAGAAATAAACACTTTTCCAAAAACAAGCTCCAAATCATGTTGAAATACAGAAATAAACACTTTTCCAAAAACAAGCTCTAAATCATGTTGAAATACAGATATAAACACTTTTCCAAAAACAAGCTCTAAATCATGTTGAAATACAGAAATAAACAGTTTTCCAAAACAAGTACCAAATCATGTTGAAATGCAGAAATAAACACTTTCCAAAAACAAGCTCTAAATCATGTTTGATGCACTCTGTAAGTGAATTTTTTTCACTACTGTTCAATCAGGATGATAGGAACACTGTGGACAGTTTTCAGCAAGTTGCAATATTGAAATACAGAAATAAACACTTTTCCAAAAAACAAGCTCCAAATCATGTTGTAATATAGAAATAAACACTTTCCAAAAACAAGCTCCAAATCATGTTGAAATACAGAAATAAACACTTTTACAAAAACAAGCTCCAAATCATGTTGAAATACAGAAATAAACACTTTTCCAAAAACAAGCTCCAAATCATGTTGAAATACAGAAATAAACACTTTTCCAAAAACAAGCTCTAAATCATGTTGAAACACAGAAATAAACACTTTTCCAAAAACAAGCTCTAAATCATGTTGAAATACAGAAATGAACACTTTTCCAAAAACAAGCTCTAAATGATGTTTAATGCACTCTGTAAGTGAACATTTTTCAGGACTCTTTAATCAGGATGACAGGAACACTGTTGACAGTTTTCAGCAAGTTGCAAAATTGTAATACAGAAATAAACACTTTTCCAAAAACAAGCTCCAAATCATGTTGAAATACAGAAATAAACACTTTTCCAAAAATTTGCTCCAAATCATGTTGTAATATAGAAATAAACACTTTCCAAAATCAAGCTCCAAATCATGTTGAAATGCAGAAATAAACACTTTCCAAAAACAAGCTCTAAATCATGTTTGATGCACTCTGTAAGTGAATCTTTTTCAATACTGTTCAATCAGGATGATAGGAACACTGTGGACAGTTTTCAGCAAGTTGCAATATTGAAATACAGAAAAAAACACTTTTCCAAAAACAAGCTCCAAATCATGTTGAAATACAGAAATGAACACTTTTCCAAAAACAAGCTCTAAATCATGTTGAAACACAGAAATAAACACTTTTCCAAAAACAAGCTCCAAATCATTTTGAAATATAGAAATAAACACTTTTCAAAAACAAGTTCCAAATTATATTGAAATGTAGAAATAAACACTTTCCATAAACAAGCTCTAAATCATGTTTGATGCACTCTGTAAGTGAATTTCTTTCAGTACTGTTTAATCAGGATGATAGGAACACTGTGGACAGTTTTCAGCAAGTTGCAAAATTGAAATACAGAAATAAACACTTTTCCAAAAACAAGCTCCAAATCCTGTTGAAACACAGAAATAAACACTTTTCCAAAAATTTGCTCCAAATCATATTGTAATATAGAAATAAACACTTTCCAAAATCAAGCTCCAAATCATGTTGAAATGCAGAAATAAACACTTTCCAAAAACAAGCTCTAAATCATGTTTGATGCACTCTGTAAGTGAATTTTTTTCAATACTGTTCAATCAGGATGATAGGAACACTGTGGACAGTTTTCAGCAAGTTGCAATATTGAAATACAGAAAAAAACACTTTTCCATAAACAAGCTCTAAATAATGTTGAAATACAGAAATAAACACTTTTCCAAAAAACAAGCTCCAAATCATGTTGTAATATAGAAATAAACACTTTCCAAAAACAAGCTCCAAATCATGTTGAAATACAGAAATAAACACTTTTCCAAAAACAAGCTCTAAATCATGTTGAAATACAGAAATAAACAGTTTTCCAAAACAAGTTCCAAATCATGTTGAAATGCAGAAATAAACACTTTCCAAAAACAAGCTCCAAATCATGTTGTAATATAGAAATAAACACTTTCCAAAAACAAGCTCCAAATCATGTTGAAATACAGAAATAAACACTTTTCCAAAAACAAGCTCTAGATCATGTTGAAATACAGAAATAAACACTTTTCCAAAAACAAGCTCTAAATGATGTTTAATGCACTCTGTAAGTGAACATTTTTCAGGACTCTTTAATCAGGATGACAGGAACACTGTTGACAGTTTTCAGCAAGTTGCAAAATTGTAATACAGAAATAAACACTTTTCCAAAAACAAGCTCCAAATCATGTTGAAATACAGAAATAAACACTTTTCCAAAAATTTGCTCCAAATCATGTTGTAATATAGAAATAAACACTTTCCAAAATCAAGCTCCAAATCATGTTGAAATGCAGAAATAAACACTTTCCAAAAACAAGCTCTAAATCATGTTTGATGCACTCTGTAAGTGAATCTTTTTCAATACTGTTCAATCAGGATGATAGGAACACTGTGGACAGTTTTCAGCAAGTTGCAATATTGAAATACAGAAAAAAACACTTTTCCAAAAACAAGCTCCAAATCATGTTGAAATACAGAAATGAACACTTTTCCAAAAACAAGCTCTAAATCATGTTGAAACACAGAAATAAACACTTTTCCAAAAACAAGCTCCAAATCATTTTGAAATATAGAAATAAACACTTTTCAAAAACAAGTTCCAAATTATATTGAAATGTAGAAATAAACACTTTCCATAAACAAGCTCTAAATCATGTTTGATGCACTCTGTAAGTGACTTTTTTCAGTATTGTTTAATCAGGATGATAGGAACACTGTGGACAGTTTTCAGCAAGTTGTAATATTGAAATACAGAAATAAACACTTTTCCAAAAACAAGCTCTAAATAATGTTGAAATACAGAAATAAACACTTTTCCAAAAACAAGCTACAAATCATGTTGAAATACAGAAATAAACACTTTTAAAAAAACAAGCTCTAAATCATGTTGAAACACAGAAACAAACACTTTTCCAAAAACCAAGCTACAAATCATGTTGTAATACAGAAATAAACACTTTTCCAAAAACAAGCTCCAAATCTTGTTGAAATACAGAAATAAACACTTTTCCAAAACCAACCTCTAATTCATGTTTGATGCACTCTGTAAGTGAATTTTTTTTCAGTACTGTTTAATCAGGATTATAGGAACACTGTGGACAGTTTTCAGCAAGTTGCAATATTGAAATACAGAAATAAACACTTTTCCAAAAACAAGCTCTAAATCATGTTGAAATACAAAAATAAACACTTTCCAAAAGAACAAGCTCCAAATCATGTTGAAATACAGAAATAAACGCTTTTCCAAAAACAAGCTCTAAATCATGTTGAAATACAGAAATAAACATTTTTCCAAAAACAAGCTCTAAATCATGTTTGATGCACTCTGTAAGTGAATTTCTTTCAGTACTGTTTAATCGGGATGATAGGAACACTGTGGACAGTTTTCAGCAAGTTGCAATATTGAAATACAGAAATAAATACTTTTCCAAAAACAAGCTCTAAATCATGTTGAAATACAGAAATAAACACTTCACAAAAACAAGTTCCAAATAATATTGAAATACAGAAATAAACACTTTTCCAAAAACAAGCTCTAAATCATGTTGAAATACAGAAATGAACACTTTTCCAAAAACAAGCTCTAAATGATGTTTAATGCACTCTGTAAGTGAACGTTTTTCAGGACTCTTTAATCAGGATGACAGGAACACTGTGGACAGTTTTCAGCAAGTTGCAAAATTGTAATACAGTAATAAACACTTTTCCAAAAACAAGCTCCAAATCATGTTGAAATACAGAAATAAACACTTTTCCAAAAATTTGCTCCAAATCATGTTGTAATGCAGAAATAAACACTTTCCAAAAACAAGCTCTAAATCATGTTTGATGCACTCTGTAAGTGAATTTTTTCCAATACTGTTCAGTCAGGATGATAGGAACACTGTGGACAGTTTTCAGCAAGTTGCAATATTGAAATACAGAAATAAACACTTTTCCAAAAACAAGCTCTAAATAATGTTGAAATACAGAAATAAACAGTTTTCCAAAAACAAGTTCCAAATCATGTTGAAATACAGAAATAAACAGTTTTCTAAAAACAAGCTCTAAATCATGTTGAAATACAGAAATAAACAGTTTTCCAAAACAAGTTCCAAATCATGTTGAAATACAGAAATAAACACTTTTCCAAAAACAAGCTCTAAATCATGTTGAAATACAGAAATAAACACTTTTCCAAAAACAAGCTCTAAATGATGTTTAATGCACTCTGTAAGTGAACATTTTTCAGGACTCTTTAATCAGGATGACAGGAACACTGTGGACAGTTTTCAGCAAGTTGCAAAATTGTAATACAGAAATAAACACTTTTCCAAAAACAAGCTCCAAATCCTGTTGAAATACAGAAATAAACACTTTTCCAAAAATTTGCTCCAAATCATATTGTAATATAGAAATAAACACTTTCCAAAATCAAGCTCCAAATCATGTTGAAATGCAGAAATAAACACTTTCCAAAAACAAGCTCTAAATCATGTTTGATGCACTCTGTAAGTGAATTTTTTTCAATACTGTTCAATCAGGATGATAGGAACACTGTGGACAGTTTTCAGCAAGTTGCAATATTGAAATACAGAAAAAAACACTTTTCCAAAAACAAGCTCCAAATCATGTTGAAATACAGAAATAAACACTTTTACAAAAACAAGCTCCAAATCATGTTGAAATACAGAAATAAACACTTTTCCAAAAACAAGCTCCAAATCATGTTGAAATACAGAAATAAACACTTTTCCAAAAACAAGCTCTAAATCATGTTGAAACACAGAAATAAACACTTTTCCAAAAACAAGCTCTAAATCATGTTGAAATACAGAAATGAACACTTTTCCAAAAACAAGCTCTAAATGATGTTTAATGCACTCTGTAAGTGAACATTTTTCAGGACTCTTTAATCAGGATGACAGGAACACTGTGGACAGTTTTCAGCAAGTTGCAAAATTGTAATACAGAAATAAACACTTTTCCAAAAACAAGCTCCAAATCATGTTGAAATACAGAAATAAACACTTTTCCAAAAATTTGCTCCAAATCATGTTGTAATATAGAAATAAACACTTTCCAAAATCAAGCTCCAAATCATGTTGAAATGCAGAAATAAACACTTTCCAAAAACAAGCTCTAAATCATGTTTGATGCACTCTGTAAGTGAATCTTTTTCAATACTGTTCAATCAGGATGATAGGAACACTGTGGACAGTTTTCAGCAAGTTGCAATATTGAAATACAGAAAAAAACACTTTTCCAAAAACAAGCTCCAAATCATGTTGAAATACAGAAATGAACACTTTTCCAAAAACAAGCTCTAAATCATGTTGAAACACAGAAATAAACACTTTTCCAAAAACAAGCTCCAAATCATTTTGAAATATAGAAATAAACACTTTTCAAAAACAAGTTCCAAATTATATTGAAATGTAGAAATAAACACTTTCCATAAACAAGCTCTAAATCATGTTTGATGCACTCTGTAAGTGACTTTTTTCAGTATTGTTTAATCAGGATGATAGGAACACTGTGGACAGTTTTCAGCAAGTTGTAATATTGAAATACAGAAATAAACACTTTTCCAAAAACAAGCTCCAAATCCTGTTGAAACACAGAAATAAACACTTTTCCAAAAACAAGCTCCAAATCATGTTGAAATACAGAAATAAACACTTTTACAAAAACAAGCTCCAAATCATGTTGAAATACAGAAATAAACACTTTTCCAAAAACAAGCTCCAAATCATGTTGAAATACAGAAATAAACACTTTTCCAAAAACAAGCTCTAAATCATGTTGAAACACAGAAATAAACACTTTTCCAAAAACAAGCTCTAAATCATGTTGAAATACAGAAATGAACACTTTTCCAAAAACAAGCTCTAAATGATGTTTAATGCACTCTGTAAGTGAACATTTTTCAGGACTCTTTAATCAGGATGACAGGAACACTGTTGACAGTTTTCAGCAAGTTGCAAAATTGTAATACAGAAATAAACACTTTTCCAAAAACAAGCTCCAAATCATGTTGAAATACAGAAATAAACACTTTTCCAAAAATTTGCTCCAAATCATGTTGTAATATAGAAATAAACACTTTCCAAAATCAAGCTCCAAATCATGTTGAAATGCAGAAATAAACACTTTCCAAAAACAAGCTCTAAATCATGTTTGATGCACTCTGTAAGTGAATCTTTTTCAATACTGTTCAATCAGGATGATAGGAACACTGTGGACAGTTTTCAGCAAGTTGCAATATTGAAATACAGAAAAAAACACTTTTCCAAAAACAAGCTCCAAATCATGTTGAAATACAGAAATAAACACTTTTCCAAAAACAAGCTCTAAATCATGTTGAAATACAGAAATAAACACTTTTCCAAAAACAAGCTCCAAATCATGTTGAAATACAGAAATAAACACTTTTCCAAAAACAAGCTCCAAATCATGTTGAAATGCAGAAATAAACACTTTCCAAAAACAAGCTCTAAATCATGTTTGATGCACTCTGTAAGTGAACTTTTTTCAGTACTGTTTAATCAGGATGATAGGAACACTGTGGACAGTTTTCAGCAAGTTGCAATATTGAAATACAGAAATAAACACTTTTCCAAAAACAAGCTCCAAATCCTGTTGAAACACAGAAATAAACACTTTTCCAAAAACAAGCTCCAAATCATGTTGAAATACAGAAATAAACACTTTTACAAAAACAAGCTCCAAATCATGTTGAAATACAGAAATAAACACTTTTCCAAAAACAAGCTCCAAATCATGTTGAAATACAGAAATAAACACTTTTCCAAAAACAAGCTCTAAATCATGTTGAAACACAGAAATAAACACTTTTCCAAAAACAAGCTCTAAATCATGTTGAAATACAGAAATGAACACTTTTCCAAAAACAAGCTCTAAATGATGTTTAATGCACTCTGTAAGTGAACATTTTTCAGGACTCTTTAATCAGGATGACAGGAACACTGTTGACAGTTTTCAGCAAGTTGCAAAATTGTAATACAGAAATAAACACTTTTCCAAAAACAAGCTCCAAATCATGTTGAAATACAGAAATAAACACTTTTCCAAAAATTTGCTCCAAATCATGTTGTAATATAGAAATAAACACTTTCCAAAATCAAGCTCCAAATCATGTTGAAATGCAGAAATAAACACTTTCCAAAAACAAGCTCTAAATCATGTTTGATGCACTCTGTAAGTGAATCTTTTTCAATACTGTTCAATCAGGATGATAGGAACACTGTGGACAGTTTTCAGCAAGTTGCAATATTGAAATACAGAAAAAAACACTTTTCCAAAAACAAGCTCCAAATCATGTTGAAATACAGAAATGAACACTTTTCCAAAAACAAGCTCTAAATCATGTTGAAACACAGAAATAAACACTTTTCCAAAAACAAGCTCCAAATCATTTTGAAATATAGAAATAAACACTTTTCAAAAACAAGTTCCAAATTATATTGAAATGTAGAAATAAACACTTTCCATAAACAAGCTCTAAATCATGTTTGATGCACTCTGTAAGTGACTTTTTTCAGTATTGTTTAATCAGGATGATAGGAACACTGTGGACAGTTTTCAGCAAGTTGTAATATTGAAATACAGAAATAAACACTTTTCCAAAAACAAGCTCCAAATCCTGTTGAAACACAGAAATAAACACTTTTCCAAAAATTTGCTCCAAATCATATTGTAATATAGAAATAAACACTTTCCAAAATCAAGCTCCAAATCATGTTGAAATGCAGAAATAAACACTTTCCAAAAACAAGCTCTAAATCATGTTTGATGCACTCTGTAAGTGAATTTTTTTCAATACTGTTCAATCAGGATGATAGGAACACTGTGGACAGTTTTCAGCAAGTTGCAATATTGAAATACAGAAAAAAACACTTTTCCATAAACAAGCTCTAAATAATGTTGAAATACAGAAATAAACACTTTTCCAAAAAACAAGCTCCAAATCATGTTGTAATATAGAAATAAACACTTTCCAAAAACAAGCTCCAAATCATGTTGAAATACAGAAATAAACACTTTTCCAAAAACAAGCTCTAAATCATGTTGAAATACAGAAATAAACAGTTTTCCAAAACAAGTTCCAAATCATGTTGAAATGCAGAAATAAACACTTTCCAAAAACAAGCTCCAAATCATGTTGTAATATAGAAATAAACACTTTCCAAAAACAAGCTCCAAATCATGTTGAAATACAGAAATAAACACTTTTCCAAAAACAAGCTCTAGATCATGTTGAAATACAGAAATAAACACTTTTCCAAAAACAAGCTCTAAATGATGTTTAATGCACTCTGTAAGTGAACATTTTTCAGGACTCTTTAATCAGGATGACAGGAACACTGTTGACAGTTTTCAGCAAGTTGCAAAATTGTAATACAGAAATAAACACTTTTCCAAAAACAAGCTCCAAATCATGTTGAAATACAGAAATAAACACTTTTCCAAAAATTTGCTCCAAATCATGTTGTAATATAGAAATAAACACTTTCCAAAATCAAGCTCCAAATCATGTTGAAATGCAGAAATAAACACTTTCCAAAAACAAGCTCTAAATCATGTTTGATGCACTCTGTAAGTGAATCTTTTTCAATACTGTTCAATCAGGATGATAGGAACACTGTGGACAGTTTTCAGCAAGTTGCAATATTGAAATACAGAAAAAAACACTTTTCCAAAAACAAGCTCCAAATCATGTTGAAATACAGAAATGAACACTTTTCCAAAAACAAGCTCTAAATCATGTTGAAACACAGAAATAAACACTTTTCCAAAAACAAGCTCCAAATCATTTTGAAATATAGAAATAAACACTTTTCAAAAACAAGTTCCAAATTATATTGAAATGTAGAAATAAACACTTTCCATAAACAAGCTCTAAATCATGTTTGATGCACTCTGTAAGTGACTTTTTTCAGTATTGTTTAATCAGGATGATAGGAACACTGTGGACAGTTTTCAGCAAGTTGTAATATTGAAATACAGAAATAAACACTTTTCCAAAAACAAGCTCTAAATAATGTTGAAATACAGAAATAAACACTTTTCCAAAAACAAGCTACAAATCATGTTGAAATACAGAAATAAACACTTTTAAAAAAACAAGCTCTAAATCATGTTGAAACACAGAAACAAACACTTTTCCAAAAACCAAGCTACAAATCATGTTGTAATACAGAAATAAACACTTTTCCAAAAACAAGCTCCAAATCTTGTTGAAATACAGAAATAAACACTTTTCCAAAACCAACCTCTAATTCATGTTTGATGCACTCTGTAAGTGAATTTTTTTTCAGTACTGTTTAATCAGGATGATAGGAACACTGTGGACAGTTTTCAGCAAGTTGCAATATTGAAATACAGAAATAAACACTTTTCCAAAAACAAGCTCTAAATCATGTTGAAATACAAAAATAAACACTTTCCAAAAGAACAAGCTCCAAATCATGTTGAAATACAGAAATAAACGCTTTTCCAAAAACAAGCTCTAAATCATGTTGAAATACAGAAATAAACATTTTTCCAAAAACAAGCTCTAAATCATGTTTGATGCACTCTGTAAGTGAATTTCTTTCAGTACTGTTTAATCGGGATGATAGGAACACTGTGGACAGTTTTCAGCAAGTTGCAATATTGAAATACAGAAATAAATACTTTTCCAAAAACAAGCTCTAAATCATGTTGAAATACAGAAATAAACACTTCACAAAAACAAGTTCCAAATAATATTGAAATACAGAAATAAACACTTTTCCAAAAACAAGCTCTAAATCATGTTGAAATACAGAAATGAACACTTTTCCAAAAACAAGCTCTAAATGATGTTTAATGCACTCTGTAAGTGAACGTTTTTCAGGACTCTTTAATCAGGATGACAGGAACACTGTGGACAGTTTTCAGCAAGTTGCAAAATTGTAATACAGTAATAAACACTTTTCCAAAAACAAGCTCCAAATCATGTTGAAATACAGAAATAAACACTTTTCCAAAAATTTGCTCCAAATCATGTTGTAATGCAGAAATAAACACTTTCCAAAAACAAGCTCTAAATCATGTTTGATGCACTCTGTAAGTGAATTTTTTCCAATACTGTTCAGTCAGGATGATAGGAACACTGTGGACAGTTTTCAGCAAGTTGCAATATTGAAATACAGAAATAAACACTTTTCCAAAAACAAGCTCTAAATAATGTTGAAATACAGAAATAAACAGTTTTCCAAAAACAAGTTCCAAATCATGTTGAAATACAGAAATAAACAGTTTTCTAAAAACAAGCTCTAAATCATGTTGAAATACAGAAATAAACAGTTTTCCAAAACAAGTTCCAAATCATGTTGAAATACAGAAATAAACACTTTTCCAAAAACAAGCTCTAAATCATGTTGAAATACAGAAATAAACACTTTTCCAAAAACAAGCTCTAAATGATGTTTAATGCACTCTGTAAGTGAACATTTTTCAGGACTCTTTAATCAGGATGACAGGAACACTGTGGACAGTTTTCAGCAAGTTGCAAAATTGTAATACAGTAATAAACACTTTTCCAAAAACAAGCTCCAAATCATGTTGAAATACAGAAATAAACACTTTTCCAAAAATTTGCTCCAAATCATGTTGTAATGCAGAAATAAACACTTTCCAAAAACAAGCTCTAAATCATGTTTGATGCACTCTGTAAGTGAATTTTTTCCAATACTGTTCAGTCAGGATGATAGGAACACTGTGGACAGTTTTCAGCAAGTTGCAATATTGAAATACAGAAATAAACACTTTTCCAAAAACAAGCTCTAAATAATGTTGAAATACAGAAATAAACAGTTTTCCAAAAACAAGTTCCAAATCATGTTGAAATACAGAAATAAACAGTTTTCTAAAAACAAGCTCTAAATCATGTTGAAATACAGAAATAAACAGTTTTCCAAAACAAGTTCCAAATCATGTTGAAATACAGAAATAAACACTTTTCCAAAAACAAGCTCTAAATCATGTTGAAATACAGAAATAAACACTTTTCCAAAAACAAGCTCTAAATGATGTTTAATGCACTCTGTAAGTGAACATTTTTCAGGACTCTTTAATCAGGATGACAGGAACACTGTGGACAGTTTTCAGCAAGTTGCAAAATTGTAATACAGAAATAAACACTTTTCCAAAAACAAGCTCCAAATCCTGTTGAAATACAGAAATAAACACTTTTCCAAAAATTTGCTCCAAATCATATTGTAATATAGAAATAAACACTTTCCAAAATCAAGCTCCAAATCATGTTGAAATGCAGAAATAAACACTTTCCAAAAACAAGCTCTAAATCATGTTTGATGCACTCTGTAAGTGAATTTTTTTCAATACTGTTCAATCAGGATGATAGGAACACTGTGGACAGTTTTCAGCAAGTTGCAATATTGAAATACAGAAAAAAACACTTTTCCATAAACAAGCTCTAAATAATGTTGAAATACAGAAATAAACACTTTTCCAAAAAACAAGCTCCAAATCATGTTGTAATATAGAAATAAACACTTTCCAAAAACAAGCTCCAAATCATGTTGAAATACAGAAATAAACACTTTTACAAAAACAAGCTCCAAATCATGTTGAAATACAGAAATAAACACTTTTCCAAAAACAAGCTCCAAATCATGTTGAAATACAGAAATAAACACTTTTCCAAAAACAAGCTCTAAATCATGTTGAAACACAGAAATAAACACTTTTCCAAAAACAAGCTCTAAATCATGTTGAAATACAGAAATGAACACTTTTCCAAAAACAAGCTCTAAATGATGTTTAATGCACTCTGTAAGTGAACATTTTTCAGGACTCTTTAATCAGGATGACAGGAACACTGTTGACAGTTTTCAGCAAGTTGCAAAATTGTAATACAGAAATAAACACTTTTCCAAAAACAAGCTCCAAATCATGTTGAAATACAGAAATAAACACTTTTCCAAAAATTTGCTCCAAATCATGTTGTAATATAGAAATAAACACTTTCCAAAATCAAGCTCCAAATCATGTTGAAATGCAGAAATAAACACTTTCCAAAAACAAGCTCTAAATCATGTTTGATGCACTCTGTAAGTGAATCTTTTTCAATACTGTTCAATCAGGATGATAGGAACACTGTGGACAGTTTTCAGCAAGTTGCAATATTGAAATACAGAAAAAAACACTTTTCCAAAAACAAGCTCCAAATCATGTTGAAATACAGAAATGAACACTTTTCCAAAAACAAGCTCTAAATCATGTTGAAACACAGAAATAAACACTTTTCCAAAAACAAGCTCCAAATCATTTTGAAATATAGAAATAAACACTTTTCAAAAACAAGTTCCAAATTATATTGAAATGTAGAAATAAACACTTTCCATAAACAAGCTCTAAATCATGTTTGATGCACTCTGTAAGTGACTTTTTTCAGTATTGTTTAATCAGGATGATAGGAACACTGTGGACAGTTTTCAGCAAGTTGTAATATTGAAATACAGAAATAAACACTTTTCCAAAAACAAGCTCCAAATCCTGTTGAAACACAGAAATAAACACTTTTCCAAAAATTTGCTCCAAATCATATTGTAATATAGAAATAAACACTTTCCAAAATCAAGCTCCAAATCATGTTGAAATGCAGAAATAAACACTTTCCAAAAACAAGCTCTAAATCATGTTTGATGCACTCTGTAAGTGAATTTTTTTCAATACTGTTCAATCAGGATGATAGGAACACTGTGGACAGTTTTCAGCAAGTTGCAATATTGAAATACAGAAAAAAACACTTTTCCATAAACAAGCTCTAAATAATGTTGAAATACAGAAATAAACACTTTTCCAAAAAACAAGCTCCAAATCATGTTGTAATATAGAAATAAACACTTTTCCAAAAACAAGCTCCAAATCATGTTGAAATACAGAAATAAACACTTTTCCAAAAACAAGCTCTAAATCATGTTGAAATACAGAAATAAACAGTTTTCCAAAACAAGTTCCAAATCATGTTGAAATGCAGAAATAAACACTTTCCAAAAACAAGCTCCAAATCATGTTGTAATATAGAAATAAACACTTTCCAAAAACAAGCTCCAAATCATGTTGAAATACAGAAATAAACACTTTTCCAAAAACAAGCTCTAGATCATGTTGAAATACAGAAATAAACACTTTTCCAAAAACAAGCTCTAAATGATGTTTAATGCACTCTGTAAGTGAACATTTTTCAGGACTCTTTAATCAGGATGACAGGAACACTGTTGACAGTTTTCAGCAAGTTGCAAAATTGTAATACAGAAATAAACACTTTTCCAAAAACAAGCTCCAAATCATGTTGAAATACAGAAATAAACACTTTTCCAAAAATTTGCTCCAAATCATGTTGTAATATAGAAATAAACACTTTCCAAAATCAAGCTCCAAATCATGTTGAAATGCAGAAATAAACACTTTCCAAAAACAAGCTCTAAATCATGTTTGATGCACTCTGTAAGTGAATCTTTTTCAATACTGTTCAATCAGGATGATAGGAACACTGTGGACAGTTTTCAGCAAGTTGCAATATTGAAATACAGAAAAAAACACTTTTCCAAAAACAAGCTCTAAATCATGTTGAAATACAGAAATGAACACTTTTCCAAAAACAAGCTCTAAATCATGTTGAAACACAGAAATAAACACTTTTCCAAAAACAAGCTCCAAATCATTTTGAAATATAGAAATAAACACTTTTCAAAAACAAGTTCCAAATTATATTGAAATGTAGAAATAAACACTTTCCATAAACAAGCTCTAAATCATGTTTGATGCACTCTGTAAGTGACTTTTTTCAGTATTGTTTAATCAGGATGATAGGAACACTGTGGACAGTTTTCAGCAAGTTGTAATATTGAAATACAGAAATAAACACTTTTCCAAAAACAAGCTCTAAATAATGTTGAAATACAGAAATAAACACTTTTCCAAAAACAAGCTACAAATCATGTTGAAATACAGAAATAAACACTTTTAAAAAAACAAGCTCTAAATCATGTTGAAACACAGAAACAAACACTTTTCCAAAAACCAAGCTACAAATCATGTTGTAATACAGAAATAAACACTTTTCCAAAAACAAGCTCCAAATCTTGTTGAAATACAGAAATAAACACTTTTCCAAAACCAACCTCTAATTCATGTTTGATGCACTCTGTAAGTGAATTTTTTTTCAGTACTGTTTAATCAGGATGATAGGAACACTGTGGACAGTTTTCAGCAAGTTGCAATATTGAAATACAGAAATAAACACTTTTCCAAAAACAAGCTCTAAATCATGTTGAAATACAAAAATAAACACTTTCCAAAAGAACAAGCTCCAAATCATGTTGAAATACAGAAATAAACGCTTTTCCAAAAACAAGCTCTAAATCATGTTGAAATACAGAA
This sequence comes from Salvelinus fontinalis, assembly GCF_029448725.1. Taxonomy (NCBI): domain Eukaryota; kingdom Metazoa; phylum Chordata; class Actinopteri; order Salmoniformes; family Salmonidae; genus Salvelinus; species Salvelinus fontinalis. Next base: position 241,574 of record NW_026600267.1, read on the forward strand.
ATAATTTTTTTTCCAAAAACAAGCTCTAAATCATGTTTGATGCACTCTGTAAGTGAATTTCTTTCAGTACTGTTTAATCGGGATGATAGGAACACTGTGGACAGTTTTCAGCAAGTTGCAATATTGAAATACAGAAATAAATACTTTTCCAAAAACAACCTCTAAATCATGTTGAAATACAGAAATAAACACTTCACAAAAACAAGTTCCAAATAATATTGAAATACAGAAATAAACACTTTTCCAAAAACAAGCTCTAAATCATGTTGAAATACAGAAATGAACACTTTTCCAAAAACAAGCTCTAAATGATGTTTAATGCACTCTGTAAGTGAACGTTTTTCAGGACTCTTTAATCAGGATGACAGGAACACTGTGGACAGTTTTCAGCAAGTTGCAAAATTGTAATACAGTAATAAACACTTTTCCAAAAACAAGCTCCAAATCATGTTGAAATACAGAAATAAACACTTTTCCCAAAATTTGCTCCAAATCATGTTGTAATATAGAAATAAACACTTTCCAAAATCAAGCTCCAAATCATGTTGAAATGCAGAAATAAACACTTTCCAAAAACAAGCTCTAAATCATGTTTGATGCACTCTCTAAGTGAATTTTTTTCAATACTGTTCAATCAGGATGATAGGAACACTGTGGACAGTTTTCAGCAAGTTGCAATATTGAAATACAGAAAAAAACACTTTTCCAAAAACAAGCTCTAAATAATGTTGAAATACAGAAATAAACACTTTTCCAAAAAACAAGCTCCAAATCATGTTGTAATATAGAAATAAACACTTTCCAAAAACAAGCTCCAAATCATGTTGAAATACAGAAATAAACACTTTTCCAAAAACAAGCTCTAAATCATGTTGAAATACAGAAATAAACAGTTTTCCAAAACAAGTTCCAAATCATGTTGAAATGCAGAAATAAACACTTTCCAAAAACAAGCTCCAAATCATGTTGTAATATAGAAATAAACACTTTCCAAAAACAAGCTCCAAATCATGTTGAAATACAGAAATAAACACTTTTCCAAAAACAAGCTCTAGATCATGTTGAAATACAGAAATAAACACTTTTCCAAAAACAAGCTCTAAATGATGTTTAATGCACTCTGTAAGTGAACATTTTTCAGGACTCTTTAATCAGGATGACAGGAACACTGTTGACAGTTTTCAGCAAGTTGCAAAATTGTAATACAGAAATAAACACTTTTCCAAAAACAAGCTCCAAATCATGTTGAAATACAGAAATAAACACTTTTCCAAAAATTTGCTCCAAATCATGTTGTAATATAGAAATAAACACTTTCCAAAATCAAGCTCCAAATCATGTTGAAATGCAGAAATAAACACTTTCCAAAAACAAGCTCTAAATCATGTTTGATGCACTCTGTAAGTGAATATTTTTCAATACTGTTCAATCAGGATGATAGGAACACTGTGGACAGTTTTCAGCAAGTTGCAATATTGAAATACAGAAAAAAACACTTTTCCAAAAACAAGCTCTAAATAATGTTGAAATACAGAAATAAACACTTTTCCAAAAAACAAGCTCCAAATCATGTTGTAATATAGAAATAAACACTTTCCAAAAACAAGCTCCAAATCATGTTGAAATACAGAAATAAACACTTTTCCAAAAACAAGCACCAAATCATGTTGAAATACAGAAATGAACACTTTTCCAAAAACAAGCTCTAAATGATGTTTAATGCACTCTGTAAGTGAACATTTTTCAGGACTCTTTAATCAGGATGACAGGAATACTGTGGACAGTTTTCAGCAAGTTGCAAAATTGTAATACAGAAATAAACACTTTTCCAAAAACAAGTTCCAAATCATGTTGAAATACAGAAATAAACACTTTTCCAAAAATTTGCTCCAAATCATGTTGTAATGCAGAAATAAACACTTTCCAAAAACAAGCTCTAAATCATGTTTGATGCACTCTGTAAGTGACTTTTTTTCAATACTGTTCAGTCAGGATGATAGGAACACTGTGGACAGTTTTCAGCAAGTTGCAATATTGAAATACAGAAATAAACACTTTTCCAAAAACAAGCTCTAAATAATGTTGAAATACAGAAATAAACAGTTTTCCAAAAACAAGTTCCAAATCATGTTGAAATACAGAAATAAACAGTTTTCTAAAAACAAGCTCTAAATCATGTTGAAATACAGAAATAAACAGTTTTCCAAAACAAGTTCCAAATCATGTTGAAATACAGAAATAAACACTTTTCCAAAAACAAGCTCTAAATCATGTTGAAATACAGAAATAAACACTTTTCCAAAAACAAGCTCTAAATGATGTTTAATGCACTCTGTAAGTGAACATTTTTCAGGACACTTTAATCAGGATGACAGGAACACTGTGGACAGTTTTCAGCAAGTTGCAAAATTGTAATACAGAAATAAACACTTTTCCAAAAACAAGCTCCAAATCCTGTTGAAATACAGAAATAAACACTTTTCCAAAAATTTGCTCCAAATCATATTGTAATATAGAAATAAACACTTTCCAAAATCAAGCTCCAAATCATGTTGAAATGCAGAAATAAACACTTTCCAAAAACAAGCTCTAAATCATGTTTGATGCACTCTGTAAGTGAATTTTTTTCAATACTGTTCAATCAGGATGATAGGAACACTGTGGACAGTTTTCAGCAAGTTGCAATATTGAAATACAGAAAAAAACACTTTTCCAAAAACAAGCTCTAAATAATGTTGAAATACAGAAATAAACACTTTTCCAAAAAACAAGCTCCAAATCATGTTGTAATATAGAAATAAACACTTTCCAAAAACAAGCTCCAAATCATGTTGAAATACAGAAATAAACACTTTTCCAAAAACAAGCTCTAAATCATGTTGAAATACAGAAATAAACAGTTTTCCAAAACAAGTTCCAAATCATGTTGAAATGCAGAAATAAACACTTTCCAAAAACAAGCTCCAAATCATGTTGTAATATAGAAATAAACACTTTCCAAAAACAAGCTCCAAATCATGTTGAAATACAGAAATAAACACTTTTCCAAAAACAAGCTCTAGATCATGTTGAAATACAGAAATAAACACTTTTCCAAAAACAAGCTCTAAATGATGTTTAATGCACTCTGTAAGTGAACATTTTTCAGGACTCTTTAATCAGGATGACAGGAACACTGTTGACAGTTTTCAGCAAGTTGCAAAATTGTAATACAGAAATAAACACTTTTCCAAAAACAAGCTCCAAATCATGTTGAAATACAGAAATAAACACTTTTCCAAAAATTTGCTCCAAATCATGTTGTAATATAGAAATAAACACTTTCCAAAATCAAGCTCCAAATCATGTTGAAATGCAGAAATAAACACTTTCCAAAAACAAGCTCTAAATCATGTTTGATGCACTCTGTAAGTGAATATTTTTCAATACTGTTCAATCAGGATGATAGGAACACTGTGGACAGTTTTCAGCAAGTTGCAATATTGAAATACAGAAAAAAACACTTTTCCAAAAACAAGCTCTAAATAATGTTGAAATACAGAAATAAACACTTTTCCAAAAAACAAGCTCCAAATCATGTTGTAATATAGAAATAAACACTTTCCAAAAACAAGCTCCAAATCATGTTGAAATACAGAAATAAACACTTTTCCAAAAACAAGCACCAAATCATGTTGAAATACAGAAATGAACACTTTTCCAAAAACAAGCTCTAAATGATGTTTAATGCACTCTGTAAGTGAACATTTTTCAGGACTCTTTAATCAGGATGACAGGAATACTGTGGACAGTTTTCAGCAAGTTGCAAAATTGTAATACAGAAATAAACACTTTTCCAAAAACAAGTTCCAAATCATGTTGAAATACAGAAATAAACACTTTTCCAAAAATTTGCTCCAAATCATGTTGTAATGCAGAAATAAACACTTTCCAAAAACAAGCTCTAAATCATGTTTGATGCACTCTGTAAGTGACTTTTTTTCAATACTGTTCAGTCAGGATGATAGGAACACTGTGGACAGTTTTCAGCAAGTTGCAATATTGAAATACAGAAATAAACACTTTTCCAAAAACAAGCTCTAAATAATGTTGAAATACAGAAATAAACAGTTTTCCAAAAACAAGTTCCAAATCATGTTGAAATACAGAAATAAACAGTTTTCTAAAAACAAGCTCTAAATCATGTTGAAATACAGAAATAAACAGTTTTCCAAAACAAGTTCCAAATCATGTTGAAATACAGAAATAAACACTTTTCCAAAAACAAGCTCTAAATCATGTTGAAATACAGAAATAAACACTTTTCCAAAAACAAGCTCTAAATGATGTTTAATGCACTCTGTAAGTGAACATTTTTCAGGACACTTTAATCAGGATGACAGGAACACTGTGGACAGTTTTCAGCAAGTTGCAAAATTGTAATACAGAAATAAACACTTTTCCAAAAACAAGCTCCAAATCCTGTTGAAATACAGAAATAAACACTTTTCCAAAAATTTGCTCCAAATCATATTGTAATATAGAAATAAACACTTTCCAAAATCAAGCTCCAAATCATGTTGAAATGCAGAAATAAACACTTTCCAAAAACAAGCTCTAAATCATGTTTGATGCACTCTGTAAGTGAATTTTTTTCAATACTGTTCAATCAGGATGATAGGAACACTGTGGACAGTTTTCAGCAAGTTGCAATATTGAAATACAGAAAAAAACACTTTTCCATAAACAAGCTCTAAATAATGTTGAAATACAGAAATAAACACTTTTCCAAAAAACAAGCTCCAAATCATGTTGAAATACAGAAATAAATACTTTTACAAAAACAAGCTCCAAATCATGTTGAAATACAGAAATAAACACTTTTCCAAAAACAAGCTCCAAATCATGTTGAAATACAGAAATAAACACTTTTCCAAAAACAAGCTCTAAATCATGTTGAAACACAGAAATAAACACTTTTCCAAAAACAAGCTCTAAATCATGTTGAAATACAGAAATGAACACTTTTCCAAAAACAAGCTCTAAATGATGTTTAATGCACTCTGTAAGTGAACATTTTTCAGGACTCTTTAATCAGGATGACAGGAACACTGTGGACAGTTTTCAGCAAGTTGCAAAATTGTAATACAGTAATAAACACTTTTCCAAAAACAAGCTCCAAATCATGTTGAAATACAGAAATAAACACTTTTCCCAAAATTTGCTCCAAATCATGTTGTAATATAGAAATAAACACTTTCCAAAATCAAGCTCCAAATCATGTTGAAATGCAGAAATAAACACTTTCCAAAAACAAGCTCTAAATCATGTTTGATGCACTCTCTAAGTGAATTTTTTTCAATACTGTTCAATCAGGATGATAGGAACACTGTGGACAGTTTTCAGCAAGTTGCAATATTGAAATACAGAAAAAAACACTTTTCCAAAAACAAGCTCTAAATAATGTTGAAATACAGAATTAAACAATTTTCCAAAAAACAAGCTCCAAATCATGTTGTAATATAGAAATAAACACTTTCCAAAAACAAGCTCCAAATCATGTTGAAATACAGAAATAAACACTTTTCCAAAAACAAGCTCTAAATCATGTTGAAATACAGAAATAAACAGTTTTCCAAAACAAGTTCCAAATCATGTTGAAATGCAGAAATAAACACTTTCCAAAAACAAGCTCCAAATCATGTTGTAATATAGAAATAAACACTTTCCAAAAACAAGCTCCAAATCATGTTGAAATACAGAAATAAACACTTTTCCAAAAACAAGCTCTAGATCATGTTGAAATACAGAAATAAACACTTTTCCAAAAACAAGCTCTAAATGATGTTTAATGCACTCTGTAAGTGAACATTTTTCAGGACTCTTTAATCAGGATGACAGGAACACTGTTGACAGTTTTCAGCAAGTTGCAAAATTGTAATACAGAAAAAAACACTTTTCCAAAAACAAGCTCTAAATAATGTTGAAATACAGAAATAAACACTTTTCCAAAAAACAAGCTCCAAATCATGTTGTAATATAGAAATAAACACTTTCCAAAAACAAGCTCCAAATCATGTTGAAATACAGAAATAAACACTTTTCCAAAAACAAGCACCAAATCATGTTGAAATACAGAAATGAACACTTTTCCAAAAACAAGCTCTAAATGATGTTTAATGCACTCTGTAAGTGAACATTTTTCAGGACTCTTTAATCAGGATGACAGGAATACTGTGGACAGTTTTCAGCAAGTTGCAAAATTGTAATACAGAAATAAACACTTTTCCAAAAACAAGTTCCAAATCATGTTGAAATACAGAAATAAACACTTTTCCAAAAATTTGCTCCAAATCATGTTGTAATGCAGAAATAAACACTTTCCAAAAACAAGCTCTAAATCATGTTTGATGCACTCTGTAAGTGACTTTTTTTCAATACTGTTCAGTCAGGATGATAGGAACACTGTGGACAGTTTTCAGCAAGTTGCAATATTGAAATACAGAAATAAACACTTTTCCAAAAACAAGCTCTAAATAATGTTGAAATACAGAAATAAACAGTTTTCCAAAAACAAGTTCCAAATCATGTTGAAATACAGAAATAAACAGTTTTCTAAAAACAAGCTCTAAATCATGTTGAAATACAGAAATAAACAGTTTTCCAAAACAAGTTCCAAATCATGTTGAAATACAGAAATAAACACTTTTCCAAAAACAAGCTCTAAATCATGTTGAAATACAGAAATAAACACTTTTCCAAAAACAAGCTCTAAATGATGTTTAATGCACTCTGTAAGTGAACATTTTTCAGGACTCTTTAATCAGGATGACAGGAACACTGTGGACAGTTTTCAGCAAGTTGCAATATTGAAATACAGAAAAAAACACTTTTCCAAAAACAAGCTCTAAATAATGTTGAAATACAGAAATAAACACTTTTCCAAAAAACAAGCTCCAAATCATGTTGTAATATAGAAATAAACACTTTCCAAAAACAAGCTCCAAATCATGTTGAAATACAGAAATAAACACTTTTCCAAAAACAAGCTCTAAATCATGTTGAAATACAGAAATAAACAGTTTTCCAAAACAAGTTCCAAATCATGTTGAAATGCAGAAATAAACACTTTCCAAAAACAAGCTCCAAATCATGTTGTAATATAGAAATAAACACTTTCCAAAAACAAGCTCCAAATCATGTTGAAATACAGAAATAAACACTTTTCCAAAAACAAGCTCCAAATCATGTTGAAATACAGAAATAAACACTTTTCCAAAAATTTGCTCCAAATCATGTTGTAATATAGAAATAAACACTTTCCAAAATCAAGCTCCAAATCATGTTGAAATGCAGAAATAAACACTTTCCAAAAACAAGCTCTAAATCATGTTTGATGCACTCTGTAAGTGAATCTTTTTCAATACTGTTCAATCAGGATGATAGGAACACTGTGGACAGTTTTCAGCAAGTTGCAATATTGAAATACAGAAAAAAACACTTTTCCAAAAACAAGCTCTAAATAATGTTGAAATACAGAAATAAACACTTTTCCAAAAAACAAGCTCCAAATCATGTTGTAATATAGAAATAAACACTTTCCAAAAACAAGCTCCAAATCATGTTGAAATACAGAAATAAACACTTTTCCAAAAACAAGCACCAAATCATGTTGAAATACAGAAATGAACACTTTTCCAAAAACAAGCTCTAAATGATGTTTAATGCACTCTGTAAGTGAACATTTTTCAGGACTCTTTAATCAGGATGACAGGAATACTGTGGACAGTTTTCAGCAAGTTGCAATATTGAAATACAGAAAAAAACACTTTTCCAAAAACAAGCTCTAAATCATGTTGAAACACAGAAATAAACACTTTTCCAAAAACAAGCTCCAAATCATTTTGAAATATAGAAATAAACACTTTTCAAAAACAAGTTCCAAATTATATTGAAATGTAGAAATAAACACTTTCCATAAACAAGATCTAAATCATGTTTGATCCACTCTGTAAGTGACTTTTTTCAGTATTGTTTAATCAGGATGATAGGAACACTGTGGACAGTTTTCAGCAAGTTGTAATATTGAAATACAGAAATAAACACTTTTCCAAAAACAAGCTCTAAATAATGTTGAAATACAGAAATAAACACTTTTCCAAAAACAAGCTACAAATCATGTTGAAATACAGAAATAAACACTTTTTAAAAAACAAGCTCTAAATCATGTTGAAACACAGAAACAAACACTTTTCCAAAAACCAAGCTACAAATCATGTTGTAATACAGAAATAAACACTTTTCCAAAAACAAGCTCCAAATCTTGTTGAAATACAGAAATAAACACTTTTCCAAAACCAACCTCTAATTCATGTTTGATGCACTCTGTAAGTGAATTTTTTTTCAGTACTGTTTAATCAGGATGATAGGAACACTGTGGACAGTTTTCAGCAAGTTGCAATATTGAAATACAGAAATAAACACTTTTCCAAAAACAAGCTCTAAATCATGTTGAAATACAAAAATAAACACTTTCCAAAAGAACAAGCTCCAAATCATGTTGAAATACAGAAATAAACGCTTTTCCAAAAACAAGCTCTAAATCTTGTTGAAATACAGAAATAAACATTTTTCCAAAAACAAGCTCTAAATCATGTTTGATGCACTCTGTAAGTGAATTTCTTTCAGTACTGTTTAATCGGGATGATAGGAACACTGTGGACAGTTTTCAGCAAGTTGCAATATTGAAATACAGAAATAAATACTTTTCCAAAAACAAGCTCTAAATCATGTTGAAATACAGAAATAAACACTTCACAAAAACAAGTTCCAAATAATATTGAAATACAGAAATAAACACTTTTCCAAAAACAAGCTCTAAATCATGTTGAAATACAGAAATGAACACTTTTCCAAAAACAAGCTCTAAATGATGTTTAATGCACTCTGTAAGTGAACGTTTTTCAGGACTCTTTAATCAGGATGACAGGAACACTGTGGACAGTTTTCAGCAAGTTGCAAAATTGTAATACAGTAATAAACACTTTTCCAAAAACAAGCTCCAAATCATGTTGAAATACAGAAATAAACACTTTTCCCAAAATTTGCTCCAAATCATGTTGTAATATAGAAATAAACACTTTCCAAAATCAAGCTCCAAATCATGTTGAAATGCAGAAATAAACACTTTCCAAAAACAAGCTCTAAATCATGTTTGATGCACTCTCTAAGTGAATTTTTTTCAATACTGTTCAATCAGGATGATAGGAACACTGTGGACAGTTTTCAGCAAGTTGCAATATTGAAATACAGAAAAAAACACTTTTCCAAAAACAAGCTCTAAATAATGTTGAAATACAGAAATAAACACTTTTCCAAAAAACAAGCTCCAAATCATGTTGTAATATAGAAATAAACACTTTCCAAAAACAAGCTCCAAATCATGTTGAAATACAGAAATAAACACTTTTCCAAAAACAAGCTCTAAATCATGTTGAAATACAGAAATAAACAGTTTTCCAAAACAAGTTCCAAATCATGTTGAAATGCAGAAATAAACACTTTCCAAAAACAAGCTCCAAATCATGTTGTAATATAGAAATAAACACTTTCCAAAAACAAGCTCCAAATCATGTTGAATTACAGAAATAAACACTTTTCCAAAACAAGCTCTAAATCATGTTAAAATACAGAAATAAACACTTTTCCAAAAACAAGCTCTAAATCATGTTTGATGCACTCTGTAAGTGAATTTTTTTCAATACTGTTCAATCAGGATGATAGGAACACTGTGGACAGTTTTCAGCAAGTTGCAATATTGAAATACAGAAATAAACACTTTTCCAAAAACAAGCTCTAAATAATGTTGAAATACAGAAATAAACAGTTTTCCAAAAACAAGTTCCAAATCATGTTGAAATACAGAAATAAACAGTTTTCTAAAAACAAGCTCTAAATCATGTTGAAATACAGAAATCAACAGTTTTCCAAAACAAGTTCCAAATCATGTTGAAATACAGAAATAAACACTTTTCCAAAAACAAGCTCTAAATCATGTTGAAAGACAGAAATAAACACTTTTCCAAAAACAAGCTCTAAATGATGTTTAATGCACTCTGTAAGTGAACATTTTTCAGGACTCTTTAATCAGGATGACAGGAACACTGTGGACAGTTTTCAGCAAGTTGCAAAATTGTAATACAGAAATAAACACTTTTCCAAAAACAAGCTCCAAATCATGTTGAAATACAGACATAAACAGTTTTCCAAAACAAGTTCCAAATCATGTTGAAATACAGAAATAAACACTTTCCAAAAACAAGCTCTAAATCATGTTTGATGCACTCTGTAAGTGAATTTTTTTCAGTGCTGTTTAATCAGGATAATAGGAACACTGTGGACAGTTTTCAGCAAGTTGCAATATTGAAATACAGAAAGAAACACTTTTCCAAAAACAAGCTCCAAATCATATTGAAATACAGAAATAAACACTTTTCCAAAAACAAGCTCCAAATCATGTTGAAATACAGAAATAAACACTTTTCCAAAAACAAGCTCTAAATCATGTTGAAACACAGAAATAAACACTTTTCCAAAAACAAGCTCTAAATCATGTTGAAATACAGAAATGAACACTTTTCCAAAAACAAGCTCTAAATGATGTTTAATGCACTCTGTAAGTGAACATTTTTCAGGACTCTTTAATCAGGATGACAGGAACACTGTGGACAGTTTTCAGCAAGTTGCAAAATTGTAATACAGAAATAAACACTTTTCCAAAAACAAGCTCCAAATCATGTTGAAATACAGAAATAAACACTTTTTCAAAAATTTGCTCCAAATCATGTTGTAATATAGAAATAAACAATTTCCAAAAACAAGCTCCAAATCATGTTGAAATACAGAAATAAACACTTTTCCAAAACAAGCTCTAAATCATGTTAAAATACAGAAATAAACACTTTTCCAAAAACAAGCTCTAAATCATGTTTGATGCAGTCTGTAAGTGAATTTTTTTCAATACTGTTCAATCAGGATGATAGGAACACTGTGGACAGTTTTCTGCAAGTTGCAATATTGAAATACAGAAATAAACACTTTTCCAAAAACAAGCTCTAAATAATGTTGAAATACAGAAATAAACAGTTTTCCAAAAACAAGTTCCAAATCGTGTTGAAATACAGAAATAAACAGTTTTCCAAAACAAAGCTCTAAATCATGTTGAAATACAGAAATAAACACTTTTCCAAAAACAAGCTCTAAATCATGTTGAAATACAGAAATAAACAGTTTTCCAAAACAAGTACCAAATCATGTTGAAATGCAGAAATAAACACTTTCCAAAAACAAGCTCTAAATCATGTTTGATGCACTCTGTAAGTGAATTTTTTTCAGTGCTGTTTAATCAGGATAATAGGAACACTGTGGACAGTTTTCAGCAAGTTGCAATATTGAAATACAGAAAGAAACACTTTTACAAAAACAAGCTCTAAATCATGTTGAAATACGGAAATAAACACTTTTCCAAAGAACAAGCTCCAAATCATGCTGAAATACAGAAATAAACACTTTTCCAAAAAAAAGCTCTAATTCATGTTGTAATACGGAAATAAACACTTTTCCGAAAACAAGCTCCAAATCATGTTGAAATACAGAAATAAACACTTTTTCAAAAATTTGCTCCAAATCATGTTGTAATATAGAAATAAACACTTTCCAAAAACAAGCTCCAAATCATGTTGAAATACAGAAATAAACAATTTTCCAAAAACAAGCTCTAAATCATGTTGAAATACAGAAATAAACACTTTTCCAAAAAAAAGCTCTAATTCATGTTGTAATACGGAAATAAACACTTTTCCAAAAACAAGCTCCAAATCATGTTGAAATACAGAAATAAACACTTTTTCAAAAATTTGCTCCAAATCATGTTGTAATATAGAAATAAACACTTTCCAAAAACAAGCTCCAAATCATGTTAAAATACAGAAATAAACACTTTTCCAAAAACAAGCTCTAAATCATGTTTGATGCACTCTGTAAGTGAATTTTTTTCAATACTGTTCAATCAGGATGATAGGAACACTGTGGACAGTTTTCAGCAAGTTGCAATATTGAAATACAGAAATAAACACTTTTCCAAAAACAAGCTCCAAATCATGTTAAAATACAGAAATAAACGCTTTTACAAAAACAAGCTCCAAATCATGTTGAAATACAGAAATAAACAATTTTCCAAAAACAAGCTCTAAATCATGTTGAAATACAGAAATAAACACTTTTCCAAAAAAAAGCTCTAATTCATGTTGAAATACAGAAATAAACACTTTTTCAAAAATTTGCTCCAAATCATGTTGTAATATAGAAATAAACACTTTCCAAAAACAAGCTCTAAATCATGTTAAAATACAGAAATAAACACTTTTCCAAAAACAAGCTCTAAATCATGTTTGATGCACTCTGTAAGTGAATTTTTTTCAATACTGTTCAATCAGGATGATAGGAACACTGTGGACAGTTTTCTGCAAGTTGCAATATTGAAATACAGAAATAAACACTTTTCCAAAAACAAGCTCTAAATAATGTTGAAATACAGAAATAAACAGTTTTCCAAAAACAAGTTCCAAATCATGTTGAAATACAGAAATAAACAGTTTTCCAAAACAAAGCTCTAAATCATGTTGAAATACAGAAATAAACACTTTTCCAAAAACAAGCTCTAAATCATGTTGAAATACAGAAATAAACAGTTTTCCAAAACAAGTACCAAATCATGTTGAAATGCAGAAATAAACACTTTCCAAAAACAAGCTCTAAATCATGTTTGATGCACTCTGTAAGTGAATTTTTTTCAGTGCTGTTTAATCAGGATAATAGGAACACTGTGGACAGTTTTCAGCAAGTTGCAATATTGAAATACAGAAAGAAACACTTTTCCAAAAACAAGCTCCAAATCATGTTGAAATACAGAAATAAACACTTTTCCAAAAACAAGCTCCAAATCATGTTGAAATACAGAAATAAACACTTTTCCAAAAACAAGCTCCAAATCATGTTGAAATACAGAAATAAACACTTTTCCAAAAACAAGCTCTAAATCATGTTGAAACACAGAAATAAACACTTTTCCAAAAACAAGCTCTAAATCATGTTGAAATACAGAAATGAACACTTTTCCAAAAACAAGCTCTAAATGAAGTTTAATGCACTCTGTAAGTGAACATTTTTCAGGACTCTTTAATCAGGATGACAGGAACACTGTGGACAGTTTTCAGCAAGTTGCAAAATTGTAATACAGAAATAAACACTTTTCCAAAAACAAGCTCCAAATCATGTTGAAATACAGAAATAAACACTTTTTCAAAAATTTGCTCCAAATCATGTTGTAATATAGAAATAAACACTTTCCAAAAACAAGCTCCAAATCATGTTGAAATAGAGAAATAAACACTTTTCCAAAACAAGCTCTAAATCATGTTAAAATACAGAAATAAACACTTTTCCAAAAACAAGCTCTAAATCATGTTTGATGCACTCTGTAAGTGAGTTTTTTTCAATACTGTTCAATCAGGATGATAGGAACATGGTGGACAGTTTTCAGCAAGTTGCAATATTGAAATACAGAAATAAACACTTTTCCAAAAACAAGATCTAAATAATGTTGAAATACAGAAATAAACAGTTTTCCAAAAACAAGTTCCAAATCATGTTGAAATACAGAAATAAACAGTTTTCCAAAAACAAGCTCTAAATCATGTTGAAATACAGAAATAAACACTTTTCCAAAAACAAGCTCTAAATCATGTTGAAATACAGAAATAAACAGTTTTCCAAAACAAGTACCAAATCATGTTGAAATGCAGAAATAAACACTTTCCAAAAACAAGCTCTAAATCATGTTTGATGCACTCTGTAAGTGAATTTTTTTCAATGCTGTTCAATCAGGATGATAGGAACACTGTGGACAGTTTTCAGCAAGTTGCAATATTGAAATACAGAAATAAACACTTTTCCAAAAAACAAGCTCCAAATCATGTTGAAATGCAGAAATAAACACTTTCCAAAAACAAGCTCCAGATCATGTTGTAATATAGAAATAAACACTTTCCAAAAACAAGCTATAAATCATGTTGAAATACAGAAATAAACACTTTTCCAAAAAACAAGCTCCAAATCATGTTGAAATGCAGAAATAAACACTTTCCAAAAACAAGCTCCAGATCATGTTGTAATATAGAAATAAACACTTTCCAAAAACAAGCTATAAATCATGTTGAAATACAGAAATAAACACTTTTCCAAAAACAAATTCCAAATCATGTTGAAATACAGAAAAAAAAAACTTTTCCAAAAACAAGCTCTAAATCATGTTGAAATACAGAAATAAACACTTTTCCAAAAACAAGCTCTAAATGATGTTTAATGCACTCTGTAAGTGAACATTTTTCAGGACTCTTTAATCAGGATGACAGGAACACTGTGGACAGTTTTCAGCAAGTTGCAACATTGTAATACAGAAATAAACACTTTTCCAAAAACAAGCTCCAAATCATGTTGAAATACAGAAATAAACACTTTTCCAAAAATTTGCTCCAAATCATGTTGTAATATAGAAATAAACACTTTCCAAAAACAAGCTCCAAATCATGTTGAAATACAGAAATAAACACTTTTCCAAAACAAGCTCTAAATCATGTTAAAATACAGAAATAAACACTTTTCCAATAACAAGCTCTAAATCATGTTTGATGCACTCTGTAAGTGAATTTTTTTCAATAATGTTCAATCAGGATGATAGGAACACTGTGGACAGTTTTCAGCAAGTTGCAATATTGAAATACAGAAATAAACACTTTTCCAAAAACAAGCTCTAAATCATGTTGAAATACAGAAATAAACACTTTTCCAAAAACAAGCTCCAAATCATGTTGAAATACAGAAATAAACAGTTTTCCAAAACAAGTTCCAAATCATGTTGAAATACAGAAATAAACACTTTTCCAAAAACAAGCTCTAAATCATGTTGAAATACAGAAATAAACACTTTTCCAAAAACAAGCTCCAAATCATGTTGAAATACAGAAATAAACACTTTTCCAAAACAAGCTCTAAATCATGTTAAAATGCAGAAATAAACACTTTCCAAAAACAAGCTCTAAATCATGTTTGATGCACTCTGTAAGTGAATTTTTTTCAATGCTGTTCAATCAGGATGATAGGAACACTGTGGACAGTTTTCAGCAAGTTGCAAAATTGAAATACAGAAATAAACACTTTTCCAAAAAACAAGCTCCAAATCATGTTGAAATGCAGAAATAAACACTTTCCAAAAACAAGCTCCAGATCATGTTGTAATATAGAAATAAACACTTTCCAAAAACAAGCTATAAATCATGTTGAAATACAGAAATAAACACTTTTCCAAAAAACAAGCTCCAAATCATGTTGAAATGCAGAAATAAACACTTTCCAAAAACAAGCTCCAGATCATGTTGTAATATAGAAATAAACACTTTCCAAAAACAAGCTATAAATCATGTTGAAATACAGAAATAAACACTTTTCCAAAAACAAGCTCCAAATCATGTTGAAATACAGAAATAAACACTTTTCCAAAAACAAGCTCCAAATCATGTTGAAATACAGAAATAAACACTTTTCCAAAAACAAGCTCTAAATCATGTTGAAACACAGAAATAAACACTTTTCCAAAAACAAGCTCTAAATCATGTTGAAATACAGAAATGAACACTTTTCCAAAAACAAGCTCTAAATGATGTTTAATGCACTCTGTAAGTGAACATTTTTCAGGACTCTTTAATCAGGATGACAGGAACACTGTGGACAGTTTTCAGCAAGTTGCAAAATTGTAATACAGAAATAAACACTTTTCCAAAAACAAGCTCCAAATCATGTTGAAATACAGAAATAAACACTTTTTCAAAAATTTGCTCCAAATCATGTTGTAATATAGAAATAAACACTTTCCAAAAACAAGCTCCAAATCATGTTGAAATACAGAAATAAACACTTTTCCAAAACAAGCTCTAAATCATGTTAAAATACAGAAATAAACACTTTTCCAAAAACAAGCTCTAAATCATGTTTGATGCACTCTGTAAGTGAATTTTTTTCAATACTGTTCAATCAGGATGATAGGAACACTGTGGACAGTTTTCAGCAAGTTGCAATATTGAAATACAGAAATAAACACTTTTCCAAAAACAAGCTCTAAATAATGTTGAAATACAGAAATAAACAGTTTTCCAAAAACAAGTTCCAAATCATGTTGAAATACAGAAATAAACAGTTTTCCAAAAACAAGCTCTAAATCATGTTGAAATACAGAAATAAACACTTTTCCAAAAACAAGCTCTAAATCATGTTGAAATACAGAAATAAACAGTTTTCCAAAAAAAGTACCAAATCATGTTGAAATGCAGAAATAAACACTTTCCAAAAACAAGCTCTAAATCATGTTTGATGCACTCTGTAAGTGAATTTTTTTCAGTGCTGTTTAATCAGGATAATAGGAACACTGTGGACAGTTTTCAGCAAGTTGCAATACTGAAATACAGAAAGAAACACTTTTCCAAAAACAAGCTCTAAATAATGTTGAAATACAGAAATAAACAGTTTTCCAAAAACAAGTTCCAAATCATGTTGAAATACAGAAATAAACAGTTTTCCAAAAACAAGCTCTAAATCATGTTGAAATACAGAAATAAACACTTTTCCAAAAACAAGCTCTAAATCATGTTGAAATACAGAAATAAACAGTTTTCCAAAACAAGTACCAAATCATGTTGAAATGCAGAAATAAACACTTTCCAAAAACAAGCTCTAAATCATGTTTGATGCACTCTGTAAGTGAATTTTTTTCAGTGCTGTTTAATCAGGATAATAGGAACACTGTGGACAGTTTTCAGCAAGTTGCAATATTGAAATACAGAAAGAAACACTTTTCCAAAAACAAGCTCCAAATCATGTTGAAATACAGAAATAAACACTTTTACAAAAACAAGCTCCAAATCATGTTGAAATACAGAAATAAACAATTTTCCAAAAACAAGCTCTAAATCATGTTGAAATACAGAAATAAACACTTTTCCAAAAAAAAACTCTAATTCATGTTGAAATACAGAAATAAACACTTTTCAAAAACAAGTTCCAAATCATGTTGAAATGTGGAAATAAACACTTTCCAAAAACAAGCTCTAAATCATGTTTGATACACTCTGTAAGTGAATTTTTTTCAATGCTGTTCAATCAGGATGATAGGAACACTGTGGACAGTTTTCAGCAAGTTGCAATATTGAAATACAGAAATAAACACTTTTCCAAAAACAAGCTCTAAATAATGTTGAAATACAGAAATAAACACTTTTCCAAAAAACAAGCTCCAGATCATGTTGTAATATAGAAATAAATACTTTCCAAAAACAAGCTCTAAATAATGTTGAAATACAGAAATAAACACTTTTCCAAAAAACAAGCTCCAGATCATGTTGTAATATAGAAATAAATACTTTCCAAAAACAAGCTATAAATCATGTTGAAATACAGAAATAAACACTTTCCAAAAACAAGCTCTAAATCATGTTTGATGCACTCTGTAAGTGAACATTTTTCAGGACTCTTTAATCAGGATGACAGGAACACTGTGGACAGTTTTCAGCAAGTTGCAACATTGTAATACAGAAATAAACACTTTTCCAAAAACAAGCTCCAAATCATGTTGAAATACAGAAATAAACACTTTTCCAAAAATTTGCTCCAAATCATGTTGTAATATAGAAATAAACCCTTTCCAAAAACAAGCTCCAAATCATGTTGAAATACAGAAATAAACACTTTTCCAAAACAAGCTCTAAATCATGTTAAAATACAGAAATAAACACTTTTCCAAAAACAAGCTCCAAATCATGTTGAAATACAGAAATAAACACTTTTCCAAAAATTTGCTCCAAATCATGTTGTAATATAGAAATAAACACTTTCCAAAATCAAGCTCCAAATCATGTTGAAATGCAGAAATAAACACTTTCCAAAAACAAGCTCTAAATCATGTTTGATGCACTCTGTAAGTGAATTTTTTTCAATACTGTTCAATCAGGATGATAGGAACACTGTGGACAGTTTTCAGCAAGTTGCAATATTGAAATACAGAAAAAAACACTTTTCCAAAAACAAGCTCTAAATAATGTTGAAATACAGAAATAAACACTTTTCCAAAAAACAAGCTCCAAATCATGTTGTAATATAGAAATAAACACTTTCCAAAAACAAGCTCCAAATCATGTTGAAATACAGAAATAAACACTTTTCCAAAAACAAGCTCCAAATCATGTTGAAATACAGAAATAAACACTTTTCCAAAAACAAGCTCTAAATCATGTTGAAACACAGAAATAAACACTTTTCCAAAATCAAGCTCTAAATCATGTTGAACTACAGAAATGAACACTTTTCCAAAAACAAGCTCTAAATGATGTTTAATGCACTCTGTAAGTGAACATTTTTCAGGACTCTTTAATCAGTATGACAGGAACACTGTGGACAGTTTTCAGCAAGTTGCAATATTGAAATACAGAAATAAACACTTTTCCAAAAACAAGCTCTAAATAATGTTGAAATACAGAAATAAACAGTTTTCCAAAAACAAGTTCCAAATCATGTTGAAATACAGAAATAAACAGTTTTCCAAAACAAGTTCCAAATCATGTTGAAATACAGAAATAAACACTTTTCCAAAAACAAGCTCTAAATCATGTTGAAATACAGAAATAAACACTTTTCCAAAAACAAGCTCTAAATAATGTTGAAATACAGAAATAAACACTTTTCCAAAAATTTGCTCCCAATCATGTTGTAATATAGAAATAAACACTTTCCAAAATCAAGCTCCAAATCATGTTGAAATGCAGAAATAAACACTTTCCAAAAACAAGCTCTAAATCATGTTTGATGCACTCTGTAAGTGAATTTCTTTCAATATTTTTCAATCAGGATGATAGGAACACTGTTGACAGTTTTCAGCAAGTTGCAATATTGAAATACAGAAAAAAACACTTTTCCATAAACAAGCTCTAAATAATGTTGAAATACAGAAATAAACACTTTTCCAAAAAACAAGCTCCAAATCATGTTGTAATATAGAAATAAACACTTTCCAAAAACAAGTTCTAAATCATGTTGAAATGCAGAAATAAACACTTTCCAAAAACAAGCTCTAAATCATGTTTGATGCACTCTGTAAGTGAATTTTTTTCAATACTGTTCAATCAGGATGATAGGAACACTGTGGACAGTTTTCAGCAAGTTGCAATATTGAAATACAGAAAAAAACACTTTTCCATAAACAAGCTCTAAATAATGTTGAAATACAGAAATAAACACTTTTCCAAAAAACAAGCTCCAAATCATGTTGTAATATAGAAATAAACACTTTCCAAAAACAAGCTCCAAATCATGTTGAAATACAGAAATAAACAGTTTTCCAAAACAAGTTCCAAATCATGTTGAAATGCAGAAATAAACACTTTCCAAAAACAAGCTCCAAATCATGTTGTAATATAGAAATAAACACTTTCCAAAAACAAGCTCCAAATCATGTTGAAATACAGAAATAAACACTTTTCCTAAAACAAGCTCTAAATGATGTTTAATGCACTCTGTAAGTGAATATTTTTCAGGACTCTTTAATCAGGATGACAGGAACACTGTGGACAGTTTTCAGCAAGTTGCAACATTGTAATACAGAAATAAACACTTTTCCAAAAACAAGCTCCAAATCATGTTGAAATACAGAAATAAACACTTTTCCAAAAACAAGCTCTAAATCATGTTGAAATACAGATATAAACACTTTTCCAAAAACAAGCTCTAAATCATGTTGAAATACAGAAATAAACAGTTTTCCAAAACAAGTACCAAATCATGTTGAAATGCAGAAATAAACACTTTCCAAAAACAAGCTCTAAATCATGTTTGATGCACTCTGTAAGTGAATTTTTTTCACTACTGTTCAATCAGGATGATAGGAACACTGTGGACAGTTTTCAGCAAGTTGCAATATTGAAATACAGAAATAAACACTTTTCCAAAAACAAGCTCTAAATAATGTTGAAATACAGAAATAAACAGTTTTCCAAAAACAAGTTCCAAATCATGTTGAAATACAGAAATAAACACTTTTCCAAAAACAAGCTCTAAATCATGTTGAAATACAGAAATAAACAGTTTTCCAAAACAAGTTCCAAATCATGTTGAAATACAGAAATAAACACTTTTCCAAAAACAAGCTCTAAATCATGTTGAAATACAGAAATAAACACTTTTCCAAAAACAAGCTCTAAATGATGTTTAATGCACTCTGTAAGTGAACATTTTTCAGGACTCTTTAATCAGGATGACAGGAACACTGTTGACAGTTTTCAGCAAGTTGCAAAATTGTAATACAGAAATAAACACTTTTCCAAAAACAAGCTCCAAATCATGTTGAAATACAGAAATAAACACTTTTCCAAAAATTTGCTCCAAATCATGTTGTAATATAGAAATAAACACTTTCCAAAATCAAGCTCCAAATCATGTTGAAATGCAGAAATAAACACTTTCCAAAAACAAGCTCTAAATCATGTTTGATGCACTCTGTAAGTGAATCTTTTTCAATACTGTTCAATCAGGATGATAGGAACACTGTGGACAGTTTTCAGCAAGTTGCAATATTGAAATACAGAAAAAAACACTTTTCCAAAAACAAGCTCTAAATAATGTTGAAATACAGAAATAAACACTTTTCCAAAAAACAAGCTCCAAATCATGTTGTAATATAGAAATAAACACTTTCCAAAAACAAGCTCCAAATCATGTTGAAATACAGAAATAAACACTTTTCCAAAAACAAGCTCCAAATCATGTTGAAATACAGAAATGAACACTTTTCCAAAAACAAGCTCTAAATGATGTTTAATGCACTCTGTAAGTGAACATTTTTCAGGACTCTTTAATCAGGATGACAGGAACACTGTGGACAGTTTTCAGCAAGTTGCAAAATTGTAATACAGAAATAAACACTTTTCCAAAAACAAGCTCCAAATCATGTTGAAATACAGAAATAAACACTTTTCCAAAAATTTGCTCCAAATCATGTTGTAATGCAGAAATAAACACTTTCCAAAAACAAGCTCTAAATCATGTTTGATGCACTCTGTAAGTGAATTTTTTCCAATACTGTTCAGTCAGGATGATAGGAACACTGTGGACAGTTTTCAGCAAGTTGCAATATTGAAATACAGAAATAAACACTTTTCCAAAAACAAGCTCTAAATAATGTTGAAATACAGAAATAAACAGTTTTCCAAAAACAAGTTCCAAATCATGTTGAAATACAGAAATAAACAGTTTTCTAAAAACAAGCTCTAAATCATGTTGAAATACAGAAATAAACAGTTTTCCAAAACAAGTTCCAAATCATGTTGAAATACAGAAATAAACACTTTTCCAAAAACAAGCTCTAAATCATGTTGAAATACAGAAATAAACACTTTTCCAAAAACAAGCTCTAAATGATGTTTAATGCACTCTGTAAGTGAACATTTTTCAGGACTCTTTAATCAGGATGACAGGAACACTGTGGACAGTTTTCAGCAAGTTGCAAAATTGTAATACAGAAATAAACACTTTTCCAAAAACAAGCTCCAAATCCTGTTGAAATACAGAAATAAACACTTTTCCAAAAATTTGCTCCAAATCATATTGTAATATAGAAATAAACACTTTCCAAAATCAAGCTCCAAATCATGTTGAAATGCAGAAATAAACACTTTCCAAAAACAAGCTCTAAATCATGTTTGATGCACTCTGTAAGTGAATTTTTTTCAATACTGTTCAATCAGGATGATAGGAACACTGTGGACAGTTTTCAGCAAGTTGCAATATTGAAATACAGAAAAAAACACTTTTCCATAAACAAGCTCTAAATAATGTTGAAATACAGAAATAAACACTTTTCCAAAAAACAAGCTCCAAATCATGTTGTAATATAGAAATAAACACTTTCCAAAAACAAGCTCCAAATCATGTTGAAATACAGAAATAAACACTTTTACAAAAACAAGCTCCAAATCATGTTGAAATACAGAAATAAACACTTTTCCAAAAACAAGCTCCAAATCATGTTGAAATACAGAAATAAACACTTTTCCAAAAACAAGCTCTAAATCATGTTGAAACACAGAAATAAACACTTTTCCAAAAACAAGCTCTAAATCATGTTGAAATACAGAAATGAACACTTTTCCAAAAACAAGCTCTAAATGATGTTTAATGCACTCTGTAAGTGAACATTTTTCAGGACTCTTTAATCAGGATGACAGGAACACTGTGGACAGTTTTCAGCAAGTTGCAAAATTGTAATACAGTAATAAACACTTTTCCAAAAACAAGCTCCAAATCGTGTTGAAATACAGAAATAAACACTTTTCCCAAAATTTGCTCCAAATCATGTTGTAATATAGAAATAAACACTTTCCAAAATCAAGCTCCAAATCATGTTGAAATGCAGAAATAAACACTTTCCAAAAACAAGCTCTAAATCATGTTTGATGCACTCTCTAAGTGAATTTTTTTCAATACTGTTCAATCAGGATGATAGGAACACTGTGGACAGTTTTCAGCAAGTTGCAATATTGAAATACAGAAAAAAACACTTTTCCAAAAACAAGCTCTAAATAATGTTGAAATACAGAAATAAACACTTTTCCAAAAAACAAGCTCC
Organism: Salvelinus fontinalis; assembly: GCF_029448725.1. Classification (NCBI taxonomy): domain Eukaryota; kingdom Metazoa; phylum Chordata; class Actinopteri; order Salmoniformes; family Salmonidae; genus Salvelinus; species Salvelinus fontinalis. The sequence continues at coordinate 264,333 of NW_026600267.1, forward strand.
AAATCATGTTGTAATATAGAAATAAACACTTTCCAAAAACAAGCTCCAAATCATGTTGAAATACAGAAATAAACACTTTTCCAAAAACAAGCTCCAAATCATGTTGAAATACAGAAATGAACACTTTTCCAAAAACAAGCTCTAAATGATGTTTAATGCACTCTGTAAGTGAACATTTTTCAGGACTCTTTAATAAGGATGACAGGAACACTGTGGACAGTTTTCAGCAAGTTGCAAAATTGTAATACAGAAATAAACACTTTTCCAAAAACAAGCTCCAAATCATGTTGAAATACAGAAATAAACACTTTTCCAAAAATTTGCTCCAAATCATGTTGTAATGCAGAAATAAACACTTTCCAAAAACAAGCTCTAAATCATGTTTGATGCACTCTGTAAGTGAATTTTTTCCAATACTGTTCAGTCAGGATGATAGGAACACTGTGGACAGTTTTCAGCAAGTTGCAATATTGAAATACAGAAATAAACACTTTTCCAAAAACAAGCTCTAAATAATGTTGAAATACAGAAATAAACAGTTTTCCAAAAACAAGTTCCAAATCATGTTGAAATACAGAAATAAACAGTTTTCTAAAAACAAGCTCTAAATCATGTTGAAATACAGAAATAAACAGTTTTCCAAAACAAGTTCCAAATCATGTTGAAATACAGAAATAAACACTTTTCCAAAAACAAGCTCTAAATCATGTTGAAATACAGAAATAAACACTTTTCCAAAAACAAGCTCTAAATGATGTTTAATGCACTCTGTAAGTGAACATTTTTCAGGACTCTTTAATCAGGATGACAGGAACACTGTGGACAGTTTTCAGCAAGTTGCAAAATTGTAATACAGAAATAAACACTTTTCCAAAAACAAGCTCCAAATCCTGTTGAAATACAGAAATAAACACTTTTCCAAAAATTTGCTCCAAATCATATTGTAATATAGAAATAAACACTTTCCAAAATCAAGCTCCAAATCATGTTGAAATGCAGAAATAAACACTTTCCAAAAACAAGCTCTAAATCATGTTTGATGCACTCTGTAAGTGAATTTTTTTCAATACTGTTCAATCAGGATGATAGGAACACTGTGGACAGTTTTCAGCAAGTTGCAATATTGAAATACAGAAAAAAACACTTTTCCATAAACAAGCTCTAAATAATGTTGAAATACAGAAATAAACACTTTTCCAAAAAACAAGCTCCAAATCATGTTGTAATATAGAAATAAACACTTTCCAAAAACAAGCTCCAAATCATGTTGAAATACAGAAATAAACACTTTTACAAAAACAAGCTCCAAATCATGTTGAAATACAGAAATAAACACTTTTCCAAAAACAAGCTCCAAATCATGTTGAAATACAGAAATAAACACTTTTCCAAAAACAAGCTCTAAATCATGTTGAAACACAGAAATAAACACTTTTCCAAAAACAAGCTCTAAATCATGTTGAAATACAGAAATGAACACTTTTCCAAAAACAAGCTCTAAATGATGTTTAATGCACTCTGTAAGTGAACATTTTTCAGGACTCTTTAATCAGGATGACAGGAACACTGTGGACAGTTTTCAGCAAGTTGCAAAATTGTAATACAGAAATAAACACTTTTCCAAAAACAAGCTCCAAATCATGTTGAAATACAGAAATAAACACTTTTCCAAAAATTTGCTCCAAATCATGTTGTAATGCAGAAATAAACACTTTCCAAAAACAAGCTCTAAATCATGTTTGATGCACTCTGTAAGTGAATTTTTTCCAATACTGTTCAGTCAGGATGATAGGAACACTGTGGACAGTTTTCAGCAAGTTGCAATATTGAAATACAGAAATAAACACTTTTCCAAAAACAAGCTCTAAATAATGTTGAAATACAGAAATAAACAGTTTTCCAAAAACAAGTTCCAAATCATGTTGAAATACAGAAATAAACAGTTTTCTAAAAACAAGCTCTAAATCATGTTGAAATACAGAAATAAACAGTTTTCCAAAACAAGTTCCAAATCATGTTGAAATACAGAAATAAACACTTTTCCAAAAACAAGCTCTAAATCATGTTGAAATACAGAAATAAACACTTTTCCAAAAACAAGCTCTAAATGATGTTTAATGCACTCTGTAAGTGAACATTTTTCAGGACTCTTTAATCAGGATGACAGGAACACTGTGGACAGTTTTCAGCAAGTTGCAAAATTGTAATACAGAAATAAACACTTTTCCAAAAACAAGCTCCAAATCCTGTTGAAATACAGAAATAAACACTTTTCCAAAAATTTGCTCCAAATCATATTGTAATATAGAAATAAACACTTTCCAAAATCAAGCTCCAAATCATGTTGAAATGCAGAAATAAACACTTTCCAAAAACAAGCTCTAAATCATGTTTGATGCACTCTGTAAGTGAATTTTTTTCAATACTGTTCAATCAGGATGATAGGAACACTGTGGACAGTTTTCAGCAAGTTGCAATATTGAAATACAGAAAAAAACACTTTTCCATAAACAAGCTCTAAATAATGTTGAAATACAGAAATAAACACTTTTCCAAAAAACAAGCTCCAAATCATGTTGTAATATAGAAATAAACACTTTCCAAAAACAAGCTCCAAATCATGTTGAAATACAGAAATAAACACTTTTACAAAAACAAGCTCCAAATCATGTTGAAATACAGAAATAAACACTTTTCCAAAAACAAGCTCCAAATCATGTTGAAATACAGAAATAAACACTTTTCCAAAAACAAGCTCTAAATCATGTTGAAACACAGAAATAAACACTTTTCCAAAAACAAGCTCTAAATCATGTTGAAATACAGAAATGAACACTTTTCCAAAAACAAGCTCTAAATGATGTTTAATGCACTCTGTAAGTGAACATTTTTCAGGACTCTTTAATCAGGATGACAGGAACACTGTGGACAGTTTTCAGCAAGTTGCAAAATTGTAATACAGTAATAAACACTTTTCCAAAAACAAGCTCCAAATCGTGTTGAAATACAGAAATAAACACTTTTCCCAAAATTTGCTCCAAATCATGTTGTAATATAGAAATAAACACTTTCCAAAATCAAGCTCCAAATCATGTTGAAATGCAGAAATAAACACTTTCCAAAAACAAGCTCTAAATCATGTTTGATGCACTCTCTAAGTGAATTTTTTTCAATACTGTTCAATCAGGATGATAGGAACACTGTGGACAGTTTTCAGCAAGTTGCAATATTGAAATACAGAAAAAAACACTTTTCCAAAAACAAGCTCTAAATAATGTTGAAATACAGAAATAAACACTTTTCCAAAAAACAAGCTCCAAATCATGTTGTAATATAGAAATAAACACTTTCCAAAAACAAGCTCCAAATCATGTTGAAATACAGAAATAAACACTTTTCCAAAAACAAGCTCCAAATCATGTTGAAATACAGAAATGAACACTTTTCCAAAAACAAGCTCTAAATGATGTTTAATGCACTCTGTAAGTGAACATTTTTCAGGACTCTTTAATAAGGATGACAGGAACACTGTGGACAGTTTTCAGCAAGTTGCAAAATTGTAATACAGAAATAAACACTTTTCCAAAAACAAGCTCCAAATCATGTTGAAATACAGAAATAAACACTTTTCCAAAAATTTGCTCCAAATCATGTTGTAATGCAGAAATAAACACTTTCCAAAAACAAGCTCTAAATCATGTTTGATGCACTCTGTAAGTGAATTTTTTCCAATACTGTTCAGTCAGGATGATAGGAACACTGTGGACAGTTTTCAGCAAGTTGCAATATTGAAATACAGAAATAAACACTTTTCCAAAAACAAGCTCTAAATAATGTTGAAATACAGAAATAAACAGTTTTCCAAAAACAAGTTCCAAATCATGTTGAAATACAGAAATAAACAGTTTTCTAAAAACAAGCTCTAAATCATGTTGAAATACAGAAATAAACAGTTTTCCAAAACAAGTTCCAAATCATGTTGAAATACAGAAATAAACACTTTTCCAAAAACAAGCTCTAAATCATGTTGAAATACAGAAATAAACACTTTTCCAAAAACAAGCTCTAAATGATGTTTAATGCACTCTGTAAGTGAACATTTTTCAGGACTCTTTAATCAGGATGACAGGAACACTGTGGACAGTTTTCAGCAAGTTGCAAAATTGTAATACAGAAATAAACACTTTTCCAAAAACAAGCTCCAAATCCTGTTGAAATACAGAAATAAACACTTTTCCAAAAATTTGCTCCAAATCATATTGTAATATAGAAATAAACACTTTCCAAAATCAAGCTCCAAATCATGTTGAAATGCAGAAATAAACACTTTCCAAAAACAAGCTCTAAATCATGTTTGATGCACTCTGTAAGTGAATTTTTTTCAATACTGTTCAATCAGGATGATAGGAACACTGTGGACAGTTTTCAGCAAGTTGCAATATTGAAATACAGAAAAAAACACTTTTCCATAAACAAGCTCTAAATAATGTTGAAATACAGAAATAAACACTTTTCCAAAAAACAAGCTCCAAATCATGTTGTAATATAGAAATAAACACTTTCCAAAAACAAGCTCCAAATCATGTTGAAATACAGAAATAAACACTTTTACAAAAACAAGCTCCAAATCATGTTGAAATACAGAAATAAACACTTTTCCAAAAACAAGCTCCAAATCATGTTGAAATACAGAAATAAACACTTTTCCAAAAACAAGCTCTAAATCATGTTGAAACACAGAAATAAACACTTTTCCAAAAACAAGCTCTAAATCATGTTGAAATACAGAAATGAACACTTTTCCAAAAACAAGCTCTAAATGATGTTTAATGCACTCTGTAAGTGAACATTTTTCAGGACTCTTTAATCAGGATGACAGGAACACTGTGGACAGTTTTCAGCAAGTTGCAAAATTGTAATACAGTAATAAACACTTTTCCAAAAACAAGCTCCAAATCGTGTTGAAATACAGAAATAAACACTTTTCCCAAAATTTGCTCCAAATCATGTTGTAATATAGAAATAAACACTTTCCAAAATCAAGCTCCAAATCATGTTGAAATGCAGAAATAAACACTTTCCAAAAACAAGCTCTAAATCATGTTTGATGCACTCTCTAAGTGAATTTTTTTCAATACTGTTCAATCAGGATGATAGGAACACTGTGGACAGTTTTCAGCAAGTTGCAATATTGAAATACAGAAAAAAACACTTTTCCAAAAACAAGCTCTAAATAATGTTGAAATACAGAAATAAACACTTTTCCAAAAAACAAGCTCCAAATCATGTTGTAATATAGAAATAAACACTTTCCAAAAACAAGCTCCAAATCATGTTGAAATACAGAAATAAACACTTTTCCAAAAACAAGCTCTAAATCATGTTGAAATACAGAAATAAACAGTTTTCCAAAACAAGTTCCAAATCATGTTGAAATGCAGAAATAAACACTTTCCAAAAACAAGCTCCAAATCATGTTGTAATATAGAAATAAACACTTTCCAAAAACAAGCTCCAAATCATGTTGAAATACAGAAATAAACACTTTTCCAAAAACAAGCTCTAGATCATGTTGAAATACAGAAATAAACACTTTTCCAAAAACAAGCTCTAAATGATGTTTAATGCACTCTGTAAGTGAACATTTTTCAGGACTCTTTAATCAGGATGACAGGAACACTGTTGACAGTTTTCAGCAAGTTGCAAAATTGTAATACAGAAATAAACACTTTTCCAAAAACAAGCTCCAAATCATGTTGAAATACAGAAATAAACACTTTTCCAAAAATTTGCTCCAAATCATGTTGTAATATAGAAATAAACACTTTCCAAAATCAAGCTCCAAATCATGTTGAAATGCAGAAATAAACACTTTCCAAAAACAAGCTCTAAATCATGTTTGATGCACTCTGTAAGTGAATCTTTTTCAATACTGTTCAATCAGGATGATAGGAACACTGTGGACAGTTTTCAGCAAGTTGCAATATTGAAATACAGAAAAAAACACTTTTCCAAAAACAAGCTCCAAATCATGTTGAAATACAGAAATGAACACTTTTCCAAAAACAAGCTCTAAATCATGTTGAAACACAGAAATAAACACTTTTCCAAAAACAAGCTCCAAATCATTTTGAAATATAGAAATAAACACTTTTCAAAAACAAGTTCCAAATTATATTGAAATGTAGAAATAAACACTTTCCATAAACAAGCTCTAAATCATGTTTGATGCACTCTGTAAGTGACTTTTTTCAGTATTGTTTAATCAGGATGATAGGAACACTGTGGACAGTTTTCAGCAAGTTGTAATATTGAAATACAGAAATAAACACTTTTCCAAAAACAAGCTCTAAATAATGTTGAAATACAGAAATAAACACTTTTCCAAAAACAAGCTACAAATCATGTTGAAATACAGAAATAAACACTTTTAAAAAAACAAGCTCTAAATCATGTTGAAACACAGAAACAAACACTTTTCCAAAAACCAAGCTACAAATCATGTTGTAATACAGAAATAAACACTTTTCCAAAAACAACCTCTAATTCATGTTTGATGCACTCTGTAAGTGAATTTTTTTTCAGTACTGTTTAATCAGGATGATAGGAACACTGTGGACAGTTTTCAGCAAGTTGCAATATTGAAATACAGAAATAAACACTTTTCCAAAAACAAGCTCTAAATCATGTTGAAATACAAAAATAAACACTTTCCAAAAGAACAAGCTCCAAATCATGTTGAAATACAGAAATAAACGCTTTTCCAAAAACAAGCTCTAAATCATGTTGAAATACAGAAATAAACATTTTTCCAGAAACAAGCTCTAAATCATGTTTGATGCACTCTGTAAGTGAATGTCTTTCAGTACTGTTTAATCGGGATGATAGGAACACTGTGGACAGTTTTCAGCAAGTTGCAATATTGAAATACAGAAATAAATACTTTTCCAAAAACAAGCTCTAAATCATGTTGAAATACAGAAATAAACACTTCACAAAAACAAGTTCCAAATAATATTGAAATACAGAAATAAACACTTTTCCAAAAACAAGCTCTAAATCATGTTGAAATACAGAAATGAACACTTTTCCAAAAACAAGCTCTAAATGATGTTTAATGCACTCTGTAAGTGAACGTTTTTCAGGACTCTTTAATCAGGATGACAGGAACACTGTGGACAGTTTTCAGCAAGTTGCAAAATTGTAATACAGTAATAAACACTTTTCCAAAAACAAGCTCCAAATCATGTTGAAATACAGAAATAAACACTTTTCCCAAAATTTGCTCCAAATCATGTTGTAATATAGAAATAAACACTTTCCAAAATCAAGCTCCAAATCATGTTGAAATGCAGAAATAAACACTTTCCAAAAACAAGCTCTAAATCATGTTTGATGCACTCTCTAAGTGAATTTTTTTCAATACTGTTCAATCAGGATGATAGGAACACTGTGGACAGTTTTCAGCAAGTTGCAATATTGAAATACAGAAAAAAACACTTTTCCAAAAACAAGCTCTAAATAATGTTGAAATACAGAAATAAACACTTTTCCAAAAAACAAGCTCCAAATCATGTTGTAATATAGAAATAAACACTTTCCAAAAACAAGCTCCAAATCATGTTGAAATACAGAAATAAACACTTTTCCAAAAACAAGCTCTAAATCATGTTGAAATACAGAAATAAACAGTTTTCCAAAACAAGCTCCAAATCATGTTGAAATGCAGAAATAAACACTTTCCAAAAACAAGCTCCAAATCATGTTGTAATATAGAAATAAACACTTTCCAAAAACAAGCTCTAAATAATGTTGAAATACAGAAATAAACACTTTTCCAAAAACAAGCTACAAATCATGTTGAAATACAGAAATAAACACTTTTAAAAAAACAAGCTCTAAATCATGTTGAAACACAGAAACAAACACTTTTCCAAAAACCAAGCTACAAATCATGTTGTAATACAGAAATAAACACTTTTCCAAAAACAAGCTCCAAATCTTGTTGAAATACAGAAATAAACACTTTTCCAAAACCAACCTCTAATTCATGTTTGATGCACTCTGTAAGTGAATTTTTTTTCAGTACTGTTTAATCAGGATGATAGGAACACTGTGGACAGTTTTCAGCAAGTTGCAATATTGAAATACAGAAATAAACACTTTTCCAAAAACAAGCTCTAAATCATGTTGAAATACAAAAATAAACACTTTCCAAAAGAACAAGCTCCAAATCATGTTGAAATACAGAAATAAACGCTTTTCCAAAAACAAGCTCTAAATCATGTTGAAATACAGAAATAAACATTTTTCCAAAAACAAGCTCTAAATCATGTTTGATGCACTCTGTAAGTGAATTTCTTTCAGTACTGTTTAATCGGGATGATAGGAACACTGTGGACAGTTTTCAGCAAGTTGCAATATTGAAATACAGAAATAAATACTTTTCCAAAAACAAGCTCTAAATCATGTTGAAATACAGAAATAAACACTTCACAAAAACAAGTTCCAAATAATATTGAAATACAGAAATAAACACTTTTCCAAAAACAAGCTCTAAATCATGTTGAAATACAGAAATGAACACTTTTCCAAAAACAAGCTCTAAATGATGTTTAATGCACTCTGTAAGTGAACGTTTTTCAGGACTCTTTAATCAGGATGACAGGAACACTGTGGACAGTTTTCAGCAAGTTGCAAAATTGTAATACAGTAATAAACACTTTTCCAAAAACAAGCTCCAAATCATGTTGAAATACAGAAATAAACACTTTTCCCAAAATTTGCTCCAAATCATGTTGTAATATAGAAATAAACACTTTCCAAAATCAAGCTCCAAATCATGTTGAAATGCAGAAATAAACACTTTCCAAAAACAAGCTCTAAATCATGTTTGATGCACTCTCTAAGTGAATTTTTTTCAATACTGTTCAATCAGGATGATAGGAACACTGTGGACAGTTTTCAGCAAGTTGCAATATTGAAATACAGAAAAAAACACTTTTCCAAAAACAAGCTCTAAATAATGTTGAAATACAGAAATAAACACTTTTCCAAAAAACAAGCTCCAAATCATGTTGTAATATAGAAATAAACACTTTCCAAAAACAAGCTCCAAATCATGTTGAAATACAGAAATAAACACTTTTCCAAAAACAAGCTCTAAATCATGTTGAAATACAGAAAAAACAGTTTTCCAAAACAAGTTCCAAATCATGTTGAAATGCAGAAATAAACACTTTCCAAAAACAAGCTCCAAATCATGTTGTAATATAGAAATAAACACTTTCCAAAAACAAGCTCCAAATCATGTTGAAATACAGAAATAAACACTTTTCCAAAAACAAGCTCTAGATCATGTTGAAATACAGAAATAAACACTTTTCCAAAAACAAGCTCTAAATGATGTTTGATGCACTCTGTAAGTGAACATTTTTCAGGACTCTTTAATCAGGATGACAGGAACACTGTTGACAGTTTTCAGCAAGTTGCAAAATTGTAATACAGAAATAAACACTTTTCCAAAAACAAGCTCCAAATCATGTTGAAATACAGAAATAAACACTTTTCCAAAAATTTGCTCCAAATCATGTTGTGATATAGAAATAAACACTTTCCAAAATCAAGCTCCAAATCATGTTGAAATGCAGAAATAAACACTTTCCAAAAACAAGCTCTAAATCATGTTTGATGCACTCTGTAAGTGAATCTTTTTCAATACTGTTCAATCAGGATGATAGGAACACTGTGGACAGTTTTCAGCAAGTTGCAATATTGAAATACAGAAAAAAACACTTTTCCAAAAACAAGCTCTAAATAATGTTGAAATACAGAAATAAACACTTTTCCAAAAAACAAGCTCCAAATCATGTTGTAATATAGAAATAAACACTTTCCAAAAACAAGCTCCAAATCATGTTGAAATACAGAAATAAACACTTTTCCAAAAACAAGCACCAAATCATGTTGAAATACAGAAATGAACACTTTTCCAAAAACAAGCTCTAAATGATGTTTAATGCACTCTGTAAGTGAACATTTTTCAGGACTCTTTAATCAGGATGACAGGAATACTGTGGACAGTTTTCAGCAAGTTGCAAAATTGTAATACAGAAATAAACACTTTTCCAAAAACAAGCTCCAAATCATGTTGAAATACAGAAATAAACACTTTTCCAAAAATTTGCTCCAAATCATGTTGTAATGCAGAAATAAACACTTTCCAAAAACAAGCTCTAAATCATGTTTGATGCACTCTGTAAGTGACTTTTTTTCAATACTGTTCAGTCAGGATGATAGGAACACTGTGGACAGTTTTCAGCAAGTTGCAATATTGAAATACAGAAATAAACACTTTTCCAAAAACAAGCTCTAAATAATGTTGAAATACAGAAATAAACAGTTTTCCAAAAACAAGTTCCAAATCATGTTGAAATACAGAAATAAACATTTTTCTAAAAACAAGCTCTAAATCATGTTGAAATACAGAAATAAACAGTTTTCCAAAACAAGTTCCAAATCATGTTGAAATACAGAAATAAACACTTTTCCAAAAACAAGCTCTAAATCATGTTGAAATACAGAAATAAACACTTTTCCAAAAACAAGCTCTAAATGATGTTTAATGCACTCTGTAAGTGAACATTTTTCAGGACTCTTTAATCAGGATGACAGGAACACTGTGGACAGTTTTCAGCAAGTTGCAAAATTGTAATACAGAAATAAACACTTTTCCAAAAACAAGCTCCAAATCCTGTTGAAATACAGAAATAAACACTTTTCCAAAAATTTGCTCCAAATCATATTGTAATATAGAAATAAACACTTTCCAAAATCAAGCTCCAAATCATGTTGAAATGCAGAAATAAACACTTTCCAAAAACAAGCTCAAAATCATGTTTGATGCACTCTGTAAGTGAATTTTTTTCAATACTGTTCAATCAGGATGATAGGAACACTGTGGACAGTTTTCAGCAAGTTGCAATATTGAAATACAGAAAAAAACACTTTTCCATAAACAAGCTCTAAATAATGTTGAAATACAGAAATAAACACTTTTCCAAAAAACAAGCTCCAAATCATGTTGAAATACAGAAATAAACACTTTTACAAAAACAAGCTCCAAATCATGTTGAAATACAGAAATAAACACTTTTCCAAAAACAAGCTCCAAATCATGTTGAAATACAGAAATAAACACTTTTCCAAAAACAAGCTCTAAATCATGTTGAAACACAGAAATAAACACTTTTCCAAAAACAAGCTCTAAATCATGTTGAAATACAGAAATGAACACTTTTCCAAAAACAAGCTCTAAATGATGTTTAATGCACTCTGTAAGTGAACATTTTTCAGGACTCTTTAATCAGGATGACAGGAACACTGTGGACAGTTTTCAGCAAGTTGCAAAATTGTAATACAGAAATAAACACTTTTCCAAAAACAAGCTCCAAATCATGTTGAAATACAGAAATAAACACTTTTCCAAAAATTTGCTCCAAATCATGTTGTAATGCAGAAATAAACACTTTCCAAAAACAAGCTCTAAATCATGTTTGATGCACTCTGTAAGTGACTTTTTTTCAATACTGTTCAGTCAGGATGATAGGAACACTGTGGACAGTTTTCAGCAAGTTGCAATATTGAAATACAGAAATAAACACTTTTCCAAAAACAAGCTCTAAATAATGTTGAAATACAGAAATAAACAGTTTTCCAAAAACAAGTTCCAAATCATGTTGAAATACAGAAATAAACATTTTTCTAAAAACAAGCTCTAAATCATGTTGAAATACAGAAATAAACAGTTTTCCAAAACAAGTTCCAAATCATGTTGAAATACAGAAATAAACACTTTTCCAAAAACAAGCTCTAAATCATGTTGAAATACAGAAATAAACACTTTTCCAAAAACAAGCTCTAAATGATGTTTAATGCACTCTGTAAGTGAACATTTTTCAGGACTCTTTAATCAGGATGACAGGAACACTGTGGACAGTTTTCAGCAAGTTGCAAAATTGTAATACAGAAATAAACACTTTTCCAAAAACAAGCTCCAAATCCTGTTGAAATACAGAAATAAACACTTTTCCAAAAATTTGCTCCAAATCATATTGTAATATAGAAATAAACACTTTCCAAAATCAAGCTCCAAATCATGTTGAAATGCAGAAATAAACACTTTCCAAAAACAAGCTCAAAATCATGTTTGATGCACTCTGTAAGTGAATTTTTTTCAATACTGTTCAATCAGGATGATAGGAACACTGTGGACAGTTTTCAGCAAGTTGCTATATTGAAATACAGAAAAAAACACTTTTCCATAAACAAGCTCTAAATAATGTTGAAATACAGAAATAAACACTTTTCCAAAAAACAAGCTCCAAATCATGTTGAAATACAGAAATAAACACTTTTACAAAAACAAGCTCCAAATCATGTTGAAATACAGAAATAAACACTTTTCCAAAAACAAGCTCCAAATCATGTTGAAATACAGAAATAAACACTTTTCCAAAAACAAGCTCTAAATCATGTTGAAACACAGAAATAAACACTTTTCCAAAAACAAGCTCTAAATCATGTTGAAATACAGAAATGAACACTTTTCCAAAAACAAGCTCTAAATGATGTTTAATGCACTCTGTAAGTGAACATTTTTCAGGACTCTTTAATCAGGATGACAGGAACACTGTGGACAGTTTTCAGCAAGTTGCAAAATTGTAATACAGAAATAAACACTTTTCCAAAAACAAGCTCCAAATCCTGTTGAAATACAGAAATAAACACTTTTCCAAAAATTTGCTCCAAATCATATTGTAATATAGAAATAAACACTTTCCAAAATCAAGCTCCAAATCATGTTGAAATGCAGAAATAAACACTTTCCAAAAACAAGCTCAAAATCATGTTTGATGCACTCTGTAAGTGAATTTTTTTCAATACTGTTCAATCAGGATGATAGGAACACTGTGGACAGTTTTCAGCAAGTTGCAATATTGAAATACAGAAAAAAACACTTTTCCATAAACAAGCTCTAAATAATGTTGAAATACAGAAATAAACACTTTTCCAAAAAACAAGCTCCAAATCATGTTGAAATACAGAAATAAACACTTTTACAAAAACAAGCTCCAAATCATGTTGAAATACAGAAATAAACACTTTTCCAAAAACAAGCTCCAAATCATGTTGAAATACAGAAATAAACACTTTTCCAAAAACAAGCTCTAAATCATGTTGAAACACAGAAATAAACACTTTTCCAAAAACAAGCTCTAAATCATGTTGAAATACAGAAATGAACACTTTTCCAAAAACAAGCTCTAAATGATGTTTAATGCACTCTGTAAGTGAACATTTTTCAGGACTCTTTAATCAGGATGACAGGAACACTGTGGACAGTTTTCAGCAAGTTGCAAAATTGTAATACAGTAATAAACACTTTTCCAAAAACAAGCTCCAAATCATGTTGAAATACAGAAATAAACACTTTTCCCAAAATTTGCTCCAAATCATGTTGTAATATAGAAATAAACACTTTCCAAAATCAAGCTCCAAATCATGTTGAAATGCAGAAATAAACACTTTCCAAAAACAAGCTCTAAATCATGTTTGATGCACTCTGTAAGTGAATCTTTTTCAATACTGTTCAATCAGGATGATAGGAACACTGTGGACAGTTTTCAGCAAGTTGCAATATTGAAATACAGAAAAAAACACTTTTCCAAAAACAAGCTCTAAATAATGTTGAAATACAGAAATAAACACTTTTCCAAAAAACAAGCTCCAAATCATGTTGTAATATAGAAAAAAACACTTTTCCAAAAACAAGCTCCAAATCATGTTGAAATACAGAAATAAACACTTTTCCAAAAACAAGCACCAAATCATGTTGAAATACAGAAATGAACACTTTTCCAAAAACAAGCTCTAAATGATGTTTAATGCACTCTGTAAGTGAACATTTTTCAGGACTCTTTAATCAGGATGACAGGAATACTGTGGACAGTTTTCAGCAAGTTGCAAAATTGTAATACAGAAATAAACACTTTTCCAAAAACAAGCTCCAAATCATGTTGAAATACAGAAATAAACACTTTTCCAAAAATTTGCTCCAAATCATGTTGTAATGCAGAAATAAACACTTTCCAAAAACAAGCTCTAAATCATGTTTGATGCACTCTGTAAGTGACTTTTTTTCAATACTGTTCAGTCAGGATGATAGGAACACTGTGGACAGTTTTCAGCAAGTTGCAATATTGAAATACAGAAATAAACACTTTTCCAAAAACAAGCTCTAAATAATGTTGAAATACAGAAATAAACAGTTTTCCAAAAACAAGTTCCAAATCATGTTGAAATACAGAAATAAACATTTTTCTAAAAACAAGCTCTAAATCATGTTGAAATACAGAAATAAACAGTTTTCCAAAACAAGTTCCAAATCATGTTGAAATACAGAAATAAACACTTTTCCAAAAACAAGCTCTAAATCATGTTGAAATACAGAAATAAACACTTTTCCAAAAACAAGCTCTAAATGATGTTTAATGCACTCTGTAAGTGAACATTTTTCAGGACTCTTTAATCAGGATGACAGGAACACTGTGGACAGTTTTCAGCAAGTTGCAAAATTGTAATACAGAAATAAACACTTTTCCAAAAACAAGCTCCAAATCCTGTTGAAATACAGAAATAAACACTTTTCCAAAAATTTGCTCCAAATCATATTGTAATATAGAAATAAACACTTTCCAAAATCAAGCTCCAAATCATGTTGAAATGCAGAAATAAACACTTTCCAAAAACAAGCTCAAAATCATGTTTGATGCACTCTGTAAGTGAATTTTTTTCAATACTGTTCAATCAGGATGATAGGAACACTGTGGACAGTTTTCAGCAAGTTGCAATATTGAAATACAGAAAAAAACACTTTTCCATAAACAAGCTCTAAATAATGTTGAAATACAGAAATAAACACTTTTCCAAAAAACAAGCTCCAAATCATGTTGAAATACAGAAATAAACACTTTTACAAAAACAAGCTCCAAATCATGTTGAAATACAGAAATAAACACTTTTCCAAAAACAAGCTCCAAATCATGTTGAAATACAGAAATAAACACTTTTCCAAAAACAAGCTCTAAATCATGTTGAAACACAGAAATAAACACTTTTCCAAAAACAAGCTCTAAATCATGTTGAAATACAGAAATGAACACTTTTCCAAAAACAAGCTCTAAATGATGTTTAATGCACTCTGTAAGTGAACATTTTTCAGGACTCTTTAATCAGGATGACAGGAACACTGTGGACAGTTTTCAGCAAGTTGCAAAATTGTAATACAGAAATAAACACTTTTCCAAAAACAAGCTCCAAATCCTGTTGAAATACAGAAATAAACACTTTTCCAAAAATTTGCTCCAAATCATATTGTAATATAGAAATAAACACTTTCCAAAATCAAGCTCCAAATCATGTTGAAATGCAGAAATAAACACTTTCCAAAAACAAGCTCAAAATCATGTTTGATGCACTCTGTAAGTGAATTTTTTTCAATACTGTTCAATCAGGATGATAGGAACACTGTGGACAGTTTTCAGCAAGTTGCAATATTGAAATACAGAAAAAAACACTTTTCCATAAACAAGCTCTAAATAATGTTGAAATACAGAAATAAACACTTTTCCAAAAAACAAGCTCCAAATCATGTTGAAATACAGAAATAAACACTTTTACAAAAACAAGCTCCAAATCATGTTGAAATACAGAAATAAACACTTTTCCAAAAACAAGCTCCAAATCATGTTGAAATACAGAAATAAACACTTTTCCAAAAACAAGCTCTAAATCATGTTGAAACACAGAAATAAACACTTTTCCAAAAACAAGCTCTAAATCATGTTGAAATACAGAAATGAACACTTTTCCAAAAACAAGCTCTAAATGATGTTTAATGCACTCTGTAAGTGAACATTTTTCAGGACTCTTTAATCAGGATGACAGGAACACTGTGGACAGTTTTCAGCAAGTTGCAAAATTGTAATACAGTAATAAACACTTTTCCAAAAACAAGCTCCAAATCATGTTGAAATACAGAAATAAACACTTTTCCCAAAATTTGCTCCAAATCATGTTGTAATATAGAAATAAACACTTTCCAAAATCAAGCTCCAAATCATGTTGAAATGCAGAAATAAACACTTTCCAAAAACAAGCTCTAAATCATGTTTGATGCACTCTGTAAGTGAATCTTTTTCAATACTGTTCAATCAGGATGATAGGAACACTGTGGACAGTTTTCAGCAAGTTGCAATATTGAAATACAGAAAAAAACACTTTTCCAAAAACAAGCTCTAAATAATGTTGAAATACAGAAATAAACACTTTTCCAAAAAACAAGCTCCAAATCATGTTGTAATATAGAAATAAACACTTTCCAAAAACAAGCTCCAAATCATGTTGAAATACAGAAATAAACACTTTTCCAAAAACAAGCACCAAATCATGTTGAAATACAGAAATGAACACTTTTCCAAAAACAAGCTCTAAATGATGTTTAATGCACTCTGTAAGTGAACATTTTTCAGGACTCTTTAATCAGGATGACAGGAATACTGTGGACAGTTTTCAGCAAGTTGCAATATTGAAATACAGAAAAAAACACTTTTCCAAAAACAAGCTCTAAATCATGTTGAAACACAGAAATAAACACTTTTCCAAAAACAAGCTCCAAATCATTTTGAAATATAGAAATAAACACTTTTCAAAAACAAGTTCCAAATTATATTGAAATGTAGAAATAAACACTTTCCATAAACAAGCTCTAAATCATGTTTGATGCACTCTGTAAGTGACTTTTTTCAGTATTGTTTAATCAGGATGATAGGAACACTGTGGACAGTTTTCAGCAAGTTGTAATATTGAAATACAGAAATAAACACTTTTCCAAAAACAAGCTCTAAATAATGTTGAAATACAGAAATAAACACTTTTCCAAAAACAAGCTACAAATCATGTTGAAATACAGAAATAAACACTTTTAAAAAAACAAGCTCTAAATCATGTTGAAACACAGAAACAAACACTTTTCCAAAAACCAAGCTACAAATCATGTTGTAATACAGAAATAAACACTTTTCCAAAAACAAGCTCCAAATCTTGTTGAAATACAGAAATAAACACTTTTCCAAAACCAACCTCTAATTCATGTTTGATGCACTCTGTAAGTGAATTTTTTTTCAGTACTGTTTAATCAGGATGATAGGAACACTGTGGACAGTTT
Organism: Salvelinus fontinalis; assembly: GCF_029448725.1. Classification (NCBI taxonomy): domain Eukaryota; kingdom Metazoa; phylum Chordata; class Actinopteri; order Salmoniformes; family Salmonidae; genus Salvelinus; species Salvelinus fontinalis. The sequence continues at coordinate 281,620 of NW_026600267.1, forward strand.
TCAGCAAGTTGCAATATTGAAATACAGAAATAAACACTTTTCCAAAAACAAGCTCTAAATCATGTTGAAATACAAAAATAAACACTTTCCAAAAGAACAAGCTCCAAATCATGTTGAAATACAGAAATAAACGCTTTTCCAAAAACAAGCTCTAAATCATGTTGAAATACAGAAATAAACATTTTTCCAAAAACAAGCTCTAAATCATGTTTGATGCACTCTGTAAGTGAATTTCTTTCAGTACTGTTTAATCGGGATGATAGGAACACTGTGGACAGTTTTCAGCAAGTTGCAATATTGAAATACAGAAATAAATACTTTTCCAAAAACAAGCTCTAAATCATGTTGAAATACAGAAATAAACACTTCACAAAAACAAGTTCCAAATAATATTGAAATACAGAAATAAACACTTTTCCAAAAACAAGCTCTAAATCATGTTGAAATACAGAAATGAACACTTTTCCAAAAACAAGCTCTAAATGATGTTTAATGCACTCTGTAAGTGAACGTTTTTCAGGACTCTTTAATCAGGATGACAGGAACACTGTGGACAGTTTTCAGCAAGTTGCAAAATTGTAATACAGTAATAAACACTTTTCCAAAAACAAGCTCCAAATCATGTTGAAATACAGAAATAAACACTTTTCCCAAAATTTGCTCCAAATCATGTTGTAATATAGAAATAAACACTTTCCAAAATCAAGCTCCAAATCATGTTGAAATGCAGAAATAAACACTTTCCAAAAACAAACTCTAAATCATGTTTGATGCACTCTCTAAGTGAATTTTTTTCAATACTGTTCAATCAGGATGATAGGAACACTGTGGACAGTTTTCAGCAAGTTGCAATATTGAAATACAGAAAAAAACACTTTTCCAAAAACAAGCTCTAAATAATGTTGAAATACAGAAATAAACACTTTTCCAAAAAACAAGCTCCAAATCATGTTGTAATATAGAAATAAACACTTTCCAAAAACAAGCTCCAAATCATGTTGAAATACAGAAATAAACACTTTTCCAAAAACAAGCTCTAAATCATGTTGAAATACAGAAATAAACAGTTTTCCAAAACAAGTTCCAAATCATGTTGAAATGCAGAAATAAACACTTTTCCAAAAACAAGCTCTAGATCATGTTGAAATACAGAAATAAACACTTTTCCAAAAACAAGCTCTAAATGATGTTTAATGCACTCTGTAAGTGAACATTTTTCAGGACTCTTTAATCAGGATGACAGGAACACTGTAGACAGTTTTCAGCAAGTTGCAAAATTGTAATACAGAAATAAACACTTTTCCAAAAACAAGCTCCAAATCATGTTGAAATACAGAAATAAACACTTTTCCAAAAATTTGCTCCAAATCATGTTGTAATATAGAAATAAACACTTTCCAAAATCAAGCTCCAAATCATGTTGAAATGCAGAAATAAACACTTTCCAAAAACAAGCTCTAAATCATGTTTGATGCACTCTGTAAGTGAATCTTTTTCAATACTGTTCAATCAGGATGATAGGAACACTGTGGACAGTTTTCAGCAAGTTGCAATATTGAAATACAGAAAAAAACACTTTTCCAAAAACAAGCTCCAAATCATGTTGAAATACAGAAATGAACACTTTTCCAAAAACAAGCTCTAAATCATGTTGAAACACAGAAATAAACACTTTTCCAAAAACAAGCTCCAAATCATTTTGAAATATAGAAATAAACACTTTTCAAAAACAAGTTCCAAATTATATTGAAATGTAGAAATAAACACTTTCCATAAACAAGCTCTAAATCATGTTTGATGCACTCTGTAAGTGACTTTTTTCAGTATTGTTTAATCAGGATGATAGGAACACTGTGGACAGTTTTCAGCAAGTTGTAATATTGAAATACAGAAATAAACACTTTTCCAAAAACAAGCTCTAAATAATGTTGAAATACAGAAATAAACACTTTTCCAAAAACAAGCTACAAATCATGTTGAAATACAGAAATAAACACTTTTAAAAAAACAAGCTCTAAATCATGTTGAAACACAGAAACAAACACTTTTCCAAAAACCAAGCTACAAATCATGTTGTAATACAGAAATAAACACTTTTCCAAAAACAAGCTCCAAATCTTGTTGAAATACAGAAATAAACACTTTTCCAAAACCAACCTCTAATTCATGTTTGATGCACTCTGTAAGTGAATTTTTTTTCAGTACTGTTTAATCAGGATGATAGGAACACTGTGGACAGTTTTCAGCAAGTTGCAATATTGAAATACAGAAATAAACACTTTTCCAAAAACAAGCTCTAAATCATGTTGAAATACAAAAATAAACACTTTCCAACAGAACAAGCTCCAAATCATGTTGAAATACAGAAATAAACGCTTTTCCAAAAACAAGCTCTAAATCATGTTGAAATACAGAAATAAACATTTTTCCAAAAACAAGCTCTAAATCATGTTTGATGCACTCTGTAAGTGAATTTCTTTCAGTACTGTTTAATCGGGATGATAGGAACACTGTGGACAGTTTTCAGCAAGTTGCAATATTGAAATACAGAAATAAATACTTTTCCAAAAACAAGCTCTAAATCATGTTGATATACAGAAATAAACACTTCACAAAAACAAGTTCCAAATAATATTGAAATACAGAAATAAACACTTTTCCAAAAACAAGCTCTAAATCATGTTTGATGCACTCTAAGTGAATTTTTTTTCAGTACTGTTTAATCAGGATGATAGGAACACTGTGGACAGTTTTCAGCAAGTTGCAATATTGAAATACAGAAATAAACACTTTTCCAAAAAAGGGCTCCAAATCATGTTGAAATACAGAAATAAACACTTTTCAAAAACAAGTTCCAAATTATGTTGAAATGTATAAATAAACACTTTTTATAAACAAGCTCTAAATCATGCTTGATGCACTCTGTAAGTGAATTTTTTCAGTATTGTTTAATCAGGATGATAGGAACACTGTGGACAGTTTTCAGCAAGTTGTAATATTGAAATACAGAAATAAACACTTTTCCAAAAACAAGCTCTAAATAATGTTGAAATACAGAAATAAACACTTTTCCAAAAACAAGCTACAAATCATGTTGAAATACAGAAATAAACACTTTTACAAAAACAAGCTCTAAATCATGTTGAAATACAGAAATAAACACTTTTCCAAAAACCAAGCTACAAATCATGTTGAAATACAGAAATAAACACTTTTCCAAAAACAACCTCTAATTCATGTTTGATGCACTCTGTAAGTGAATTTTTTTTCAGTACTGTTTAATCAGGATGATAGTAACACTGTGGACAGTTTTCAGCAAGTTGCAATATTGAAATACAGAAATAAACACTTTTCCAAAAACAATATCTAAATAATGTTGAAATACAGAAATAAACACTTTTCCAAAAACAAGCTCCAAATCATGTTGAAATACAGAAATAAACACTTTTCCAAAAACAAGCTCTAAATCATGTTGAAACACAGAAATAAACACTTTTCCAAAAACAAGCTCTAAATCATGTTGAAATACAGAAATGAACACTTTTCCAAAAACAAGCTCTAAATGATGTTTAATGCACTCTGTAAGTGAACATTTTTCAGGACTCTTTAATCAGGATGACAGGAACACTGTGGACAGTTTTCAGCAAGTTGCAAAATTGTAATACAGTAATAAACACTTTTCCAAAAACAAGCTCCAAATCATGTTGAAATACAGAAATAAACACTTTTCCCAAAATTTGCTCCAAATCATGTTGTAATATAGAAATAAACACTTTCCAAAATCAAGCTCCAAATCATGTTGAAATGCAGAAATAAACACTTTCCAAAAACAAGCTCTAAATCATGTTTGATGCACTCTGTAAGTGAATCTTTTTCAATACTGTTCAATCAGGATGATAGGAACACTGTGGACAGTTTTCAGCAAGTTGCAATATTGAAATACAGAAAAAAACACTTTTCCAAAAACAAGCTCTAAATCATGTTGAAACACAGAAATAAACACTTTTCCAAAAACAAGCTCCAAATCATTTTGAAATATAGAAATAAACACTTTTCAAAAACAAGTTCCAAATTATATTGAAATGTAGAAATAAACACTTTCCATAAACAAGCTCTAAATCATGTTTGATGCACTCTGTAAGTGACTTTTTTCAGTATTGTTTAATCAGGATGATAGGAACACTGTGGACAGTTTTCAGCAAGTTGTAATATTGAAATACAGAAATAAACACTTTTCCAAAAACAAGCTCTAAATAATGTTGAAATACAGAAATAAACACTTTTCCAAAAACAAGCTACAAATCATGTTGAAATACAGAAATAAACACTTTTAAAAAAACAAGCTCTAAATCATGTTGAAACACAGAAACAAACACTTTTCCAAAAACCAAGCTACAAATCATGTTGTAATACAGAAATAAACACTTTTCCAAAAACAAGCTCCAAATCTTGTTGAAATACAGAAATAAACACTTTTCCAAAACCAACCTCTAATTCATGTTTGATGCACTCTGTAAGTGAATTTTTTTTCAGTACTGTTTAATCAGGATGATAGGAACACTGTGGACAGTTTTCAGCAAGTTGCAATATTGAAATACAGAAATAAACACTTTTCCAAAAACAAGCTCTAAATCATGTTGAAATACAAAAATAAACACTTTCCAAAAGAACAAGCTCCAAATCATGTTGAAATACAGAAATAAACGCTTTTCCAAAAACAAGCTCTAAATCATGTTGAAATACAGAAATAAACATTTTTCCAAAAACAAGCTCTAAATCATGTTTGATGCACTCTGTAAGTGAATTTCTTTCAGTACTGTTTAATCGGGATGATAGGAACACTGTGGACAGTTTTCAGCAAGTTGCAATATTGAAATACAGAAATAAATACTTTTCCAAAAACAAGCTCTAAATCATGTTGAAATACAGAAATAAACACTTCACAAAAACAAGTTCCAAATAATATTGAAATACAGAAATAAACACTTTTCCAAAAACAAGCTCTAAATCATGTTGAAATACAGAAATGAACACTTTTCCAAAAACAAGCTCTAAATGATGTTTAATGCACTCTGTAAGTGAACGTTTTTCAGGACTCTTTAATCAGGATGACAGGAACACTGTGGACAGTTTTCAGCAAGTTGCAAAATTGTAATACAGTAATAAACACTTTTCCAAAAACAAGCTCCAAATCATGTTGAAATACAGAAATAAACACTTTTCCCAAAATTTGCTCCAAATCATGTTGTAATATAGAAATAAACACTTTCCAAAATCAAGCTCCAAATCATGTTGAAATGCAGAAATAAACACTTTCCAAAAACAAACTCTAAATCATGTTTGATGCACTCTCTAAGTGAATTTTTTTCAATACTGTTCAATCAGGATGATAGGAACACTGTGGACAGTTTTCAGCAAGTTGCAATATTGAAATACAGAAAAAAACACTTTTCCAAAAACAAGCTCTAAATAATGTTGAAATACAGAAATAAACACTTTTCCAAAAAACAAGCTCCAAATCATGTTGTAATATAGAAATAAACACTTTCCAAAAACAAGCTCCAAATCATGTTGAAATACAGAAATAAACACTTTTCCAAAAACAAGCTCTAAATCATGTTGAAATACAGAAATAAACAGTTTTCCAAAACAAGTTCCAAATCATGTTGAAATGCAGAAATAAACACTTTCCAAAAACAAGCTCCAAATCATGTTGTAATATAGAAATAAACATTTTCCAAAAACAAGCTCCAAATCATGTTGAAATACAGAAATAAACACTTTTCCAAAAACAAGCTCTAGATCATGTTGAAATACAGAAATAAACACTTTTCCAAAAACAAGCTCTAAATGATGTTTAATGCACTCTGTAAGTGAACATTTTTCAGGACTCTTTAATCAGGATGACAGGAACACTGTAGACAGTTTTCAGCAAGTTGCAAAATTGTAATACAGAAATAAACACTTTTCCAAAAACAAGCTCCAAATCATGTTGAAATACAGAAATAAACACTTTTCCAAAAATTTGCTCCAAATCATGTTGTAATATAGAAATAAACACTTTCCAAAATCAAGCTCCAAATCATGTTGAAATGCAGAAATAAACACTTTCCAAAAACAAGCTCTAAATCATGTTTGATGCACTCTGTAAGTGAATCTTTTTCAATACTGTTCAATCAGGATGATAGGAACACTGTGGACAGTTTTCAGCAAGTTGCAATATTGAAATACAGAAAAAAACACTTTTCCAAAAACAAGCTCCAAATCATGTTGAAATACAGAAATGAACACTTTTCCAAAAACAAGCTCTAAATCATGTTGAAACACAGAAATAAACACTTTTCCAAAAACAAGCTCCAAATCATTTTGAAATATAGAAATAAACACTTTTCAAAAACAAGTTCCAAATTATATTGAAATGTAGAAATAAACACTTTCCATAAACAAGCTCTAAATCATGTTTGATGCACTCTGTAAGTGACTTTTTTCAGTATTGTTTAATCAGGATGATAGGAACACTGTGGACAGTTTTCAGCAAGTTGTAATATTGAAATACAGAAATAAACACTTTTCCAAAAACAAGCTCTAAATAATGTTGAAATACAGAAATAAACACTTTTCCAAAAACAAGCTACAAATCATGTTGAAATACAGAAATAAACACTTTTAAAAAAACAAGCTCTAAATCATGTTGAAACACAGAAACAAACACTTTTCCAAAAACCAAGCTACAAATCATGTTGTAATACAGAAATAAACACTTTTCCAAAAACAAGCTCCAAATCTTGTTGAAATACAGAAATAAACACTTTTCCAAAACCAACCTCTAATTCATGTTTGATGCACTCTGTAAGTGAATTTTTTTTCAGTACTGTTTAATCAGGATGATAGGAACACTGTGGACAGTTTTCAGCAAGTTGCAATATTGAAATACAGAAATAAACACTTTTCCAAAAACAAGCTCTAAATCATGTTGAAATACAAAAATAAACACTTTCCAACAGAACAAGCTCCAAATCATGTTGAAATACAGAAATAAACGCTTTTCCAAAAACAAGCTCTAAATCATGTTGAAATACAGAAATAAACATTTTTCCAAAAACAAGCTCTTAATCATGTTTGATGCACTCTGTAAGTGAATTTCTTTCAGTACTGTTTAATCGGGATGATAGGAACACTGTGGACAGTTTTCAGCAAGTTGCAATATTGAAATACAGAAATAAATACTTTTCCAAAAACAAGCTCTAAATCATGTTGATATACAGAAATAAACACTTCACAAAAACAAGTTCCAAATAATATTGAAATACAGAAATAAACACTTTTCCAAAAACAAGCTCTAAATCATGTTTGATGCACTCTAAGTGAATTTTTTTTCAGTACTGTTTAATCAGGATGATAGGAACACTGTGGACAGTTTTCAGCAAGTTGCAATATTGAAATACAGAAATAAACACTTTTCCAAAAAAGGGCTCCAAATCATGTTGAAATACAGAAATAAACACTTTTCAAAAACAAGTTCCAAATTATGTTGAAATGTATAAATAAACACTTTTTATAAACAAGCTCTAAATCATGCTTGATGCACTCTGTAAGTGAATTTTTTCAGTATTGTTTAATCAGGATGATAGGAACACTGTGGACAGTTTTCAGCAAGTTGTAATATTGAAATACAGAAATAAACACTTTTCCAAAAACAAGCTCTAAATAATGTTGAAATACAGAAATAAACACTTTTCCAAAAACAAGCTACAAATCATGTTGAAATACAGAAATAAACACTTTTACAAAAACAAGCTCTAAATCATGTTGAAATACAGAAATAAACACTTTTCCAAAAACCAAGCTACAAATCATGTTGAAATACAGAAATAAACACTTTTCCAAAAACAACCTCTAATTCATGTTTGATGCACTCTGTAAGTGAATTTTTTTTCAGTACTGTTTAATCAGGATGATAGTAACACTGTGGACAGTTTTCAGCAAGTTGCAATATTGAAATACAGAAATAAACACTTTTCCAAAAACAATATCTAAATAATGTTGAAATACAGAAATAAACACTTTTCCAAAAACAAGCTACAAATCATGTTGAAATACAGAAATAAACACTTTTCCAAAAACCAAGCTACAAATCATGTTGTGATACAGAAATAAACACTTTTCCAAAAACAAGCTCCAAATCTTGTTGAAATACAGAAATAAACACTTTTCCAAAAACAACCTCTAATTCATGTTTGATGCACTCTGTAAGTGAATTTTTTTTCAGTACTGTTTAATCAGCATGATAGGAACACTGTGGACAGTTTTCAGCAAGTTGTAATATTGAAATACAGAAATAAACACTTTTCCAAAAACAAGCTCTAAATAATGTTGAAATACAGAAATAAACACTTTTCCAAAAACAAGCTACAAATCATGTTGAAATACAGAAATAAACACTTTTACAAAAACAAGCTCTAAATCATGTTGAAATACAGAAATAAACACTTTTCCAAAAACCAAGCTACAAATCATGTTGTAATACAGAAATAAACACTTTTCCAAAAACAAGCTCCAAATCTTGTTGAAATACAGAAATAAACACTTTTCCAAAAACAACCTCTAATTCATGTTTGATGCACTCTGTAAGTGAATTTTTTTTCAGTACTGTTTAATCAGGATGATAGGAACACTGTGGACAGTTTTCAGCAAGTTGTAATATTGAAATACAGAAATAAACACTTTTCCAAAAACAAGCTCTTAAATAATGTTGAAATACAGAAATAAACACTTTTCAAAAACAAGCTACAAATCATGTTGAAATACAGAAATAAACACTTTTACAAAAACAAGCTCTAAATCATGTTGAAATACAGAAATAAACACTTTTCCAAAGAACAAGCTCCAAATCATGTTGAAATACAGAAATAAACACTTTTCCAAAAACAAGTTCCAAATCATGTTGAAATACAGAAATAAACGCTTTTCCAAAAACAAGCTCTAAATCATGTTGAAATACAGAAATAAACACTTTTCCAAAAACAAGCTCTAAATCGTGTTTGATGCACTCTGTAAGTGAATTTTTTTCAGTACTGTTTAATCGGGATGATAGGAACACTGTGGACAGTTTTCAGCAAGTTGCAATATTGAAATACAGAAATAAATACTTTTCCAAAAACAAGCTCTAAATCATGTTGAAATACAGAAATAAACACTTCACAAAAGCAAGTTCCAAATCATGTTGAAATACAGAAATAAACACTTTTCCAAAAACAAGCTCTAAATTAAATTTGATGCACTCTGTAAGTGACTTTTTTCAGTATTGTTTAATCAGGATGATAGGAACACTGTTGACAGTTTTCAGCAAGTTGCAATATTGAAATACAGAAATAAACACTTTTCCAAAAACAATATCTAAATAATGTTGAAATACAGAAATAAACACTTTTCCAAAAACAAGCTACAAATCATGTTGAAATACAGAAATAAACACTTTTACAAAAACAAGCTCTAAATCATGTTGAAATACAGAAATAAACACTTTTGCAAAAACAAGCTACAAATCATGTTGAAATACAGAAATAAACACTTTTACAAAAACAAGCTCTAAATCATGTTGAAATACAGAAATAAACACTTTTCCAAAAACCAAGCTACAAATCATGTTGAAATACAGAAATAAACACTTTTCCAAAAACAACCTCTAATTCATGTTTGATGCACTCTGTAAGTGAATTTTTTTTCAGTACTGTTTAATCAGGATGATAGTAACACTGTGGACAGTTTTCAGCAAGTTGCAATATTGAAATACAGAAATAAACACTTTTCCAAAAACAATATCTAAATAATGTTGAAATACAGAAATAAACACTTTTCCAAAAACAAGCTACAAATCATGTTGAAATACAGAAATAAACACTTTTCCAAATACCAAGCTACAAATCATGTTGTAATACAGAAATAAACACTTTTCCAAAAACAAGCTCCAAATCTTGTTGAAATACAGAAATAAACACTTTTCCAAAAACAACCTCTAATTCATGTTTGATGCACTCTAAGTGAATTTTTTTTCAGTACTGTTTAATCAGCATGATAGGAACACTGTGGACAGTTTTCAACAAGTTGTAATATTGAAATACAGAAATAAACACTTTTCCAAAAACAAGCTCTAAATAATGTTGAAATACAGAAATAAACACTTTTCCAAAAACAAGCTACAAATCATGTTGAAATACAGAAATAAACACTTTTACAAAAACAAGCTCTAAATCATGTTGAAATACAGAAATAAACACTTTTCCAAAAACCAAGCTACAAATCATGTTGTAATACAGAAATAAACACTTTTCCAAAAACAAGCTCCAAATCTTGTTGAAATACAGAAATAAACACTTTTCCAAAAACAACCTCTAATTCATGTTTGATGCACTCTGTAAGTGAATTTTTTTTCAGTACTGTTTAATCAGGATGATAGGAACACTGTGGACAGTTTTCAGCAAGTTGTAATATTGAAATACAGAAATAAACACTTTTCCAAAAACAAGCTCTAAATAATGTTGAAATACAGAAATAAACACTTTTCAAAAACAAGCTACAAATCATGTTGAAATACAGAAATAAACACTTTTACAAAAACAAGCTCTAAATCATGTTGAAATACAGAAATAAACACTTTTCCAAAGAACAAGCTCCAAATCATGTTGAAATACAGAAATAAACACTTTTCCAAAAACAAGCTCCAAATCATGTTGAAATACAGAAATAAACGCTTTTCCAAAAACAAGCTCTAAATCATGTTGAAATACAGAAATAAACACTTTTCCAAAAACAAGCTCTAAATCGTGTTTGATGCACTCTGTAAGTGAATTTTTTTCAGTACTGTTTAATCGGGATGATAGGAACACTGTGGACAGTTTTCAGCAAGTTGCAATATTGAAATACAGAAATAAATACTTTTCCAAAAACAAGCTCTAAATCATGTTGAAATACAGAAATAAACACTTCACAAAAGCAAGTTCCAAATCATGTTGAAATGTATAAATAAACACTTTCCATAAACAAGCTCTAAATCATGCTTGATGCACTCTGTAAGTGAATTTTTTCAGTATTGTTTAATCAGGATGATAGGAACACTGTGGACAGTTTTCAGCAAGTTGTAATATTGAAATACAGAAATAAACACTTTTCCAAAAACAAGCTCTAAATAATGTTGAAATACAGAAATAAACACTTTTCCAAAAACAAGCTACAAATCATGGTGAAATACAGAAATAAACACTTTTACAAAAACAAGCTCTAAATCATGTTGAAATACAGAAATAAACACTTTTCCAAAAACCAAGCTACAAATCATGTTGAAATACAGAAATAAACACTTTTCCAAAAACAAGCTCTAAATAATGTTGAAATACAGAAATAAACACTTTTCAAAAACAAGCTACAAATCATGTTGAAATACAGAAATAAACACTTTTACAAAAACAAGCTCTAAATCATGTTGAAATACAGAAATAAACACTTTTCCAAAGAACAAGCTCCAAATCATGTTGAAATACAGAAATAAACACTTTTCCAAAAACAAGCTCCAAATCATGTTGAAATACAGAAATAAACGCTTTTCCAAAAACAAGCTCTAAATCATGTTGAAATACAGAAATAAACACTTTTCCAAAAACAAGCTCTAAATCGTGTTTGATGCACTCTGTAAGTGAATTTTTTTCAGTACTGTTTAATCGGGATGATAGGAACACTGTGGACAGTTTTCAGCAAGTTGCAATATTGAAATACAGAAATAAATACTTTTCCAAAAACAAGCTCTAAATCATGTTGAAATACAGAAATAAACACTTCACAAAAGCAAGTTCCAAATCATGTTGAAATGTATAAATAAACACTTTCCATAAACAAGCTCTAAATCATGCTTGATGCACTCTGTAAGTGAATTTTTTCAGTATTGTTTAATCAGGATGATAGGAACACTGTGGACAGTTTTCAGCAAGTTGTAATATTGAAATACAGAAATAAACACTTTTCCAAAAACAAGCTCTAAATAATGTTGAAATACAGAAATAAACACTTTTCCAAAAACAAGCTACAAATCATGGTGAAATACAGAAATAAACACTTTTACAAAAACAAGCTCTAAATCATGTTGAAATACAGAAATAAACACTTTTCCAAAAACCAAGCTACAAATCATGTTGAAATACAGAAATAAACACTTTTCCAAAAACAACCTCTAATTCATGTTTGATGCACTCTGTAAGTGAATTCTTTTTCAGTACTGTTTAATCAGGATGATAGTAACACTGTGGACAGTTTTCAGCAAGTTGCAATATTGAAATACAGAAATAAACACTTTTCCAAAAACAATATCTAAATAATGTTGAAATACAGAAATAAACACTTTTCCAAAAACAAGCTACAAATCATGTTGAAATACAGAAATAAACACTTTTCCAAAAACCAAGCTACAAATCATGTTGTGATACAGAAATAAACACTTTTCCAAAAACAAGCTCCAAATCTTGTTGAAATACAGAAATAAACACTTTTCCAAAAACAACCTCTAATTCATGTTTGATGCACTGTAAGTGAATTTTTTTTCAGTACTGTTTAATCAGCATGATAGGAACACTGTGGACAGTTTTCAGCAAGTTGTAATATTGAAATACAGAAATAAACACTTTTCCAAAAACAAGCTCTAAATAATGTTGAAATACAGAAATAAACACTTTTCCAAAAACAAGCTACAAATCATGTTGAAATACAGAAATAAACACTTTTACAAAAACAAGCTCTAAATCATGTTGAAATACAGAAATAAACACTTTTCCAAAAACCAAGCTACAAATCATGTTGTAATACAGAAATAAACACTTTTCCAAAAACAAGCTCCAAATCTTGTTGAAATACAGAAATAAACACTTTTCCAAAAACAACCTCTAATTCATGTTTGATGCACTCTGTAAGTGAATTTTTTTTCAGTACTGTTTAATCAGGATGATAGGAACACTGTGGACAGTTTTCAGCAAGTTGTAATATTGAAATACAGAAATAAACACTTTTCCAAAAACAAGCTCTAAATAATGTTGAAATACAGAAATAAACACTTTTCAAAAACAAGCTACAAATCATGTTGAAATACAGAAATAAACACTTTTACAAAAACAAGCTCTAAATCATGTTGAAATACAGAAATAAACACTTTTCCAAAAACAAGCTCTAAATCATGTTGAAATACAGAAATAAACACTTTTCCAAAGAACAAGCTCCAAATCATGTTGAAATACAGAAATAAACACTTTTCCAAAAACAAGTTCCAAATCATGTTGAAATACAGAAATAAACCCTTTTCCAAAAACAAGCTCTAAATCATGTTGAAATACAGAAATAAACACTTTTCCAAAAACAAGCTCTAAATCGTGTTTGATGCACTCTGTAAGTGAATTTTTTTCAGTACTGTTTAATCGGGATGATAGGAACACTGTGGACAGTTTTCAGCAAGTTGCAATATTGAAATACAGAAATAAATACTTTTCCAAAAACAAGCTCTAAATCATGTTGAAATACAGAAATAAACACTTCACAAAAGCAAGTTCCAAATCATGTTGAAATACAGAAATAAACACTTTTCCAAAAACAAGCTCTAAATTAAATTTGATGCACTCTGTAAGTGACTTTTTTCAGTATTGTTTAATCAGGATGATAGGAACACTGTTGACAGTTTTCAGCAAGTTGCAATATTGAAATACAGAAATAAACACTTTTCCAAAAACAAGCTCTAAATCATGTTGAAATACAGAAATAAACACTTTTCCAAAGAACAAGCTCCAAATCATGCTGAAATACAGAAATAAACACTTTTCCAAAAACAAGCTCCAAATCATGTTGAAATACAGAAATAAACACTTTTCAAAAACAAGTTCCAAATCATGTTGAAATGTAGAAATAAACACTTTCCATAAACAAGCTCTAAATCATGTTTGATGCACTCTGTAAGTGACTTTTTTCAGTATTGTTTAATCAGGATGATAGGAACACTGTGGACAGTTTTCAGCAAGTTGTAATATTGAAATACAGAAATAAACACTTTTCCAAAAACAATATCTAAATAATGTTGAAATACAGAAATAAACACTTTTCCAAAAACAAGCTACAAATCATGTTGAAATACAGAAATAAACACTTTTACAAAAACAAGCTCTAAATCATGTTGAAATACAGAAATAAACACTTTTCCAAAAACAAGCTACAAATCATGTTGAAATACAGAAATAAACACTTTTACAAAAACAAGCTCTAAATCATGTTGAAATACAGAAATAAACACTTTTCCAAAAACCAAGCTACAAATCATGTTGAAATACAGAAATAAACACTTTTCCAAAAACAACCTCTAATTCATGTTTGATGCACTCTGTAAGTGAATTTTTTTTCAGTACTGTTTAATCAGGATGATAGTAACACTGTGGACAGTTTTCAGCAAGTTGCAATATTGAAATACAGAAATAAACACTTTTCCAAAAACAATATCTAAATAATGTTGAAATACAGAAATAAACACTTTTCCAAAAACAAGCTACAAATCATGTTGAAATACAGAAATAAACACTTTTCCAAAAACCAAGCTACAAATCATGTTGTAATACAGAAATAAACACTTTTCCAAAAACAAGCTCCAAATCTTGTTGAAATACAGTAATAAACACTTTTCCAAAAACAACCTCTAATTCATGTTTGATGCACTCTGTAAGTGAATTTTTTTTCAGTACTGTTTAATCAGCATGATAGGAACACTGTGGACAGTTTTCAGCAAGTTGTAATATTGAAATACAGAAATAAACACTTTTCCAAAAACAAGCTCTAAATAATGTTGAAATACAGAAATAAACACTTTTCCAAAAACAAGCTACAAATCATGTTGAAATACAGAAATAAACACTTTTACAAAAACAAGCTCTAAATCATGTTGAAATACAGAAATAAACACTTTTCCAAAAACCAAGCTACAAATCATGTTGTAATACAGAAATAAACACTTTTCCAAAAACAAGCTCCAAATCTTGTTGAAATACAGAAATAAACACTTTTCCAAAAACAACCTCTAATTCATGTTTGATGCACTCTGTAAGTGAATTTTTTTTCAGTACTGTTTAATCAGGATGATAGGAACACTGTGGACAGTTTTCAGCAAGTTGTAATATTGAAATACAGAAATAAACACTTTTCCAAAAACAAGCTCTAAATAATGTTGAAATACAGAAATAAACACTTTTCAAAAACAAGCTACAAATCATGTTGAAATACAGAAATAAACACTTTTACAAAAACAAGCTCTAAATCATGTTGAAATACAGAAATAAACACTTTTCCAAAGAACAAGCTCCAAATCATGTTGAAATACAGAAATAAACACTTTTCCAAAAACAAGCTCCAAATCATGTTGAAATACAGAAATAAACGCTTTTCCAAAAACAAGCTCTAAATCATGTTGAAATACAGAAATAAACACTTTTCCAAAAACAAGCTCTAAATCGTGTTTGATGCACTCTGTAAGTGAATTTTTTTCAGTACTGTTTAATCGGGATGATAGGAACACTGTGGACAGTTTTCAGCAAGTTGCAATATTGAAATACAGAAATAAATACTTTTCCAAAAACAAGCTCTAAATCATGTTGAAATACAGAAATAAACACTTCACAAAAGCAAGTTCCAAATCATGTTGAAATACAGAAATAAACACTTTTCCAAAAACAAGCTCTAAATCATATTTGATGCACTCTAAGTGACTTTTTTCAGTATTGTTTAATCAGGATGATAGGAACACTGTTGACAGTTTTCAGCAAGTTGCAATATTGAAATACAGAAATAAACACTTTTCCAAAAACAAGCTCTAAATCATGTTGAAATACGGAAATAAACACTTTTCCAAAGAACAAGCTCCAAATCATGCTGAAATACAGAAATAAACACTTTTCAAAAAACAAGCTCCAAATCATGTTGAAATACAGAAATAAACACTTTTCAAAAACAAGTTCCAAATCATGTTGAAATGTAGAAATAAACACTTTCCATAAACAAGCTCTAAATCATGTTTGATGCACTCTGTAAGTGACTTTTTTTAGTATTGTTTAATCAGGATGATAGGAACACTGTGGACAGTTTTCAGCAAGTTGTAATATTGAAATACAGAAATAAACACTTTTCCAAAAACAATATCTAAATAATGTTGAAATACAGAAATAAACACTTTTCCAAAAACAAGCTACAAATCATGTTGAAATACAGAAATAAACACTTTTACAAAAACAAGCTCTAAATCATGTTGAAATACAGAAATAAACACTTTTCCAAAAACAAGCTACAAATCATGTTGAAATACAGAAATAAACACTTTTACAAAAACAAGCTCTAAATCATGTTGAAATACAGAAATAAACACTTTTCCAAAAACCAAGCTACAAATCATGTTGAAATACAGAAATAAACACTTTTCCAAAAACAACCTCTAATTCATGTTTGATGCACTCTGTAAGTGAATTTTTTTTCAGTACTGTTTAATCAGGATGATAGTAACACTGTGGACAGTTTTCAGCAAGTTGCAATATTGAAATACAGAAATAAACACTTTTCCAAAAACAATATCTAAATAATGTTGAAATACAGAAATAAACACTTTTCCAAAAACAAGCTACAAATCATGTTGAAATACAGAAATAAACACTTTTCCAAAAACCAAGCTACAAATCATGTTGTAATACAGAAATAAACACTTTTCCAAAAACAAGCTCCAAATCTTGTTGAAATACAGAAATAAACACTTTTCCAAAAACAACCTCTAATTCATGTTTGATGCACTCTGTAAGTGAATTTTTTTTCAGTACTGTTTAATCAGGATGATAGGAACACTGTGGACAGTTTTCAGCAAGTTGTAATATTGAAATACAGAAATAAACACTTTTCCAAAAACAAGCTCTAAATAATGTTGAAATACAGAAATAAACACTTTTCAAAAACAAGCTACAAATCATGTTGAAATACAGAAATAAACACTTTTACAAAAACAAGCTCTAAATCATGTTGAAATACAGAAATAAACACTTTTCCAAAGAACAAGCTCCAAATCATGTTGAAATACAGAAATAAACACTTTTCCAAAAACAAGCTCCAAATCATGTTGAAATACAGAAATAAACGCTTTTCCAAAAACAAGCTCTAAATCATGTTGAAATACAGAAATAAACACTTTTCCAAAAACAAGCTCTAAATCGTGTTTGATGCACTCTGTAAGTGAATTTTTTTCAGTACTGTTTAATCGGGATGATAGGAACACTGTGGACAGTTTTCAGCAAGTTGCAATATTGAAATACAGAAATAAATACTTTTCCAAAAACAAGCTCTAAATCATGTTGAAATACAGAAATAAACACTTCACAAAAGCAAGTTCCAAATCATGTTGAAATACAGAAATAAACACTTTTCCAAAAACAAGCTCTAAATCATATTTGATGCACTCTAAGTGACTTTTTTCAGTATTGTTTAATCAGGATGATAGGAACACTGTTGACAGTTTTCAGCAAGTTGCAATATTGAAATACAGAAATAAACACTTTTCCAAAAACAAGCTCTAAATCATGTTGAAATACGGAAATAAACACTTTTCCAAAGAACAAGCTCCAAATCATGCTGAAATACAGAAATAAACACTTTTCAAAAAACAAGCTCCAAATCATGTTGAAATACAGAAATAAACACTTTTCAAAAACAAGTTCCAAATCATGTTGAAATGTAGAAATAAACACTTTCCATAAACAAGCTCTAAATCATGTTTGATGCACTCTGTAAGTGACTTTTTTTAGTATTGTTTAATCAGGATGATAGGAACACTGTGGACAGTTTTCAGCAAGTTGTAATATTGAAATACAGAAATAAACACTTTTCCAAAAACAATATCTAAATAATGTTGAAATACAGAAATAAACACTTTTCCAAAAACAAGCTACAAATCATGTTGAAATACAGAAATAAACACTTTTACAAAAACAAGCTCTAAATCATGTTGAAATACAGAAATAAACACTTTTCCAAAAACAAGCTACAAATCATGTTGAAATACAGAAATAAACACTTTTACAAAAACAAGCTCTAAATCATGTTGAAATACAGAAATAAACACTTTTCCAAAAACCAAGCTACAAATCATGTTGAAATACAGAAATAAACACTTTTCCAAAAACAACCTCTAATTCATGTTTGATGCACTCTGTAAGTGAATTTTTTTTCAGTACTGTTTAATCAGGATGATAGTAACACTGTGGACAGTTTTCAGCAAGTTGCAATATTGAAATACAGAAATAAACACTTTTCCAAAAACAATATCTAAATAATGTTGAAATACAGAAATAAACACTTTTCCAAAAACAAGCTACAAATCATGTTGAAATACAGAAATAAACACTTTTCCAAAAACCAAGCTACAAATCATGTTGTAATACAGAAATAAACACTTTTCCAAAAACAAGCTCCAAATCTTGTTGAAATACAGAAATAAACACTTTTCCAAAAACAACCTCTAATTCATGTTTGATGCACTCTGTAAGTGAATTTTTTTTCAGTACTGTTTAATCAGCATGATAGGAACACTGTGGACAGTTTTCAGCAAGTTGTAATATTGAAATACAGAAATAAACACTTTTCCAAAAACAAGCTCTAAATAATGTTGAAATACAGAAATAAACACTTTTCCAAAAACAAGCTACAAATCATGTTGAAATACAGAAATAAACACTTTTACAAAAACAAGCTCTAAATCATGTTGAAATACAGAAATAAACACTTTTCCAAAAACCAAGCTACAAATCATGTTGTAATACAGAAATAAACACTTTTCCAAAAACAAGCTCCAAATCTTGTTGAAATACAGAAATAAACACTTTTCCAAAAACAACCTCTAATTCATGTTTGATGCACTCTGTAAGTGAATTTTTTTTCAGTACTGTTTAATCAGGATGATAGGAACACTGTGGACAGTTTTCAGCAAGTTGTAATATTGAAATACAGAAATAAACACTTTTCCAAAAACAAGCTCTAAATAATGTTGAAATACAGAAATAAACACTTTTCAAAAACAAGCTCCAAATCATGTTGAAATACAGAAATAAACACTTTTCCAAAAACAAGCTCCAAATCATGTTGAAATACAGAAATAAACGCTTTTCCAAAAACAAGCTCTAAATCATGTTGAAATACAGAAATAAACACTTTTCCAAAAACAAGCTCTAAATCGTGTTTGATGCACTCTGTAAGTGAATTTTTTTCAGTACTGTTTAATCGGGATGATAGGAACACTGTGGACAGTTTTCAGCAAGTTGCAATATTGAAATACAGAAATAAATACTTTTCCAAAAACAAGCTGTAAATCATGTTGAAATACAGAAATAAACACTTCACAAAAGCAAGTTCCAAATCATGTTGAAATACAGAAATAAACACTTTTCCAAAAACAAGCTCTAAATCATATTTGATGCACTCTGTAAGTGACTTTTTTCAGTATTGTTTAATCAGGATGATAGGAACACTGTTGACAGTTTTCAGCAAGTTGCAATATTGAAATACAGAAATAAACACTTTTCCAAAAACAAGCTCTAAATCATGTTGAAATACGGAAATAAACACTTTTCCAAAGAACAAGCTCCAAATCATGCTGAAATACAGAAATAAACACTTTTACAAAAACAAGCTCTAAATCATGTTGAAATACAGAAATAAACACTTTTCCAAAAACCAAGCTACAAATCATGTTGTAATACAGAAAAAAAAACTTTTCCAAAAACAAGCTCCAAATCTTGTTGAAATACAGAAATAAACACTTTTCCAAAAACAACCTCTAATTCATGTTTGATGCACTCTGTAAGTGAATTTTTTTTCAGTACTGTTTAATCAGGATGATAGGATCACTGTGGACAGTTTTCAGCAAGTTGTAATATTGAAATACAGAAATAAACACTTTTCCAAAAACAAGCTCTAAATAATGATGAAATACAGAAATAAACACTTTTCCAAAAACAAGCTACAAATCATGTTGAAATACAGAAATAAACACTTTTACAAAAACAAGCTCTAAATCATGTTGAAATACATAAATAAACCCTTTTCCAAAAACAAGCTCCAAATCATGTTGAAATACAGAAATAAACACTTTTCCAAAAACAAGCTCTAAATCATGTTTGATGCACTCTGTAATTGACTTTTTTCAGTATTGTTTAATCAGGATGATAGGAACACTGTTGACAGTTTTCAGCAAGTTGCAATATTGAAATACAGAAATAAACACTTTTCCAAAAACAAGCTCTAAATCATGTTGAAATACAGATATAAACACTTTTCCAAAGAACAAGCTCCAAATCATGCTGAAATACAGAAATAAACACTTTTCCAAAAACAAGCTCCAAATCATGTTGAAATACAGAAATAAACACTTTTCAAAAACAAGTTCCAAATCATGTTGAAATGTAGAAATAAACACTTTCCATAAACAAGCTCTAAATCATGTTTGATGCACTCTGTAAGTGACTTTTTTCAGTATTGTTTAATCAGGATGATAGGAATACTGTGGACAGTTTTCAGCAAGTTGTAATATTGAAATACAGAAATAAACACTTTTCCAAAAACAATATCTAAATAATGTTGAAATACAGAAATAAACACTTTTCCAAAAACAAGCTACAAATCATGTTGAAATACAGAAATAAACACTTTTACAAAAACAAGCTCTAAATCATGTTGAAATACAGAAATAAACACTTTTCCAAAAACCAAGCTACAAATCATGTTGTAATACAGAAATAAACACTTTTCCAAAAACAAGCTCCAAATCTTGTTGAAATACAAAAATAAACACTTTTCCAAAAACAACCTATAATTCATGTTTGATGCACTCTGTAAGTGAATTTTTTTTCAGTACTGTTTAATCAGGATGATAGGAACACTGTGGACAGTTTTCAGCAAGTTGTAATATTGAAATACAGAAATAAGCACTTTTCCAAAAACAAGCTCTAAATAATGTTGAAATACAGAAATAAACACTTTTCAAAAACAAGCTACAAATCATGTTGAAATACAGAAATAAACACTTTTACAAAAACAAGCTCTAAATCATGTTGAAATAAAGAAATAAACACTTTTCCAAAGAACAAGCTCCAAATCATGTTGAAATACAGAAATAAACACTTTTCCAAAAACAAGCTCCAAATCATGTTGAAATACAGAAATAAACGCTTTTCCAAAAACAAGCTCTAAATCATGTTGAAATACAGAAATAAACACTTTTCCAAAAACAAGCTCCAAATCATGTTGAAATACAGAAATAAACACTTTTCCAAAGAACAAGCTCCAAATCATGCTGAAATACAGAAATAAACACTTTTCCAAAAACAAGCTCCAAATCATGTTGAAATACAGAAATAAACGCTTTTCCAAAAACAAGCTCTAAATCATGTTGAAATACAGAAATAAACACTTTTCCAAAAACAAGCTCTAAATCATATTTGATGCACTCTGTAAGTGACTTTTTTCAGTATTGTTTAATCAGGATGATAGGAACACTGTTGACAGTTTTCAGCAAGTTGCAATATTGAAATACAGAATAAACACTTTTCCAAAAACAAGCTCTAAATCATGTTGAAATACAGAAATAAACACTTTTCCACAGAACAAGCTCCAAATCATGCTGAAATACAGAAATAAACACTTTTCCAAAAACAAGCTCCAAATCATGTTGAAATACAGAAATAAACACTTTTCAAAAACAAGTTCCAA
Organism: Salvelinus fontinalis; assembly: GCF_029448725.1. Classification (NCBI taxonomy): domain Eukaryota; kingdom Metazoa; phylum Chordata; class Actinopteri; order Salmoniformes; family Salmonidae; genus Salvelinus; species Salvelinus fontinalis. The sequence goes on from NW_026600267.1 coordinate 303,421, forward strand.
ATCATGTTGAAATGTAGAAATAAACACTTTCCATAAACAAGCTCTAAATCATGCTTGATGCACTCTGTAAGTGAATTTTTTCAGTATTGTTTAATCAGGATGATAGGAACACTGTGGACAGTTTTCAGCAAGTTGTAATATTGAAATACAGAAATAAACACTTTTCCAAAAACAAGCTACAAATCATGTTGAAATACAGAAATAAACACTTTTACAAAAACAAGCTCTAAATCATGTTGAAATACATAAATAAACACTTTTCCAAAAACCAAGCTACAAATCATGTTGAAATACAGAAATAAACACTTTTCCAAAAACAAGCTCTAAATCATGTTGAAATACAGAAATAAACACTTTTCCAAAAACAAGCTCTAAATCGTCTTTGATGCACTCTGTAAGTGAATTTTTTCAGTATTGTTTAATCAGGATGATAGGAACACTGTGGACAGTTTTCAGCAAGTTGTAATATTGAAATACAGAAATAAACACTTTTCCAAAAACAAGCTCTAAATAATGTTGAAATACAGAAATAAACACTTTTCCAAAAACAAGCTACAAATCATGTTGAAATACAGAAATAAACACTTTTACAAAAACAAGCTCTAAATCATGTTGAAATACAGAAATAAACACTTTTCCAAAAACCAAGCTACAAATCATGTTGAAATACAGAAATAAACACTTTTCCAAAAACAACCTCTAATTCATGTTTGATGCACTCTGTAAGTGAATTTTTTTTCAGTACTGTTTAATCAGGATGATAGGAACACTGTTGACAGTTTTCAGCAAGTTGCAATATTGAAATACAGAAATAAACACTTTTCCAAAAACAATATCTAAATAATGTTGAAATACAGATATAAACACTTTTCCAAAGAACAAGCTCCAAATCATGCTGAAATACAGAAATAAACACTTTTCCAAAAACAAGCTCCAAATCATGTTGAAATACAGAAATAAACACTTTTCAAAAACAAGTTCCAAATCATGTTGAAATGTAGAAATAAACACTTTCCATAAACAAGCTCTAAATCATGTTTGATGCACTCTGTAAGTGACTTTTTTCAGTATTGTTTAATCAGGATGATAGGAATACTGTGGACAGTTTTCAGCAAGTTGTAATATTGAAATACAGAAATAAACACTTTTCCAAAAACAATATCTAAATAATGTTGAAATACAGAAATAAACACTTTTCCAAAAACAAGCTACAAATCATGTTGAAATACAGAAATAAACACTTTTACAAAAACAAGCTCTAAATCATGTTGAAATACAGAAATAAACACTTTTCCAAAAACCAAGCTACAAATCATGTTGTAATACAGAAATAAACACTTTTCCAAAAACAAGCTCCAAATCTTGTTGAAATACAAAAATAAACACTTTTCCAAAAACAACCTATAATTCATGTTTGATGCACTCTGTAAGTGAATTTTTTTTCAGTACTGTTTAATCAGGATGATAGGAACACTGTGGACAGTTTTCAGCAAGTTGTAATATTGAAATACAGAAATAAGCACTTTTCCAAAAACAAGCTCTAAATAATGTTGAAATACAGAAATAAACACTTTTCAAAAACAAGCTACAAATCATGTTGAAATACAGAAATAAACACTTTTACAAAAACAAGCTCTAAATCATGTTGAAATAAAGAAATAAACACTTTTCCAAAGAACAAGCTCCAAATCATGTTGAAATACAGAAATAAACACTTTTCCAAAAACAAGCTCCAAATCATGTTGAAATACAGAAATAAACGCTTTTCCAAAAACAAGCTCTAAATCATGTTGAAATACAGAAATAAACACTTTTCCAAAAACAAGCTCCAAATCATGTTGAAATACAGAAATAAACACTTTTCCAAAGAACAAGCTCCAAATCATGCTGAAATACAGAAATAAACACTTTTCCAAAAACAAGCTCCAAATCATGTTGAAATACAGAAATAAACGCTTTTCCAAAAACAAGCTCTAAATCATGTTGAAATACAGAAATAAACACTTTTCCAAAAACAAGCTCTAAATCATATTTGATGCACTCTGTAAGTGACTTTTTTCAGTATTGTTTAATCAGGATGATAGGAACACTGTTGACAGTTTTCAGCAAGTTGCAATATTGAAATACAGAATAAACACTTTTCCAAAAACAAGCTCTAAATCATGTTGAAATACAGAAATAAACACTTTTCCACAGAACAAGCTCCAAATCATGCTGAAATACAGAAATAAACACTTTTCCAAAAACAAGCTCCAAATCATGTTGAAATACAGAAATAAACACTTTTCAAAAACAAGTTCCAAATCATGTTGAAATGTAGAAATAAACACTTTCCATAAACAAGCTCTAAATCATGCTTGATGCACTCTGTAAGTGAATTTTTTCAGTATTGTTTAATCAGGATGATAGGAACACTGTGGACAGTTTTCAGCAAGTTGTAATATTGAAATACAGAAATAAACACTTTTCCAAAAACAAGCTACAAATCATGTTGAAATACAGAAATAAACACTTTTACAAAAACAAGCTCTAAATCATGTTGAAATACATAAATAAACACTTTTCCAAAAACCAAGCTACAAATCATGTTGAAATACAGAAATAAACACTTTTCCAAAAACAAGCTCTAAATCATGTTGAAATACAGAAATAAACACTTTTCCAAAAACAAGCTCTAAATCGTCTTTGATGCACTCTGTAAGTGAATTTTTTCAGTATTGTTTAATCAGGATGATAGGAACACTGTGGACAGTTTTCAGCAAGTTGTAATATTGAAATACAGAAATAAACACTTTTCCAAAAACAAGCTCTAAATAATGTTGAAATACAGAAATAAACACTTTTCCAAAAACAAGCTACAAATCATGTTGAAATACAGAAATAAACACTTTTACAAAAACAAGCTCTAAATCATGTTGAAATACAGAAATAAACACTTTTCCAAAAACCAAGCTACAAATCATGTTGAAATACAGAAATAAACACTTTTCCAAAAACAACCTCTAATTCATGTTTGATGCACTCTGTAAGTGAATTTTTTTTCAGTACTGTTTAATCAGGATGATAGGAACACTGTGGACAGTTTTCAGCAAGTTGTAATATTGAAATACAGAAATAAACACTTTTCCAAAAACAATATCTAAATAATGTTGAAATACAGAAATAAACACTTTTCCAAAAACAAGCTACAAATCATGTTGAAATACAGAAATAAACACTTTTACAAAAACAAGCTCTAAATCATGTTGAAATACAGAAATAAACACTTTTCCAAAGAACAAGCTCCAAATCATGTTGAAATACAGAAATAAACACTTTTCCAAAAACAAGCTCCAAATCATGTTGAAATACAGAAATAAACGCTTTTCCAAAAACAAGCTCTAAATCATGTTGAAATACAGAAATAAACACTTTTCCAAAAACAAGCTCTAAATCGTGTTTGATGCACTCTGTAAGTGAATTTTTTCAGTATTGTTTAATCAGGATGATAGGAACACTGTGGACAGTTTTCAGCAAGTTGTAATATTGAAATACAGAAATAAACACTTTTCCAAAAACAAGCTCTAAATAATGTTGAAATACAGAAATAAACACTTTTCCAAAAACAAGCTACAAATCATGTTGAAATACAGAAATAAACACTTTTACAAAAACAAGCTCTAAATCATGTTGAAATACAGAAATAAACACTTTTCCAAAAACCAAGCTACAAATCATGTTGAAATACAGAAATAAACACTTTTCCAAAAACAACCTCTAATTCATGTTTGATGCACTCTGTAAGTGAATTTTTTTTCAGTACTGTTTAATCAGGATGATAGTAACACTGTGGACAGTTTTCAGCAAGTTGCAATATTGAAATACAGAAATAAACACTTTTCCAAAAACAATATCTAAATAATGTTGAAATACAGAAATAAACACTTTTCCAAAAACAAGATACAAATCATGTTGAAATACAGAAATAAACACTTTTCCAAAAACCAAGCTACAAATCATGTTGTAATGCAGAAATAAACACTTTTCCAAAAACAAGCTCCAAATCTTGTTGAAATACAGAAATAAACACTTTTCCAAAAACAACCTCTAATTCATGTTTGATGCACTCTGTAAGTGAATTTTTTTTCAGTACTGTTTAATCAGGATGATAGGAACACTGTGGACAGTTTTCAGCAAGTTGTAATATTGAAATAGAGAAATAAACACTTTTCCAAAAACAAGCTCTAAATAATGTTGAAATACAGAAATAAACACTTTTCCAAAAACAAGCTACAAATCATGTTGAAATACAGAAATAAACACTTTTACAAAAACAAGCTCTAAATCATGTTGAAATACATAAATAAACACTTTTCCAAAAACCAAGCTACAAATCATGTTGTAACACAGAAATAAACACTTTTCCAAAAACAAGCTCCAAATCTTGTTGAAATACAGAAATAAACACTTTTCCAAAAACAACCTCTAATTCATGTTTGATGCACTCTGTAAGTGAATTTTTTTTCAGTACTGTTTAATCAGGATGATAGGAACACTGTGGACAGTTTTCAGCAAGCTGTAATATTGAAATACAGAAATAAACACTTTTCCAAAGAACAAGCTCCAAATCATGTTGAAATACAGAAATAAACACTTTTCCAAAAACAAGCTCCAAATCATGTTGAAATACAGAAATAAACACTTTTCCAAAAACAAGCTCTAAATCGTGTTTGATGCACTCTGTAAGTGAATTTTTTTCAGTACTGTTTAATCGGGATGATAGGAACACTGTGGACAGTTTTCAGCAAGTTGCAATATTGAAATACAGAAATAAATACTTTTCCAAAAACAAGCTCTAAATCATGTTGAAATACAGAAATAAACACTTCACAAAAACAAGTTCCAAATCATGTTGAAATACAGAAATAAACACTTTTCCAAAGAACAAGCTCCAAATCATGCTGAAATACAGAAATAAACACTTTTCCAAAAACAAGCTCCAAATCATGTTGAAATACAGAAATAAACACTTTTCAAAAACAAGTTCCAAATCATGTTGAAATGTAGAAATAAACACTTTCCATAAACAAGCTCTAAATCATGTTTGATGCACTCTGTAATTGACTTTTTTCAGTATTGTTTAATCAGGATGATAGGAACACTGTGGACAGTTTTCAGCAAGTTGTAATATTGAAATACAAAAATAAACACTTTTACAAAAACAAGCTCTAAATCATGTTGAAATACAGAAATAAACACTTTTCCAAAAACCAAGCTACAAATCATGTTGAAATACAGAAATAAACACTTTTCCAAAAACCAAGCTACAAATCATGTTGTAATACAGAAATAAACACTTTTCCAAAAACAAGCTCCAAATCTTGTTGAAATACAGAAATAAACACTTTTCCAAAAACAACCTCTAATTCATGTTTGATGCACTCTGTAAGTGAATTTTTTTTCAGTACTGTTTAATCAGGATGATAGGAACACTGTGGACAGTTTTCAGCAAGTTGTAATATTGAAATAGAGAAATAAACACTTTTCCAAAAACAAGCTCTAAATAATGTTGAAATACAGAAATAAACACTTTTCCAAAAACAAGCTACAAATCATGTTGAAATACAGAAATAAACACTTTTACAAAAACAAGCTCTAAATCATGTTGAAATACATAAATAAACACTTTTCCAAAAACCAAGCTACAAATCATGTTGTAATACAGAAATAAACACTTTTCCAAAAACAAGCTCCAAATCTTGTTGAAATAGAGAAATAAACACTTTTCCAAAAACAACCTCTAATTCATGTTTGATGCACTCTGTAAGTGAATTTTTTTTCAGTACTGTTTAATCAGGATGATAGGAACACTGTGGACAGTTTTCAGCAAGTTGTAATATTGAAATACAGAAATAAACACTTTTCCAAAAACAAGCTCTAAATAATGTTGAAATACAGAAATAAACACTTTTCAAAAACAAGCTACAAATCATGTTGAAATACAGAAATAAACACTTTTACAAAAACAAGCTCTAAATCATGTTGAAATACAGAAATAAACACTTTTCCAAAGAACAAGCTCCAAATCATGTTGAAATACAGAAATAAACACTTTTCCAAAAACAAGCTCCAAATCATGTTGAAATACAGAAATAAACGCTTTTCCAAAAACAAGCTCTAAATCATGTTGAAATACAGAAATAAACACTTTTCCAAAAACAAGCTCTAAATCGTGTTTGATGCACTCTGTAAGTGAATTTTTTTCAGTACTGTTTAATCGGGATGATAGGAACACTGTGGACAGTTTTCAGCAAGTTGCAATATTGAAATACAGAAATAAATACTTTTCCAAAAACAAGCTCTAAATCATGTTGAAATACAGAAATAAACACTTCACAAAAACAAGTTCCAAATCATGTTGAAATACAGAAATAAACACTTTTCCAAAAACAAGCTCTAAATCATATTTGATGCACTCTAAGTGAATATTTTTTCAGGACTCTTTAATCAGGATGATAGGAACACTGTGGACAGTTTTCAGCAAGTTGCAATATTGAAATACAGAAATAAACACTTTTCCAAAAACCAAGCTACAAATCATGTTGAAATACAGAAATAAACACTTTTCCAAAAACCAAGCTACAAATCATGTTGTAATACAGAAATAAACACTTTTCCAAAAACAAGCTCCAAATCTTGTTGAAATACAGAAATAAACACTTTTCCAAAAACAACCTCTAATTCATGTTTGATGCACTCTGTAAGTGAATTTTTTTTCAGTACTGTTTAATCAGGATGATAGGAACACTGTGGACAGTTTTCAGCAAGTTGTAATATTGAAATACAGAAATAAACACTTTTCCAAAAACAAGCTACAAATCATGTTGAAATACAGAAATAAACACTTTTACAAAAACAAGCTCTAAATCATGTTGAAATACATAAATAAACACTTTTCCAAAAACCAAGCTACAAATCATGTTGTAATACAGAAATAAACACTTTTCCAAAAACAAGCTCCAAATCATGTTGAAATACAGAAATAAACACTTTTCCAAAAACAACCTCTAATTCATGTTTGATGCACTCTGTAAGTGAATTTTTTTTCAGTACTGTTTAACCTGTTGGGGATGGGGGCGCTGTTTAGACTACTTATGCTAATTTGGCTAATTTTTTAAACGGCTTCCCACAAAATCCTTGATCGTACAATATGCATATTATTATTATTATTGGATAGAAAACAGTCTATAGTTTCTATAGGAGTTGAAATTTTGTCTCTAAGTGGAACAGAGCCCATTCTACAGCAATTTCCCTGACATGGAGTCAGATTTGAGAAATGTTGGCCACTCTTCTGAAGTCATTTAAAAGGGCACTGTCGTTGCTATGACTATACGGACACTTCTTACGTCTTCCCCTGGATGCCTTTACGTGATGACGATTCCAACGGGGTCGATTGCACGTTCACAGGCCCTACAAATGAAAAAACCCTGAAGCTAGTCATTCTTTGGGAGCTGCGTCATGAGCAAAGTGGACACCGGCGCGCACCTGTTCCAAGCGTTAGTTTAGCCTGTTATATTTCTCCGGTCATCTTTTCACTCGTTATAGGAGTTAAAAACATCATAAGGTAGTTAATTTAAAGCGTTTTATAGCAATTTATATCCGTTTAGTGCGATTTTGGGACATTTATTTTTGCAACGATGTGAAAAGTTGGGCACGCTTTTCAGTTCATCCCGAACGCAGTTGACTTTTCCACATGGCAAGAGGACAGCTTTCCACCAAAAGACGATTTCTCCCAAGAAAGGATCCTTTGCCCAAGATACTGATGGAAGAACAGCTCAAGGTAGGACATTTTTATTATGATAAATCGTGTTTCTGTCGAAACATTTTAGTGGCTTAGGACGCCATGTTTTTTGACGTAGCTTCGCTTGGCGCAAACTGTATTGAAAAGTAAGGATAAATTAAAAAATGTAATAACGCAATTGTATTAAGAATTAAATTGTCTATCAATCCCTGTCCACCCTATATTTTTTAGTCACGTTTATGAGTATTTATGTATAAGAGTAGATCACTGTCTAAGTGGCGCAAGGACAAATTCTGACCAGCTGAGTTACATTTCACATTGTCTAACCATGATTTTGGTGGCTAAATATAAACATTTTCGATCAAACTGTATATGCATGTTGTAATGTGATGTTACAGGAGTGTCATCGGAAGAATTCTGAGAAGGTTAGTGAAAAAATTAATATATTTTTGGCGATGTTGACGTTATCGCCCACTTTGGCTAGAATCAATGCTGGGCTGCTATGTGCTATGTGCTATGCTAATATAACGATTTATTGTGTTTTCGCTGTAAGACACTTAGAAAATCTGAAATATTGTCTGTATTCACAGGATCTGTGTCTTTCGATTCGTGTATGCTGTGTATTTTTACGAAATGTTTGATGATTAGTAGTTAGGTAAACACGTTGCTCATTGTAATTATTCTAGTCCATTTGTGATGGTGGGTGCAATTGTAAACTATGCCATATACCTGAAATATGCACTTTTTTCTAACAAAACCTATCCCATACCATAAATATGTTATCAGACTGTCATCTAATGAGTTTTTTTGTTGGTTAGGGGCTATAAATATCTTAGTTTAGCCGAATTGGTGATGGCTACTGGTGTTGGTGGACAAATAAAAGATGGTGGATTATGCTAATGTGTTTTTAGGTAATAGATGTACATCTTTACATATTGTGTCTTCCCTGTAAAACATTTTAAAAATCGGAAATGTTGACTGGATTCACAAGATCTGTGTCTTTCATTAGCTGTATTGGACTTTAATGTGTGAAAGTTAAATATTTTAAAAAAATATTTTTTTTGAATTTCGCGGCACTGGTTTTTCAGTGGGGGGGGGGGGGGGTGTGCCGCTAGCGCCACGCTGATCCTAGACAGGTTAATCAGGATGTTAGGAACACTGTGGACAGTTTTCAGCAAGTTGCAACATTGAAATACAGAAATAAACACTTTTCCAAAAACAAGCTCTAAATCATGTTGAAATACAGAAATAAACACTTTTCAAAAACAAGCTACAAATCATGTTGAAATACAGAAATAAACACTTTTACAAAAACAAGCTCTAAATCATGTTGAAATACAGAAATAAACACTTTTCCAAAGAACAAGCTCCAAATCATGTTGAAATACAGAAATAAACACTTTTCCAAAAACAAGCTCCAAATCATGTTGAAATACAGAAATTAACACTTTTCCAAAAACAAGCTCCAAATCATGTTGAAATACAGAAATAAACACTTTTCCATAAACAAGCTCTAAATCATGTTTGATGCACTCTGGAAGTTAATTTTTTTCAGTACTGTTTAATCAGGATGTTAGGAACACTGTGGACAGTTTTCAGCAAGTTGCAACATTGAAATACAGAAATAAACACTTTTCCAAAAACAAGCTCTAAATCATGTTGAAATACAGAAATAAACACTTTTCACAAAAACAAGCTCCAAATCATGTTGAAATACAGAAATAAACACTTTTCCATAAACAAGCTCTAAATCATGTTTGATGCACTCTGGAAGTTAATATTTTTTCAGTACTGTTTAATCAGGATGTTAGGAACACTGTGGACAGTTTTCAGCAAGTTGCAACATTGAAATACAGAAATAAACACTTTTCCAAAAACAAGCTCTAAATCATGTTGAAATACAGAAATTAACACTTTTCCAAAACAAGCTCAAATCATGTGACATCGGAAGTAATTTTCAGACGTAATCATGTTGAACACGTGGACAGTTTTCAGCAAGTTGCAACATTGAAATACAGAAATAAACACTTTCCATAAACAAGCTCTAAATCATGTTTGATGCACTCTGGAAGTGAATTTTTTTTCAGTACTGTTTAATCAGGATGTTAGGAACACTGTGGACAGTTTTCAGCAAGTTGCAACATTGAAATACAGAAATAAACACTTTTACAAAAACAAGCTCTAAATCATGTTGAAAAACAGAAATAAGCACTTTTCAAAAACAAGCTTCAAATCATGTTGAAATACAGAAATTAACACTTTTCCAAAAACAAGCTCCAAATCATGTTGAAATACAGAAATAAACACTTTTCCATAAACAAGCTCTAAATCATGTTTGATGCACTCTGGAAGTGAATTTTTTTTCAGTACTGTTTAATCAGGATGTTAGGAACACTGTGGACAGTTTTCAGCAAGTTGCAACATTGAAATACAGAAATAAACACTTTTCCAAAAACAAGCTCTAAATCATGTTGAAATACAGAAATAACACTTTCAAAACAAGCTCAAATCATGTTGAAATACAGAAATACACTTTTCAAAACAAGCTCTAAATCATGTTGAAATACAGAAATAAACACTTTTCCAAAACAAGCTCCAAATCATGTTGAAATACAGAAATAAACACTTTTCCATAAACAAGCTCTAAATCATGTTTGATGCACTCTGGAAGTTAATTTTTTTCCAGTACTGTTTAATCAGGATGTTAGGAACACTGTAGACAGTTTTCAGCAAGTTGCAACATTGAAATACAGAAATAAACACTTTTCCAAAAACAAGCTCTAAATCATGTTGAAAAACAGAAATAAGCACTTTTCAAAAACAAGCTTCAAATCATGTTGAAATACAGAAATTGACACTTTTCCAAAAACAAGCTCCAAATCATGTTGAAATACAGAAATAAACACTTTTCCATAAACAAGCTCTAAATCATGTTTGATGCACTCTGGAAGTTAATTTTTTTTCAGTACTGTTTAATCAGGATGTTAGGAACACTGTGGACAGTTTTCAGCAAGTTGCAACATTGAAATACAGAAATAAACACTTTTCCAAAAACAAGCTCTAAATCATGTTGAAATACAGAAATAAACACTTTTCCAAAAACAAGCTCCAAATCATGTTGAAATACAGAAATAAACACTTTTCCATAAACAAGCTCTAAATCATGTTTGATGCACTCTGGAAGTAATTTTTTTTCAGTACTGTTTAATCAGGATGTTAGGAACACTGTGGACAGTTTTAAACAAGTTCAAAATTGAAATACAGAAATAAACACTTTTCCAAAAACAAGCTACAAATCATGTTGAAATACAGAAATAAACACTTTTACAAAAACAAGCTCTAAATCATGTTGAAATACAGAAATAAACACTTTTCCAAAAACAAGCTACAAATCATGTTGAAATACAGAAATAAACACTTTTCCATAAACAAGCTCTAAATCATGTTTGATGCACTCTGGAAGTGAATTTTTTTTCAGTACTGTTTAATCAGGATGTTAGGAACACTGTGGACAGTTTTCAGCAAGTTGCAACATTGAAATACAGAAATAAACACTTTTCCAAAAACAAGCTCTAAATCATGTTGAAATACAGAAATAAACACTTTTCCAAAAACAAGCTCAAATCATGTTGAAATACAGTAACATTTTCACAAGTACAACATTGTAATACAGAAATAAACACTTTTCAAAACAAGCTCCAAATCATGTTGAAATACAGAAATAAACACTTTTCCATAAACAAGCTCTAAATCATGTTTGATGCACTCTGGAAGTTAATTTTTTTTCAGTACTGTTTAATCAGGATGTTAGGAACACTGTGGACAGTTTTCAGCAAGTTGCAACATTGAAATACAGAAATAAACACTTTTCCAAAAACAAGCTCTAAATCATGTTGAAATACAGAAATAAACACTTTTCAAAAACAAGCTACAAATCATGTTGAAATACAGAAATAAACACTTTTACAAAAACAAGCTCTAAATCATGTTGAAATACAGAAATAAACACTTTTCAAAAACAAGCTCAAATCATGTTGAAATACAGAAATTAACACTTTTCCAAAAACAAGCTCCAAATCATGTTGAAATACAGAAATAAACACTTTTCCATAAACAAGCTCTAATTCATGTTTGATGCACTCTGTAAGTTAATTTTTTTTCAGTACTGTTTAATCAGGATGTTAGGAACACTGTGGACAGTTTTCAGCAAGTTGCAACATTGAAATACAGAAATAAACACTTTTCCAAAAACAAGCTCTAAATCATGTTGAAATACAGAAATAATCACTTTTCAAAAACAAGCTTCAAATCATGTTGAAATACAGAAATAAACACTTTTCCAAAAACAAGCTCTAAATCATGTTGAAATACAGAAATAAACACTTTTCCAAAAACAAGCTCTAAATCATGTTGAAATACAGAAATAAACACTTTTCCAAAAACAAGCTCTAAATCATGTTGAAATACAGAAATAAACACTTTTCCAAAAACAAGCTCTAAATCATGTTGAAATACAGAAATAAAAACTTTTCCATAAACAAGCTCTAAATCATGTTTGATGCACTCTGGAAGTTAATTTTTTTTCAGTACTGTTTAATCAGGATGTTAGGAACACTGTGGACAGTTTTCAGCAAGTTGCAACATTGAAATACAGAAATAAACACTTTTCCAAAAACAAGCTCTAAATCATGTTGAAAAACAGAAATAAGCACTTTTCAAAAACAAGCTTCAAATCATGTTGAAATACAGAAATAGACACTTTTCCAAAAACAAGCTCCAAATCATGTTGAAATACAGAAATAAACACTTTTCCATAAACAAGCTCTAAATCATGTTTGATGCACTCTGGAAGTTAATTTTTTTTCAGTACTGTTTAATCAGGATGTTAGGAACACTGTGGACAGTTTTCAGCAAGTTGCAACATTGAAATACAGAAATAAACACTTTTCCAAAAACAAGCTCTAAATCATGTTGAAATACAGAAATAAACACTTTTCCAAAAACAAGCTCAAATCATGTTGAAATACAGAAATAAACACTTTTCAAAAACAAGCTCTAAATCATGTTGAAATACAGAAATAAACACTTTTCCAAAAACAAGCTCCAAATCATGTTGAAATACAGAAATAAACACTTTTCCATAAACAAGCTCTAAATCATGTTTGATGCACTCTGGAAGTTAATTTTTTTTCAGTACTGTTTAATCAGGATGTTAGGAACACTGTGGACAGTTTTCAGCAAGTTGCAACATTGAAATACAGAAATAAACACTTTTCCAAAAACAAGCTCTAAATCATGTTGAAATACAGAAATAAACACTTTTCCAAAAACAAGCTACAAATCATGTTGAAATACAGAAATAAACACTTTTACAAAAACAAGCTCTAAATCATGTTGAAATACAGAAATTAACACTTTTCCAAAGAACAAGCTCTCAAATCATGTTGAAATACAGAAATAAACACTTTTCCAAAACCAAGCTCTAAATCATGTTGAAAAACAGAAATAAACAGCTTTTCAAAAACAAGCCTCAAATCATGTTGAAATACAGAAATAAACACTTTTCCATAAACAAGCTCTAAATCATGTTTGATGCACTCTGGAAGTTAATTTTTTTTCAGTACTGTTTAATCAGGATGTTAGGAACACTGTGGACAGTTTTCAGCAAGTTGCAACATTGAAATACAGAAATAAACACTTTTCCAAAAACAAGCTCTAAATCATGTTGAAATACAGAAATAAACACTTTTCCAAAAACAAGCTCAAATCATGTTGAAATACAGAAATAAACACTTACAAAAACAAGCTCTAAATCATGTTGAAATACAGAAATAAACACTTTTCCAAAAAACAAGCTACAAATCATGTTGAAATACAGAAATAAACACTTTTCCATAAACAAGCTCTAAATCATGTTTGATGCACTCTGGAAGTTAATTTTTTTTCAGTACTGTTTAATCAGGATGTTAGGAACACTGTGGACAGTTTTCAGCAAGTTGCAACATTGAAATACAGAAATAAACACTTTTCCAAAAACAAGCTCTAAATCATGTTGAAAAACAGAAATAAGCACTTTTCAAAAACAAGCTTCAAATCATGTTGAAATACAGAAATTGACACTTTTCCAAAAACAAGCTCCAAATCATGTTGAAATACAGAAATAAACACTTTTCCATAAACAAGCTCTAAATCATGTTTGATGCACTCTGGAAGTTAATTTTTTTTCAGTACTGTTTAATCAGGATGTTAGGAACACTGTGGACAGTTTTCAGCAAGTTGCAACATTGAAATACAGAAATAAACACTTTTCCAAAAACAAGCTCTAAATCATGTTGAAAACAGAAATAAACACTTTTCCAAAAACAAGCTACAAATCATGTTGAAATACAGAAATAAACACTTTTACAAAAACAAGCTCTAAATCATGTTGAAACACAGAAATGAACACTTTTCCAAGAAACAAGTTACAAATCATGTTGAAATACAGAAATAAACACTTTTCCATAAACAAGCTCTAAATCATGTTTGATGCACTCTGGAAGTTAATTTTTTTTCAGTACTGTTTAATCAGGATGTTAGGAACACTGTGGACAGTTTTCAGCAAGTTGCAACATTGAAATACAGAAATAAACACTTTTCCAAAAACAAGCTCTAAATCATGTTGAAAAACAGAAATAAGCACTTTTCAAAAACAAGCTTCAAATCATGTTGAAATACAGAAATTGACACTTTTCCAAAAACAAGCTCCAAATCATGTTGAAATACAGAAATAAACACTTTTCCATAAACAAGCTCTAAATCGTGTTTGATGCACTCTGGAAGTGAATTTTTTTTCAGTACTGTTTAATCAGGATGTTAGGAACACTGTGGACAGTTTTCAGCAAGTTGCAACATTGAAATACAGAAATAAACACTTTTCCAAAAACAAGCTCTAAATCATGTTGAAAAACAGAAATAAGCACTTTTCCAAAAACAAGCTACAAATCATGTTGAAATACAGAAATAAACACTTACAAAAACAAGCTCTAAATCATGTTGAAATACAGAAATAAACACTTTTCCAAAAACCAAGCTACAAATCATGTTGAAATACAGAAATAAACACTTTTCCATAAACAAGCTCTAAATCATGTTTGATGCACTCTGGAAGTTAATTTTTTTTCAGTACTGTTTAATCAGGATGTTAGGTAACACTGTGGACAGTTTTCAGCAAGTTGCAACATTGAAATACAGAAATAAACACTTTTCCAAAAACAAGCTCTAAATCATGTTGAAAAACAGAAATAAGCACTTTTACAAAAACAAGCTCTAAATCATGTTGAAATACAGAAATAGACACTTTTCCAAAAACAAGCTCCAAATCATGTTGAAATACAGAAATAAACACTTTTCCATAAACAAGCTCTAAATCATGT